>NC_090340.1:35814231-36131231 GCF_035084215.1 Heptranchias perlo | reverse complement strand
TTTCAGAAACAATGCAAGCTAACAGTGTACAACTATAGTACTACTCAAGAAATATTACTTAATTTGTGCAAAGTTGCTTGGGTCTTTAATTATTCAACTTAAAGGCTTCTATTCCACCATGTTTATATGGTTATTAGTTAGAAGTAACCCCAGGATAGCCCACACAAATGTATTTCTCAATGTAAACTCCGCTGCATGTTGTTATAAACTGGCAAACTATATATGCATTGTAACAGTTGAGATTTGTTTTATTGAGATCCCAGCTAAAATACCAAGGACCATATTCAAGATACCATCAGGTTTAAAGAGTAACCTCCAAAACCTCTCCACCATTTTCCAGCCCAGTAGATCTGCCCTCACTCTTAGATATCTGATTATAGCAGGGCATCTCCAGCAATGGCTTCTCTTCCTGCCCCTGCAATATTAACTCTGAAATTTGGCATGGATCTATCCTTGGCCCACTCCTCTCCCTCATCTACATGCTGCCCCTTAGCGGACATGGGATCAGCAGCCAACCAGATACCTGCCCACACACTACTACTCGTTGTTGTCTACCAACCAACCATTTGCCGATCCATTTTTATATATTCCCAACTATCCCATAGGTTTGGATTTATGTAGTGGGATAGTGTCACACACCTTCCTAAAATCCAGCATTAATGCTCGAACTGGCCCTGCAAAAATTGACCCCTCAACTATCCGATCGTCCGCTGCCTTCCCCTGGGATCGCCCGCACCCCTTTAAGTTACCTGAAATCTGTACCAAGGACAGATATCATAAAGAAATAATTTTATTAAAATTGCCAATCCTGGTCATTAGAACTCATGAATCGCCTTAAAGCTGGTTTTACTTGCTTAATAGCCAGCAATATAAGAAATTGTCTGTCTCAAGGCACTTGAGATAACGGAGACAGACTAACCGCATCAGTATATTATCTTGTAAAATTCCCAAATATGGATGACATTCTTGCATCACAAATCCCTTGCACATTCATTGAACATTTCATTTTCAAATTATGCATTGAAATTGTATTGGAACTGGAATTCGTAGTCCCAGAATCCCCAGCTATGGCAGAAACATTTCTTCCCTTGTCAGAAAAACAGATAATAGATCGAGACCCTAAGCAGACAGCTGAAACTTAAGTTATGCAATTAGATATGCAAGATTGAGATGAACAATAACACTTGCATAAGCCTAAAAGATTCCAAAAGAATAGAAGGTGACAGCAGCCATAATTTTCACTGTCACTGGAAGGGCTGTGCTCACCAGAAAATCCGTTTATCCAAATCAGCTTTCAGCACCTGAGAGAGGTTTACTTTAAACTGTTTGCTTGGACAGCCTATATTTCTGAAGGTATCGGGCTGATGCTTCCATACTAGAAGATAACTCATCTTCCTCCATTTCCTGTCCATGCCCTAATTTTCCATTATTCTTCTATAGTTCAGTGTTGCAGCAAATACTTAAGACCTGGTTTATTAAGGTCTTATTAACGTTCACAATTCATCCATGAAATTGGAGTGGAAAACAGGTGGAGTGACTGATAACGCCTTTAATTAATGCATGCACAAAGTAGAAAACTAGTCTTGCAGAATGATGCAGTCTGCAAATGCATATGAAGAAAACCGCGTGATGCAAATACATGGGCAAAACAATGTTAACATTTTTCCAAACATCAAGTGTTCCTAGTGCCGACAAAGAGAAAATAGTTATATCTAACCCTACTGCTGAAGTTCATGATACATTATTTTAACTGTTTATACAGAATGGAAATAAGTACTTTTAGTCAGATATTCAGACGTAGGGGTAGAAATTGGTATGTGATATGCCCGCTTCTCGGGCGTAAAATGGCGCAAAACATACCAATTTAGCAGTGGCACAGCCTGCACCCAATCTACGTAGGTGTTGATCCCACTGCTGAACTCATGAGGCCCTTTATTTACGCATCTGGGGCTTAAATATGTAAATCGGGGGCCTAACACCTGTTGAAGGACCCCATTGAGAATTTAGTTGGTGATTAGTGGGACAATCATCAGGCCTGCCTCGCTCAGGATTCTTCAGCAGTCCCCACAGTGGCCAATCCCACATAAGTTAAAAAAAGAAAGTAGAATCAGGAGGAGTAAGAGTGTTCCTCCGACTCCCCAGGAATCACGATCATTTCTCCCCACCCTACACATGTAGCCCGCTCCACTATCTCCTTCCCAAATGAGGAAGGCAGCCCAACATTGATGTCTTTACTCAGACAAGAAGCCTATGGAGGCGTGACCAGTACAGGCAGCTCACGCCAAGTGTACTGACAAGACCCAAGGAACAATATCCATCGTTTCTCGGGCCTCTTGACTTGGGCACGCGCCAGTCGCACATGCCAAATCTGGGCCTGAAAACGAGCCTAGACTAATTTCTAGATCGAAGTGTTGCTCTAAAATGAAAGAGAAAGCCCTTTTGTTTAAATAAAGGTTACCTATGTAGTTCTGCTGCACAATTAACATTTAATTATAGCATTAAACATTTATCATTTATAGTATCTAAAGCAATAAAGGACACAATTCCTTATAAAAATCAAACAGCGCATTTTGCACAGATCTACATATTATACTCGACTGTTTTTTTCTGATAAAATTAGTAATCTTTCCAGCAGGCTTATTTATTTGAATAATCCTTTCAGTGAGCCAACAAGATGTCCCTCACAGTTTGAAATGCTCACCAACATTTAAAGAAAAAATAATTAATTACATAAGACCTTCATAATAGCAACCTAATGATGTGATTTCATGCAGGGTGTTCTGTATTCAATCACTCTCAGTGCGTTTTTCTGTTACTGAATGTAGACACAGTGACCTTGACAACATGACTTGAATGCAGACAGTAAGCTATTGTGAGTGAGATGTAAAGCTCCAGATAATTGAGAATATATATACCATTGCACAGTCCAGAATTTGTTGAACTAAAAGGTATATTGTGATCAGAAAGCCCTTCAAATCATTAATAGATGTAGGTGTCATTTGCTTTGGTAAATATTATGTAAACATAATTTAAGTTCTAATTTTAAGATTATGCTCACTTGTTCTGTATTTCCCCAACAGAGGAAATAGTTTCTCTGTATCTATTCTATCAAATCCCTTTATCATTTTAAAGACCTCAATTAGATCACACCTCAACCATCTAAACTCCAGGGAAGATAAACCAATTTTATACAATCGGTCATCATAATTTAACTCTTTCAGCCCTGGCATCATGTTGGTGAATCAGCACTGTACCCCTTCAAGTCCAATATATCCTTCCTGAGTTGCGGTGCCCAAAACTGAATAGACTACTTTAGATAGGGCCTGACCAAGGCTCTGTAAAACTGAAGCATCACTTCCTCACTTTTGTATTCCATCCTCCTTAAGATAATGGCCAACATTTCATTCGCTTTTTGATTATTCCTTGTACCTGTGCACCAGCTTTTAGTGATTTGCGTACCTGGACACCTAAATCCCCTTGCTCCTCCACAGCTTCTCACCATTAAGAAAATATTCGGATTCGTCTTTCTCAGATACAATTGAATACAATCCACATTGAACTCCATCTGCCATAGTTTTGTCCACTCACTTAATCTGTCTATTTCCCTTTGCAATGTCCTGCTCTCATCTGCACAACATATTGTGCGTATATATAACTTGGTGTCATCTGCAAACTTGGATACACAACTCTCCATTCCTTCATTCAAGTCATCAATGTATAAAGTAAAAAGCTGACACCCCAGTAAAAGGTGTCAGCTGTGGCTCAGTGGTAGCACTGAGTCAGAAGGTTGGACATTCAAGTCTCATTCCAGAGATTTGAGCATAAAGTCTAGGCTAACATTTCAGTGTACTACTGAGGGAGTGCTGCACTGTCAGATGTGCCGTTTTTCAAATGAGATGTTAGACCGAGACCCTGTCTGCCCTCTCAGATGGACGTAAAATATCCCACGGCACTATTCGAAGAACAGCAGGGGAATTCACCCTGTGCCCTGGCCAATATGTATCCCTCAACCAACATCATTAAAACAGATTATCTGATCATTATCTCATTGCTGTTTGTGAGACCTCGCTCTGCGCAAATTGGCTGCTGCATTTACTACATTACAACAGTGACTAAGCTTCAAAAGTACATAATTGGCTGAAAAGCACTTTAGGATGCCCTGAGGCCGTGAAAGGTGCTATATAAATGCAAGTCTTTCTTTTTCTTTTTACAGTTCCATGCAGAACACCGCTTGTCATATCCCACCAATCAGAGAACGTTCCCTTTATCGCTAGTCTCTGTCTCTTACTTCCCAACCAATTACCAATCCATGTCACAAGGCTACCTCCAATTCTGTGCGCTTTCACTTTTGCTAATAATCTTTTGCAAAGAATCTAATTAAATGTATTCTGCAAGTCCATATAGACAACATCCATAGGTATTCACCTATCCACCATGCTAGTGACATTCTTAAAAAATTCAACTGCATTAGTCAGACATGACCTACTCTTCACAAATCCATGCTGACTCTCTTTGATAGCTCATACTTGTTCAAGTGCTCAGTCACTCTGGGGTAGATCTTGACTGTGCGAAAGTGTGAAACAGGTGATAATGAATCGACAGCCCATTTTACAGTTCTCCTAATTTTTATTTCCACTGAACCCCCACGCAAACTGACACCCTGACACCTGCACCTGTTGCACACTAGGTCAAAGAACAGTGCACCACCTCACATACATTCTTTTGTCTCTGTGGGGCAAATTGGCGCATTTTGTAAGGGAAGGCAAGTCGACCGGGGAAGGGGATCCTCTTTCTGAAGACCCTCACAGTACATGCTCAAGAAAGTTTTTAAGACAGGCGCGTCTGCATACATGATTGTTAGCACAGTAACACCATTATAAAACTATGTTCAGAAATGGAATGTGAAAAAACAGTGAAAGTGCAGAAGGAAAGTCTCTTAGGGCTCAATTCTAGGGGGCAATTGCGGGTGCGTTGGGGGCAGGGGGAGCTCCGAAAATCGGGGAAATCCCGTTCGGGTTCAGAAGCCGGCTCCAACCCGCCGACTTCCGAGTTCCCCGGGACCCACCTGTGTGCGTGCGGGTGACCCAAAACCAGAAGTCCTGCTGGCAATTAAAGCTGGCGGGACAACAGTTAAAGAGCCAAACATACCTCATTGAGGTACTTAAGGCACTTTACCTGTGACAGATTAAGTGATTGTAATGATTTTTAACTTACCTGGGTGACTTGCCCACCGCTTCTGATTCACGCCTGGTGAAACTAAATAAATTAAATAAAAAGCCATAGACGGAACTTAAAACACAAAATGAACCTACCTTTGCACCCTGCTCCGATGTCCGATGTCTCCCTCTCCGATCTCCCCTCTTCACCCCCCCCCCCCAATATCTTCCTGATGTCTCCCTCTTCACCCCCCCATGTCCCCCTCTTCACCCCCCCCGATGTCCCCCTCTTCACCCCCGATCTTCCCCTCTGCCCACGATCTTCCCCTCTCCCCCCCCCAATCTTCCACTCTCCCTCCCCCGATCTTCCACTCTCCCCACGATCTTCCATTCCAGCATCGGACGATGTCTCGCTCTCTCTCTTTCTCGCCCCCCGCCCCCTCGCTTTGCAGCTCCTGACGGTAGCCAGCCTGTCAATCAAGTAAGTTTTGTTCATGCGGATTTGCCACGCGCACCTTCACTCCCCCTCCCCGCTGCCAACCCGCCACCATTACAAAATCGACCCCTTAGTGTTAACTGTTGTTTGTTGAATAAATGTGTTATTGTTTGTTGAATCAAAATTTTATTGCTGATCTTTACTGAACAAAGTTTTGTTACTGTCCGTTGAATAAAAGTTTTATTCTTCCTTGCACTATCTTGTATCATAATATGTTACAGCACAGAAGGAGGCCATTTGGCCTATCGTGCCTGTGCTGGCTCTTCAAAAGAGCTATCCAATTAGTCCGACTCCCCTACCCTTTCCTTATAGCCCTGTAAATGTACTCCCTTCAAGTATTTATCCAATTCTCTTTTAAAAGTTACTATTGAAAGTCTGTCAGGCTTTGAGTTCATAGCCCCCAGGAACAGTATGGTTGAGACTTCCTCACGCTGTTGAAGTCAGCTGGCTTGTCATGAGGGAGGGTTATTCCGAAGTTGGGGGCAATCACTGATCATCCCCACCCCGACCTCGGGGACATGTAAGCTGGGATCATCAGCTTCCATGGGCTCCTTGTCTGCCAAGTCCAGGTTGAGCCCTACCCACAGGGTGAAATTGTGCATTGCGCAGCAGGCCACTAAAATCTTTGCCACCCTTTTGGGCACATACTGTAGGAGCTCCGCATCCCCCCATCCCTCCAAACCTGTCCAGGCACCTGAAGCGAGCTGTCAGAACACCGATGGTCCTCTCTACCACCTTCAAGGCCACCACATGTGCTCTGAAGCCAATCCTACGAGGTTTTACTCAGCGAGTTGACCGCTGAGCGAGGCTTCTGACCTGCTCAGTTGAATTCGCATCGGTGTCCTAATGACATCAGAACCCCAGTGTGCATGCATTCATAAAGCACCCACTTGTCTCCAGGGGCAGGAAGTTAAAACGCTTAATTTTAAAGGTCCCCCTGCCCCGTTCCAGACAGGCAGGATGGGGTTAAAATCATCCCCCTATTGTCAAACATGTCATTTTGAAGACAGCTCTACCTCAAAGAAATCCATTTTTCTCCCCTTCCCATCCCCCACAGAGGATACTCACTAGATCAATTTAATGATTGCAGCATATAGGACTGCCAGGCATATGTGTAAAATTACTACTACTGTTTGTTCAGTAGCCTGTTGGCTGTGACATCTAATTTATTTGGTATGGCTCATCTTATGAATATTAATACGTTTCAAGAGGTTAATCTAACACCACTCATCTGAGGTGTGATTTAACCATTGGAGCCCTGAATATCATTTGCAGCTCTTGTAATTAAGATGCTAATAGCATCTGCAAAAAGATTTCTGCACATTTTTGATGCTGAATTTTATCAGGTAGAATTGGAGAAACAGAGATGCAGATCATTCCTTTAGGATTAATGTTTTCTGAATACACCATAAAATTCAAATTTAATATTGTGTGAAAATGTGACTAAAATTTGCTAAGGGCTTAAATGAAATACTTCAGCTCTCAACTATCACTGAAGGCAACATGGAGAGAGAAAACACCCAATCAATATAAATAACGACATAAAAATCTGATTTTGCATTTATACAGTGACACTGCAGACTGGAAACTATTTTCTTTTGGTACTACGTATAGCTGAGGAAATATATGTTGTGCTGAGCACATTAAGGTTTGACTTGCAGTAAGATTCACTGGAGACCAATACAAGAATACAGCTTTGATTCAAAGTACATACATTATGCCTAAATGCCGAAATAAGTTGAAGGAAAAGCACTCTAGTGCTTCAAATCTAAATTGTTTATCTGAAGCATAGCTTAAATCTCCTCAAAATGGAGAGGGTTTATTTCCTCTGTGGATCCTGAAAATCTCTCCCCCACCCCCGACCCCTTAAAGTGTTCTCTCCAGTGAGATGGAAAAGCTTACACTGGCAGTGCCCACACTACTGGTGAAGTATATTCACAGTATTATCTGAAATAATATCAGCGTTATTATTACTCGCTTTTTATTTACTTTTATAAATTTGTAGATCCTATAACTAACTGAGAGGCAGATTTTTGCACTTTACTGGAGTTATTTTGTACAATATCAATGGTGATTTGTAGGTATAATTGAATGAATGGTATGTACAGTATTCTTTAAAATTACATGTTTTACTTTTATATCTGGGAGCGTATTAAGGACCAAACGTGAGAAATACATTTTACCAAATCATTTCAAAGCAATTCACTGGAATCATTAATATAGTTAAGTTCAAATAAAACAGTTTCTACTGTCATTATGCTTTGAATAGAATATTTTAATAACATATTCCACATCTCTGGTACTTTATTGCATTACATTACAACATTATATAGGCATTTACAACCTGTGGAGTTGCACTTAACTGAAATCTATCAAACACCATATAATAGGATTTTCTCCAAGCTAGCATTTTGTTTTAGTTTACTGGACATGGGGTTTTAATGGTTGTTGAGAGTTACCCAATTTTGAAGATTTGGACCTTGAAATTACATTGTGTGAATATTAGCATGTGAATGTTTAGCACATTAATATGGAATTCCTTTGTGTGCTTTTTTAATGGAGGCATGAGTCCATTTTGGGTGTGTTACGAATGCATTCAGCATTTCATGCATGCAGTTTCAAGGCTTTCCTTCTGTATCCATTTAAGCTAGCAGTCATTAAATGGGGCTGTTCTAATGCCAATAAAAAAATAATGGAATTGTGTGCTGAGAGTACTGTATTTCATTTCACATTGCCTGAAATGAAGTAGATAACTATAAATAAAAGAAAAATATTCACATAATTCTGGTCCATTTTTCTACAGTTGTGGGTTGTATTTACCTATGACGGTTGTTGTTAGATAACAAAAGTTTTGAAATGATGCTCTACGATCAGTGGCAGAAGCGTGCCTATTTTGCTAACTATGGAAACGATTTTAAAAATATACGGTTGTCAATTAAAATGATCTCACTGGAACAGGTTCCATTAAAAGGATTTCAGTACCTACGTTATCTGCACTCCCACTATCCACCTTTCTGACTTTCAGACAGAATTTTCACAGGACAAAGCCATGCAGGAGACATTGCCTTATTTCACAGCCCGGTAAAATCACTCTCCTCTTACCTGAAATAAATCAAACTTACAAGCAAAGAAATAATATATTAATTTATTATTCATATTGCACTTGCCTTAGAAAATATGAACATAGGAGCTGTAAAGAAGGTAGAAAAAAATTGCATTTACAATAATGACAACAACTTGCATTTATATAGCGTCTTTAACATAGTAAAACATCCCAAGCTGTTATCAGACAAAATTTGACTCCGAACCACATAAGGAGATACTAGGACAGGTGAAAGAAGTAGGTTATAAGGAGCGTCTTAAAGGAGGAGAGTGAGGTAGAGATGCGGAGTGGTTTAGGGAGGGAATTCCAGAGCTTAGGGCCTAGACAGTTGAAGGCATGGCTGCTAATGGTGGAGTGATTAAAATCCCTTGCTTTATCGTGACCTCAAGGTAAGCAACGTGCTTCACAACCAATGAATTACTCTTGAAGTCCGGTCACTGTTTTTTGTGGGTAAATGCAACAACCAACTTGCACCCTGCGAAGTCCACAAATAGCAAATGAAATAATTGAGCAGTTAATCTGCTTTGGTGACATTTATTGAGGGCCAGGACTTCTCTCTTTTCTTCAAATAGTGTCATGCAATCTTTCACACCCAGTTGAACCACAGGAATGAACAGATGACGCCTCAATGTCTCATTGAAGAGACAGCAACAATGCAAAACTCCCTCAGTCCTTGTGAAATGTTGCCCTAGATTATGTGCTCAAGTCCTGAAGTGGGGATTGAACTCACAATCTTATGACACAGAGGAGAGTGCGCTACGTACTGAGCCTAGCTTGATTCTTGCAGGATGAGAAAGGGCAAATTTAGCCCATCAATGATCATCAAGGTTGTACCTCCAGCTGTCCGAATGTAAGATCCAGTTAGATCTAATGTACCCCTATTTGTTGACTCTATTATCCCATCCAACAGATTAACCCAAACTATTAACACTTTTTGAGTAAAAATATTTCTTCTTAATTTTTATTTAAAAACATTTTGCACCAATTTAAATATTTATCTGGTTTAACTTGAAGAAATCTTTTGCATTTACTTTATTTATCTGTCTGTATGTTTGTCTGTCTATCGTATAATCTATCTATATCTGTAATATATTAAAAGTCTTATGTCTACATGCACTTCCTGTTATACTAATTGATTTACTGCTGTTATGTTTTTGTTACACTTGTGTCAACTTTTCCATTATGAATTCCTATGTCGACATTTATAATGATGTGACATTTATAATGGTAAACACCTATGTAAACTTGGCACTCTGATTGCACAATCTGGCGATTCGGTTTTCATAATTCTCTCAAAATACTTTCTAATTTTTTTTCATCCGCCATTTTTTCCTCAGTAACTGAAATTTCTAATGTCCAAAATAAGGGTTTAATCAAAATAAAAAATTCCCCAAATTATACATTTTACAATATAATGGTTAAGGTTATCTTGAAATATCTATTGTGTCTATTAATATATTCAGTACAGATTTTACATAAAGGCCTGAACCTTCCCTCAAAAGTAATGGTTCGGAGTTGATTTCTTTGCCCAGAGTGTGCTGCAGTGAGCTGGATTTGAATTGGGCAGTCTAAGCATGTGCAGAATGCATCAGTGCTATTCAGTCAGCTATACCACAGAAAATGCTCTATTTAGCTTCCAGCAATTTCAGCTCAAAAGTTTGTCACAGGTGGTTAAAGGAAAGGTAGACCACAAATTTCAAAAACTTCACTGAAGTAAAATTCATATTGAGTATTTTCAAAGTTCCTGTGCATGAGAGAGATAAAAAGTGAATTAAAAAGTGAAACTGAGAAAGAGCAATACGGGGGTCACAGAGAAAGAGAAAGAGGGTTAAGGGGAAGATGTATGGGCGAATAAATGAAAGTCAGCACTGATTTGTTAAAGGAAAATCGTATTTGACTAACTTGATTGAGTTCTTTGATGAAGTAATGGAGAGAGTTGATGAGGGTAGTATGGTTTATGTTGTGTATATGGACTTTCAAAAGGCATTTGATAAAGTACCACATAATAGACTTGTTAGCATCCATGGGATTAAAGGTTCAGTTACTGCATGGATACAAAATTGCCTAAGGAATAGAAAGCAGAGAAGCAGTGAACGGTTGTTTTTCAGACTGGAGGGAAGTTTACAGTGGTGTCCCCCAGGGGTCAGTATTAGTGCCACTGCGTTTTTATATATATATTAATGACCTGGACTTGGGTATAGAGGGTATAATTTCAAAGTTTGCAAATGACACAAAACTCAGAAATGCAATAAACAATAAGGAGGATACTAACAGACTTCAGGAGGACATAGACAGACTGGTGAATTGGGCAGACACATGGCAATGAAATTTAACACAGAGAAGTGTGAAGTGATACATTTTGGCAGGATGAATGGGGAGAGGCAATATAAACGAAATGGTACAATTTTAAAGGGGGTGCAGGAACAGAGAGACCTGGGGGTGCACATAAACAAATGAAGGTGGCGGGACAAGTTGAGAAGGCTGTTAAAAAGCATATGGGATCCTGGGCTTTATTACGAGAGGCATAGATTACAAAAGTAAGGAAGTTATACTAAACTTTGATAAAACACTGGTTAGGCCTCAGCTAGAGTATTGTGTTCAATTCTGGGCACCACACTTTAGGAAGGATGTCAAGGCCTTAGAAAGGGTACAGAAAAGATTCACAGGGCTCTGGGGAAAGAGCAAGAGAGTGGGACAATTTGGATATTTCTTTCAAAGAGCTGGCACAGGCATGGTGGGCCAAATGGCCACGTTCTGTGCTGCAACATACCATGATAGTATTAAGAAGGAGTGCGTCTTTCTTTATGGAACATTCTTGCAATTAGAAAAAAACAACAGTTGAATTTTGAAGCCAACTGATTACCTCATCTGTGTTTTGTTGACAGTTAAAAATGGTCACTGCCAATGGATTAGGCCTCTGAGACAGAGGGGTAGATATTGGCATGGATTATTGCACCCATTTTTAGATGTCCTGGGCTGATGTAGGGAGTCCCAGCCCCCTTACTCCAAGTTTTGTTTTAGTTGGACAGAGGCTCTGTTCCCACAAGGCCACCTGGATACTTGGGTACAAGCTTGGGGTCCAGCATATTCACATCCTAGGCCTAGTTTCTGGCCATTCCAGCAGACTCCTACCGAAGTTACAGCAGACGCTTACCAGAACTACAGCAGAGTTTTGGGGCTTAAGTGTTAATGGTCCATTATGCACTGGCCTTATTGCAAGGTATTTCTTGAAGCTAGACTGCTACAAACTGTTGAATTACATTTGATTTGAAAGCTATAGTGATTGATCCATTTCCCCCCTTTACTAGATTTGATAGAAGAGTACACGTAAGATCAAATAAGGGAGATGAGATTGCACCAGTGGCATACTGTCCAAGCCCACCATTACACAAACAGCTGTCTCTACAGGGCAAGGTACTACCACATGGCAATGTCAAAGGACAACTGCCTTTTGAAGCTCGGGTTCAGCACAGAGGCAGTTACAAAGCTGTTTCATCTGTTGCAGATATACATGGAGACAACCTCCACTACTGGGACAGCACTGTCAGTTGCAGTCATTGTCAGCATTGCCCTCAATATTTTGTCTTTGTCTTCCTCCAGGCCACCATTTTGGATAGCTTTATCTCTTTAAATCTAAAGCCTTTTTCAGCATTTTGATCCATCTCCTGCAGGTGCTGGAGACTCCATTCATTTTTGCAGGAGTCATCCTCCAGGTATTGAGCACAACTCTTTCCTGGGTAGGGCACCTTGGAATCCCAAACATGGCGATCATATTTGTATGTGGCTCATAGAGCAGAACCTCTATTGCTGTACTACAGAATCTTGCAGATCATATCATATCATAGTACCACAGTAGGTACAGCACAGGAGGAGGCCATTCGGCCCATCATGCCTGTGCCGGCTCTTTGAAAGAGCTATCCAATTAGTCCCATTACCCTGCTCTTTCCGCCTAGCCCTGTAAATTTTTCCCTTCAAATATTTATGCAATTGCTTTTGAAAGTTACTATTGAATCTGCTTCCACCAGCCTTTCACGCAGTGCATTACAGATCATTACAACTCGCTGCGTAAAAAACGTTTCCTCAAGTCGCCTCTGACTCTTTTGCCCATCACCTTAAATCTGTGTCCTCTGGTTACCGACCCTTCTGCCACTGGAAACAGTTTCTCCTTATTTACTCTCAAAACAGTTCATGATTTTAAATATCTGTATCAAATCTCCCCTTAACTTTCCCTGTTCTAAGGAGAACTAGCTTCTCTACATAACTGAAGTCCCTCATCCCTGGTACCATTCTAGTAAATCTCTTCTGCACACTCTCTAAGGCATGGATATCCTTTCCAAAGTGTGGTGCCCAGAATTGAACACAATACTCCAGCTGAGGCCTAACCAGTGTTTTATAAAGGATCAGCATAACTTCCTTGCTTTTGTGCTCAATGCCTCTCCAGTTTATATTGCCTCTCCTTATTCTTCCTACCAAAATGCATAATTTCTCACTTCTCTGCATTAAATATCATCTGCCATGTGCCTGCCCATCCCACTAGTCTGTCTATGTCTTCTTGAAGTCTGTTAATATCCTCCACATTTTTTACTACATTTCCGAGTTTCATGTCATCTGCAAACTTTGAAATTATACCCTTTATACCCAAGTCCAGGTCATTAATATATATCAAAAAGAGCAGTGGTCCTAATACTGTTCCCTGGGGAATACCACTGTAAACTTCCCTCCAGTCTGAAAAACAACCATTCACTACTGCTCTCTGATTTCTGTTCCCTAGCCAATTTTGTATCCACACTGCCACTGTCCCTTTAATTTCATGGGCTTTAATTTTGCTAACAAGTTTATTATATGGTACTTTATCAAATGTATTTTGAATGTTCTGTGGTTCTGATACTCCATTTGGTTCATTCATGCTATACTGTTAATTTCTAGGGCAGGTGAATGTGAGCTTCCAAACTGTGCCCACTTTGCAGATTTATTTAGCATATGCAGACTCAGCACGTAATTCCAGCTGTCTTAGACCACTGTCATCATCAGCATGCAAAGCACATTGGCCACCAGATAGTTTAGTTAGTGGGCATGATTCAACGACGTCAGACACGTTTGTATTGGGATATTGTAAAGGGATATCGACAGGTTAAGTGAGTGGGCAAGAAGGTGGCAGATGGAGTATAATGTGGAGAAATGTGAGGTCATTCACTTTGGTAGGAAGAATAGAAAAACAGAATATTTTTTAAATGGTGAGAAACTATTAAATGTTGGTGTTCAGAGAGACTTGGGTGTTCTGGTACAAGAAACACAAAAAGTTAGCATGCAGGTACGGCAAGCAATTAGAAAGGCAAATGGCATGTTGGCCTTTATTGCAAGGGGGTTGGAGTACAAGAGTAAGGAAGTCTTACTACAATTGTACAGGGCTTTGGTGAGACCTCACCTGGAGTACTGCGTACAGTTTTGGTGTCCTTACCTAAGGAAGGATATACTGGCCTTGGAGTCGGTGCAGCAAAGGTTCACTACATTAATTCCTGGGGTGAAAGGGTTGTCCTATGAGGAAAGATTGAGTAGAATGGATCTATATTCTCTGGAGTTTAGAAGAATAAGAGGTGATCTCATTGAAATATAAGATTATGAGGGGCCTTGACAGGGTAGAGGCAGAGAAGTTGTTTCCCCAGCTGGAGAGTCCAGAACTAGAGGGCATAGTCGCCGGATATGGAGTCGGCCATTTAAGACTGAGATGAGTAGGAATTTCTTCACTCAGAGGGCTGTGAATCTTCGGAATTCTCTACCCCAGAGGGCTGTGGATGCTGAGACGTTGAGTATATTCAAGGCTGAGATAGATAGATTTTTGGACTTAAGGGAATCAAGGGATATGGGGATCGGGCAGGAAAGTGGAGTTGAGAGTGAAGATCAGCCATGATCTGATTGAATAGCGGAGCAGGCTCAAGGGGCCGTATGGCCTACACCTGCTCGTATTTCTTATGTTTGTATTTGTCTGCAAGTACATTCGTTGTCGTCACAAAAGCCCCATACTTGAAAATTTGAGGCGCACTCTTCCTGTCCAGTTTGAAAGTGGTTAAGAAGCACCCAACTATGATGTGGCCAGTTAAATCCTGGTCGATGGTCTGTAGGGCCAGAGATGATATGGTGATTTATAAGAACATCTACTGTCCACTCTTCACGCCAGCGAGTTGGTAAGGAAAAGTCAAAAGAATCAGGAAAGTTTGACCATATTGAACGCCTCGAATAGAGCCACACTGTTGGTGGATAGAACATATCAGAATGAATTGGTAACATGATTTTATCACAAAGCCTATTCACCAGTTTTGCTAATACAGCTGAGTGATGGAGGAATGGAGGAACTATGTTGCAGAGGACTGGCAACCATGGAAGAGGAGTAGAACGCAATGTGCCCAATATGTGCACTGGTCATAAATATATTATTTGAACTGAACCAGATGTTCAAGCAGAAACAAATATTCAGTTGGAAGTCTCGCCACTCTGTTTCTGCCCCCGTATCGCCACCATCAGGACTTTTACCTTCAAATGTGGCCTGACCAGTGCATTGTAGAGCACCAGCATAACTTAATTTCATTGCACTGTACCTCATATGGAAGACCCAAATTTGGAGCTCTCAACTGCCAGACAATTTACATTGCGGTTCACTCCATTATGGTGATAGTGCAGGTTCTGCTGAAGAGGGGTTATATGTACCAGAGCTTTAGCCGGTTGTTTAAAAATATATGCATTTACCATAATAAAATAAAATAATTTAAGGCACTGGGAATATAAATCAAAAGCACTTAAAACAATATCCAGTTTCATAAAATATGTTTAGTCCTTTTTCCCCATTGAAGAAGAAACTAACTGTATGAATTATGATTCTTGATGGTAAATCTACAAATTATATCTATAGTTTCAATTTTGTTCAAATAATCTTTTTTAAAATATTTATGTTTATAGGGCACATGCATGATGTGTGTATGACAATCATTTCATTCAGTAGAGGTAGATCCATTAGGCTGGTGTACACCAAGGTGTTTTTTTTTATTTGTTCATGGGATGTGGGCATCGCTGGCGAGGCCGGCATTTATTGCCCATCCCTCATTGCCCTTGAGAAGGTGGTGGCGAGCCGCCTTCTTGAACCGCTGCAGTCCGTGTGGTGAAGGTTTTCCCACAGTGCTGTTAGGAAGGGAGTTCCAGGATTTTGACCCAGCGACGATGCAGGAACGGCGATATATTTCCAAGTCGGGATGGTGTGTGACTTGGAGAGGAACATGCAGGTGGTGTTCTTCCCATCTGCCTGCTGCCCTTGTCCTTGTAGGTGGTAGAGTTTGCGGGTTTGGGAGGTGCTGTCGAAGAAGCCTTGGCGAGTTGCTGCAGTGCATCCTGTGGATGGTACACACTGAAGCCACGGTGTGCCGGTGGTGAAGGGAGTGAATGTTTAGGGTGGTGGATGGGGTGCCAATCAAGCGGGCTGCTTTATCCTGGATGGTGTCGAGCTTCTTGAGTGTTGTTGGAACTGCACTCATCCAGGCAAGTGGAGAGTATTCCATCACACTCCTGACTTGTGCCTTGTAGATGGTGGAAAGGCTTTGGGGAGACAGGAGGTGAGTCACTCGCCACAGAATCCCCAGCCTCTGACCTGCTCTTGTAGCCATAGTGTTTATGAGGCTGGTCCAGTTAAGTTTCTGGTCAAAGGTGACCCCCAGGATGTTGATGGTGGGGGATTCGGCGATGGTAATGCCGTTGAATGTCAAGTGTGGCCATGCCGTGACAATGTCAATTGAATGGGCTACTTTAGAGACCAATTCTGACCCATCTATGTTTAATTTCTTCCACCCCTCTCCCAAAGATTATTAAGCTCTATCGATAGAACTTAAGAGACTTATCATTTGGCAAATATCTTTAAAAGATGGACAATCGCTTGCCATTAAAAGAGTGTTTCTATTTAAAACAGCTGAAATTTGTACATGTTGTTCAATCCATAATCTTCTTTGGTCACTTCTCTGAATTCATTCCCTTCTCAATTACTTAACTAATCGTTTGCATAATATGGCATAAAATGGGATGAATGTGCTTGATACAAATAAGGAGTGAATTTTGACTAACCCTATTATAATTTTTAAAACAGTGATCATAGTGATTCGGAAATAGACAGAAACCAAAGTATGAGTCTTTGTGAGCCCTTATCTTGATATAAGATATAAACTTCTGAATAATTTTAACAACAAATCACATGCTGGAACTCCTCAATAATTATGGCTTGTCAACTAACCAGCAAATTAAATAACACAAAAAGTTTCTCATGAATTCAGTTTGCTTAATCATTCTGTGTCTTCTCTTATCCAAACTGCATGTCCTTCAGCGAATTATCTCAGTTAGTCGTTCCACAGACTCTCCACTGCCTGCATCAATACTGTTCCATATCAATCAACAGGTGATGCACTTTACAGGAAGATATGGGTCTCTCGACAAAATGGCTCTCTACCTCCAGGATGGGAATCTTTGGTATCACAAGATCTTCTACCTCGCTGCTTAACTTTAAACTTATAATATTTCACTACAGAAAAGTGCTGAGTTTGAAGTGTCATTCCCTGAACGGAATGCAGTGGTCTACTGCTGGTGCTTAAATGTCATCTTTTTAAACTTGTCAAATATCTGCTTGGATCCTGATTTGACCATTTCGAAATGCAGGTTACTGCTGATAATTAATCTGTTGCACTGTGATACTAAATGAGGTGGTTGTTCAATAAATACTCTTCCAGGCTCACAGCATAATTTAAATGTATTTTTCTAAATTAATTACCTAAAGAGCATTAATCAACAAAGTCACAGCTACCAGATTCTGTTTATCCACTCACCTAGCATCAATCAAATTTTGGCTTTTCTGAATGACACTAATGGCAGGAAGAACCATTGCCTGTCTGCCACTGAGTTGGAAAACTGAAAATGTGCTATATATGTGCTGTTAAAAGTGACCTTGAATTAGAGCTCTCTAATTCTTTATTGTTTCTGGCTTGTAAATGGAAATTCTATCTCTTTTAAAGAATGATGTTACAAAAATTGCAATTCCGAATCCTCTGTGTTCCAACTGTCTGCATGAGTTTACAATGTTTTTTGATCATGTTTTCACAATTGATTTACATTTTGAAAGGAAATCTATTCAAAGCAGTAAGGTGAAAATTAATTTGATGTAGTGTTGGCTTAAGCCACAGTACAACGCATGGTATAGATGTACTAATTTACATAGTTAGTAGTACTACTGCTGATAGCAGCAGGAATTAAATCATAACACAGTCAATCAGTAGAGCACTATGCTGGTGTTTCAGTTTCAGTACAGTAGTATTTGGCTAGTATATAATTTTGCTTTCTGAACTGTAAATAAAATGCAAATGCTAGAATTAATCCTATAGAGCCTCAGTACCTCTGCTCTTCAGTCGTTTCAGCCTCTATGCACACAAATTGAGATACATTATGAAAAACTTCCATTAATCCATTCCCCCCCGCCCACCTTTTCAGGTATCACTAATTAGTTTAGACGATGTTTATATTGGCCTGAATCCAGCGGTGATTGGCTTTTAAAGAATGGAGGTCAGATAAACCTTTGAAAACTCAATACTTTACTCAATCCTTATCTAAGGAAGGATATACTTGCCTTAGAGGTAATGCAACAAAGGTTCACCAGATAGATTCCTGAGATGAGAGAATTGTGCTAAGAGGAAAGATTAAGTAGACTGGGCCTATACTCTCTGGAGTTTAGAAGAATGAGAGGTGATCTCATCGAAACATATAAGATACTGAGGGGGCTTGACATGGTAGATGCTGAGAGGATGTTTCCTCTGGCTAGAGAGTGTAGAACAAGGGTACATAGTCTCAGTATAAGGGGTCGGACATTTAGAACTGAGATGAAGAGGAGTTTCATCACTCAGCGGGCTGTGAATATTTGGAATTCTCTGCTCCAGAGGGCTGTGGATGCTCAGTCATTGAGTATATTCAAGACAGATCGATAGATTTTTGGACTCTAAGGGAATCAAGGGATATGGGGATCGGGCGGGAAAGTGGAGTTGAGGTCAAAGATCAGCCATGATCTTATTGAATGGCGGAGCAGGCTCGAGGGGCCGTATGGCCTACTCCTGCTCATATTTCTTATGCTCTTATGTTACACAATGGAATAGATAACAAGCCCAAAGTTTTGCTGTGCATCAGGCGCAGGCTCCTCACATTATCAGGCACTGTGCTCTGAGGTCATCCTATAGTAATGGTCCCAAGCACTGTCATTGAAAAGAGCTCAAGGCTCACCAATGTCCCTATTCTGATGCTAATTTAGGGCAAGCTCCATAATGTGCCTCAAGCACCTGTATAGCATTCCAGGAACTCAGCAGTGGGTCCTTCAAACAAGGCCAACAAAAGCCTGCATTGCTGGGTGGCTCTTTCCTGCACATGGGGCTACCCTTTGTCGCAGGACCTCCAATATCATGATCTTCATTGGCCGACCTGTGAATCAGGCCTTTTTACTGCAAGCCATTTTTTAAAAAAAACAGGAACATCTTTGAAAGTAGCCAAAAGCCCATTAACAGCTGCCGTCACCTGCCACTGTGACCTCATTACATGCTAGGAGTGCTATTTACATATTTAAATTAGTTGACCTTGCATTAGACGAGCGTAATGGTCCAGGCACAGCCAGTACCCAATGCACAGTGGTCCCAGAACTCCATTATCAGCTCCGATGTTTCTATGGTCTGGCCTGGAATTCTGCAGATGGATGTTAAATGATTGAACACATAGAAAGAACAAGAACTCAACTGGGAATGCAACAAGGACACAGCGGATAAATCCAATTAATGATTTCAGGCAAAGAATGGTCTGCAGGCTATTGCAGATTGTAAGTTGTGGGTTATTTAAATATCCTGGGCGGGTGCCTACCTTGCCTAAAGGTACCCGCCCCACAAAGGAGGCAGAGCTCAGAGCAGAACCTTACCGCTTTCAACAAAGGGAACCAGCTAAAGAAATCTGCTCAAATTTTATTCATTCCACTTAAGGAATGGAAGGAATACTTGCTTGCGTTAATCAATCCCTCTTCGGAGCCTTTGATAAGCCTATAACAGTACCTGTGCCCGCTCTCAGCAGGTGGCGAGCTGAATGGAATTTCCACCATCGTTGCCGGCATTTGTCGCGCCTCCATAGACAACTCGCCCCATGAAAATAACATATTTCAGGCCGCCTGCCTCTCCAGCAGAGACCCTCAGATAAATTCCGGGACGGGGGTTGAAGCGGGCAATGGCGGGGGTGGGGGTGGGTGCTGGGAGGTGATCGGCAGGACTGCAGCGTCGCGGGGAACACTTCTGCACCTCAACTTGCAACAACTTGCATTTATATAGCACCTTTAATGTAGCAAAATGTCCCAAAGCACTTGAAGGTGCATTATCAGACAAAATCTGCCACCTAAGTCACATAAGGAGGTATTAGGACAGGTGACCAAAAGCTTGGTCAAAGAGGTAGGTTTTAAGGAGCGTCTTAAAGTAGATGAGAGAGGTAGAGAGGTGGAGAGGTTTAGGGAGGGAATTCCAAAGCTTAGGGCCTAGGCAGCTGTAGGCACGGCTGCCAATGGAAGGGCGAAGGAAATCAGTGATGCACAAGCAGAATTGGAGGAACACAGAGTTCTCGGAGCGTTGTAGGGCTGGAGTAGGTTACAGATAGAGGGAGGGGCGAAGCCATGGATGGATTTGAACACAAGGATATCTTTTGCTGGCGACCACAGGATGGCGCTGGAGAATCCTGAGAGGGGCAGGATTTGATAACTAGTTTGGTAAAGGGGTTCTTCAATGGGTGTTAGGCCCCTCATCGACATATTCAAGGAGCATATGCTTGTTTTAGGCGTTCACCCGGGATGCCTAAAAATTGGGCCCCTAGAATTACCAGTAGGACAACGCCTCCACCGATTAGGCACAGGCCGCCCCACTGTTAAATTGGGATGCAATAAATTTTTCTACATCATACATTTAGGAGTGAGGTGTTTGCTGATGATTCCACAGTGTTCAGCTCCATTCACAACTTCTCTGATAATGAAGCTGCCCATGCTAGCGTACGCCAGTGGTAAATAATATTTCTGTCACATAAGTGCCAGGTAATGACTATCATGAACAAGCAATAGCCCAGCTACCTCCACTTGACCTTCGAGGGCACCACTATTGCCAATTCCCATACCACAATATCTTGGGGATCACCAGTGACCTGAAGCTGAACTGCACCAGCCACATCAACACCGTAGCTACAAGATCAGGGCAAAGGCTGGGTATTCTGTGATGAGCAGCTCACTTTTTGACCCCTTAAAGCCTCTCCACCATCTACAAAACTCATATCAGGAGCGTAATGAAATACTCACCACTCACTCGATGGGTGCAGCTGCAATAATACTCAAGACGTTCAACACTATCTAGGACACAACAGTTCACTTGATTGATGTCTCTGCCACTGGAGTCAAAACATCTAACTCTCCACCACTGGCTGCAGTATGTACAATCCACAGGATGCACTGCAGCAACTCGCCAAGGTTACTTCAAGCTTGCTCTTTCGACTTCTATGACTGAGAAGGACAAGGCCAACAATCTTGTGAGAACACCATCACCTCCAAGTTTCCCGCCCAAGTCACACACCATCCTGACTCGGACATATATCTCTATTCTTTCATCACTGATGGGTCAATATCCTGAAATTACCTATTTAACACCATTATGTTATCACCATCACCACAAGGACTGCAGCAGTTCAAGGCAGGTGTTTTAATCGTATGCTGATAATTAATAGGGTTTATGGTTGTTTCAATTGGTACTGCTCTCCCAAGGTCTAGAAATAATGTTAAATTAATCAATGGTTTGATGACAAATTATGTCAGGCCAAGTTAGACCTACATGATACAGAATGTAATCTCACATTATTATGCCTACATACGGTTTGGGGTGTTAAGTGCTGAGAAGGAAAAAATTCCTACATCCATGATATTTTAGGGTCAAAAGAAGGTTTTTTAGAAAAAGTAATCTGTAATTGTCGATTTTCAATGACTAAGGGTCATATCAATGTTACCATATGACATGTTATTAGGAAATTATTTAAATCCTAATCTCAAGGTAGCATGTGCGACAAGTGCAGCCAAAGTAATGCAGAATTAGCACACCTGGCTGTGATGGGCTCTGGAACTAATACTCCAGCTACCCAAGCAGGAAGGAAGAGCAATGCTGCCTAAGTGGACAGCCTGGCTGGGGTACCCAGTTTGCTATGAAGATACGCAGAGCATTCTGCCAGACAATGTTGCTCAGGCTACAACTCTCCAGAGGAGCCTAAAAGATTTGATCTGAATGAAACTGACAGAGACTCGGCGAATGATCCCTCACTCAAAGCTGTGTGAGCTCAGCTCATGTTTGTCAATTGTGTAACTAGGAAGATCAGCAGACTGAGGTGCCACCATTTTGTGCCTGCTTTTTATCTTTGGAAGCTACTGCTACACCCTTCATTGTAAAGTATTTTAATACGTTCTCACCTCTTTCCCTTTATTATGTGGTGATAACGTTGCTGAACACATTGCTGTTTAAATGCTTGTCACTAGTTCTGAATGAATTCTGCCACCAAAACATTCCACTTGCTGAAATGAATCTTCCCTTTTCCTGAAGGCTCAGTATTGTTAGATGAGCTGTTGCCTCCTTTAGCTATTTTATAAATTCACTGTTATAGTTTGTATGCCAAAACTTTTACTTTTCCCATTTATCGTTCAGTGTAGCTAATTTGACGACATTAAAATGCTATTTGCAAGCCATTTAAATCTTACATGTAGTTGGTAAGTGAAGAAGTGTTGATATAAATAGCAAAAATCCGTAATGAAGGAGATGTAAAATTTACAAACACAGAAGTGTATACTTTGTGTTTGTGTGTGTTAATGAAATAATGTATTAAAACTTTAAAAATTTAGCCAAATACAAAAATGCTATAGTTTTTTTTAGCAGACATAAAACTGTCATTGTGTTACATTTAATCAAAAACAATAATGCTGCAAAATGTTAGATTAAATTGAATGAAAACAAGCAAAATGGTTCCATTCCAGCAAGTTTAGAAGCGCTATCCTTTGTCTTATTGATAATGTAACCATTATCAGCATTTTAACTGTTGAATCCATCACTTTGCTTTCGCATAGAAGTAGTTCAACAATACCTTGATTTATTTTTAATTTAAAGATGGACCCCATATAATTTGCTTTCCTTATTAATGAAATTATATACTCAGCACATCTCTGTATGTATTCATCTATCAAAGGAAAACAGCTTAATTATATCTAGTGAAATTTTTAATGCCACTAAATGTTAACCTGCCCAGAACCTTTGTATTTTTGCTTTGGTGTCTCTGATAGTTTGGTTTAGTCAATTTCCTGTTTTACATTAATTTCCTCAAGATAAATTACTGCTGACTTTACGAATCTGAAAGGAGGTAAGGAATCAAAATGCTTAAAAAAATAGAAATTCTTTAGCTGAGCTAATTTAACAACACTTTGAATTTTGTTAATATTTTTTGTAAAAAGGCAGTGGGGGTAATTTTGACTTTGTGCGATGGTGTAAAGAGGGTGATGGTGAATCAGCAGCCCGATTTACACCTCTCCCCATTTTTATTTCCATTGACTTCAAATCGGGAGAGATGTAAATCGGGCTGCCGATTCGCTATCATCCTCTTTAGACTATCGCACAAAGACAAAATTATCCCCAGTGACACCAGACTAACCTTAACTAGAGGAAGCACTTTTGCTTCTCATTAAGGAGTGTAGCTCTGTCTTAACGGAGATTGCAAACTGGACCTAATCCAGATATGGATGGTTTGATGGAGCCTAACCAAACAAGATTTGCTTGGTTTCGCCTCAGTTAAGCTGGAATTTATTTTACTGTGATGGAATCTGTTTTTTTTTTATCTGGCTTTCAAGCAGAGCCAAGCTTTCACTTAGCCATTGATTTCTAGGCTGAAACAACAATTTTTACAGAACAGATTTGGTCCTGAAGTAGATTGGTTCTGGTTGATTCTGATTAAATGAATCTGAATCTACCAGGTGAGGTGGCTTGCTCATCCTTCAATTGATTTTATTTATCTTGATATTATAAACAAACTGACCAACACAAGTCCATTAACCGGCTTTTCACTGTGGTTCCAAATTACTCTGTTCAGAAATATCTTTACTTCCTTCTTCTTGCTCTTGTATCTGTTTTACTTTTTGTTTTTTTATTATTATTTGTTCTCAGGATGTGGGCGACGCTGGCAAGGTCACATTTATTTCCAATTTCTAGTTGCCCTGAGACGGTGGTGGGGCCAGTTGAGAAGGCTTTGAGACTCAACAGCACAATTCAGCTTCTTTTTTACTTGTTGTCTTTGGTGTTTTTTTTCCAGTTAGTGCATTTTATATTTTCACTCCAGCACATTTTCCTGCATTGGTATTTATGTTTTAAACTCATTTTTAATTTTTTTTTTAGGCCATTGCTGTTTCCTTTGGCCCAATTCATTCCATGAATGCAAAAATAGTTTCACATCACAAGAACAAAATAATGCAAGTTAACATGCAATACCCTGGCAGCAGCCAAGGTGCTTTTATTTTGTGTCAGTCTTCCGTGCTGCCATTATTTAAAGGGGAAAGCAGACTAAATATAAAATGCAAGTTCTTTATTAGGTTCTTTTATACTGTAACAGCTGGTAATTATCATTCTAGCCTTAACAGAATCTGATTTATGCTGCTTGGCTGTGAATAAAATTCTCAGGACCAGGGGAGAACATTGCGTACCCTGGTTCAATGAGGAGTGTAGAACAGCATGCCAGGAGCAGCACCAGGCGTACCTAAAAATGAGGTGCCAACCTGGTGAAGCTACAACGCAGGACTACTTGCATGCTAAACAGCAGAAGCAACATGCTATAGTCAGAGCTAAGCGATTTCACAACCAACGGATCAGATCAAAGCTCTGCAGTCCTGCCACATCCAGTCATGAATGGTGGTGGACAATTAAACAGCTAGCAGGAGGAGAAGGCTCTGTAAACATCCCCATCCTCAATGATGGCAGAGCCCAGCTCATGAGTGCAAAAGACAAGGCTGAAGCATTTGCAACCATCTTCAGCCAGAAGTGCCGAGTGGATGATCCATCTCGGCCTCCTCCTGATATCCCCACCATCACAGAAGCCAGTCTTCAGCCAATTCGATTCACTCCACGTGATATCAAGAAACGGCTGAGTGCACTGGATACAGCAAAGACTATGGGCCCCGACAACATCCCGGCTGTAGTGCTGAAGACTTGCGCTCCAGAACTAGCCGCGCCTCTAGCCAAGCTGTTCCAGTACAGCTACACCACTGGCATCTACCCGACAATGTGGAAAATTGCCCAGGTATGTCCTGTCCACAAAAAGCAGGACAAATCCAATCCGGCCAATTACTGACCCATCAGCCTACTCTCAATCGTCAGCAAAGTGATGGAAGGTGTCGTCGACAGTGCTATCAAGTGGCACTTACTCACCAATAACCTGCTCACCAGTGCTCAGTTTGGGTTCCGCCAGGACCACTCGGCTCCAGACCTCATTACAGCCTTGGTCCAAACATGGACAAAAGAGCTGAATTCCAGAGGTGAGGTGAGAGTGACTGCCCTTGACATCAAGGCAGCATTTGACCGAGTGTGGCATCAAGGAGCCCTAGTAAAACTGAGGTCAATGGGAATCAGGGGGAAAACTCTCCAGTGGCTGGAGTCATACCTAGCACAAAGGAAGGTGGTAGTGGTTGTTGGAGGCCAACCATCTCAGCCCCAGGGCATTGCTGCAGGAGTTCCTCAGGGCAGTGTCCTTGGCCCAACCATCTTCAGCTGCTTCATCAATGACCTTCCCTCCATCATAAGATCAGAAATGGGGATGTTCGCTGATGTTTGCACAGTGTTCAATTCCATTCGCAACCCCTGAGATAATGAAGCAGTCCGAGCCCGCATGCAGCACGATCTGGACAACATCCAGGCTTGGGCTGATATGTGGCAAGTAACATTCGCACCAGGCAATGACCATCTCCAACAAGAGAGAGTCTAACCACCTCCCCTTGAAATTCAACGGCATTACCATCGCCGAATCCCCCACCATCAACATCCTGGGGGTCACCATTGACCAGAAACTTAACTGGACCAGTCATATAAATAGTTTGGCTACAAGAGCAGGTCAGAGGCTGGGTATTCTGCGGCGAGTGACTCACCCCCTGATTCCCCAAAGCCTTTCCACCATCTACAAGGCACAAGTCAGGAGTGTAATGGAATACTCTCCACTTGCCTGGATGAGTGCAGCTCCAACAACACTCAAGAAGCTCGACGCCATCCAGGACAAAGCAGCCTGCTTGATTGGCACCCCATCCACCACCCTAAACATTCACTCCCTTCACCACCGGCGCACTGTGGCTGCAGTGTGTACCATCCACAGGATGCACTGCAGCAACTCGCCAAGGCTTCTTCGACAGCACCTCCCAAACCCACGACCTCTACCACCTAGAAGGACAAAAGCAGCAGGCACATGGGAACAACACCACCTGTATATTCCCCTCCAAGTCACACACAATCCCGACTTGGAAATATATTGCCGTTCCTTCATTGTCGCTGGGTCAAAATCCTGGACTCCCATCCTAACAGCACTGTGGGAGAACCTTCACCACACGGACTGCAGTGGTTCAAGAAGGCTGCTCACCACCACCTTCTCAAGGGCAATTAGGGATGGGCAATAAATGCTGGCCTCACCAGCGACGGCCACATCCAATGAACAAAAACAAAAAAACACATATAAGGACCTCTGCTCCCAGCTGCTAAATGTTAAATATGTTGAGAACATGGGTGGCCATCACAAATATTTTAAACAATTCTGTGTACGTTTATAAAGTGCCCGGGCAATCCAAGGGACCCTTCAGGACTTTTTGAAATAAAGCTTGATATAATGCCAAGCGATCCAGTGTGGAATTGGTATACCATCAAGTGCAAGTGTGACACAGAAACATGAGTATAGACAGGCCTAATGTGTGACACCCAGGTGTGATGGACAAAATGGCCACTCGACTCAACCGCTGGGAATTTCCTCGTAACTTCAGCGGAAGATCAGCAGTAACCCAGATAGACCATGTAAACGGAGTTTCCGACAATCTTCTGCTAACGTTACAGCGGACAATCAGGAGAAATCCCCTTCCCCTCACTGCCCGAAGAAATTTCTGGCGAATGTTTTTACATCTAGATTTTGTCATAAAGAGCTCATTAAGTAACGGGTCTTTTAAGTTTATGTTCCTACAATCTCACAGCTAAGGCTGCACGTACTTTGTTCTGTAGAATAATATAAAATCTCATTTGCTTATCCTAGTATACTAATGCAAACAGTACTGATCAGGAAAAGATAATGATGTAGCCAGATGCATTGTACTGTACTAATATATCATTAACACATATATTCAATATCCATTCATAACATAAAAGGGAATCCAAAAGTCTTTAATAAGCATATAAATAGTAAATGGGTAGTAAGAGGAGGGATGAGGCTGATTAGGGAGCAAAAAGGAGACCTACATATGGAGGCAGAGGGCATGGCTGAGGTATTAAATGAGTACTTTGCATCTGTCTTTACCAAGGAAGAAGATGCTGCCAAAGTCACAGTAAAAGAGCAGGTAGTGGATGGGCTAAAATTTTGATAAATAGGAGGTACTAGAAAGACTGGTTATAGTTAAAGTAGATAAGTCACCAGGTCCAGATGGGATGCATCCTAGGTTGCTGAGGGAAGTAAGGGTGGAAATTGTGGAGGTACCGGCCATAATCTTCCAAACATCTGCAGTTACGGGGGTGGTGCCAGAGAACTGGAGAATTGCAAATGTTACACCCTTGTTCAAAAAAGGGTGTAAGAATTAACCCAGCAACTACAGGCCAGTCAGTTTAATCTTGATGGTGGGGAAACTTTTAGAAATGATAATCCGGGACATAATTAACAGTTCTTTGGACAAGTGTGGATTAATTAAGGAAAGCCAACACAAATTTGTTAAAGGCAAATCATGCTTAAACTAACCTGATTGAGTTTTTTGATAAGGTAACAGAGAGGGTTGATGAGGGCAATGCGGTTGATGTGGTGTGTATGGACTTTCAAAAGGCATTTGATAAAATACCACATAATAGGCTGGTCATCAAGATTGAAACCTATGGAATAAAAGGGGCAGTGCAAGCATGGATACGAAACTGGCTAAGTGACAGGAAACAGAGAGTAGTGATAAATGGTTTTTTTTGGACTGAAGGAAGGTATACAGTGGTGTTCCCCAGGGGTCAGTGCTAGGACCACTGCTTTTTTTTGATATATATTAATGACTTGGACTTGGGTGTACAGGGCACAATTTCAAAATTTGCAAATGACACAAAACTTGGAAGTGTAGTGAACAGTGAGAAGGATAGTGATAGACTTCAAGAGGACATAGACAGGCTGGTGGAATGGGTGGACACATGGCAGATGAAATTTAATGCAGAGAACTGTGAAGTGATACATTTTGGTAGGAAGAACGAAGAGAGGCAATATAAACTAAATGGTACAATTCTAAAGGGGGTGCAGGAACAGAGAGACCTGGGGGTGTATGTACACAAATCGCTGAAGGTGGCAGGGCAGGTTGAGAAAGCAGTTAAAAAGCATACGGTTTCCTGGGCTTTATAGAGGCATAGAGTAAAAAAGCAAGAAGGTTATGAAGAATCTTTATAAAACACTGGTTTGACCACAACTGGAGTATTGTGTCCAATTCTGGGCACTGCTCTTTAGGAAGGATGTGAAGGCCTTAGAGAGGGTGCAGAAGAGATTCACTAGACTGGTTCCAGAAATAAGGGACTTCAGTTACGTGGATAGACTGGAGAAGTTGGGGTTGTTCTCCTTAGTGCAGAGAAGGTTGAGAAGGTGTTCAAAATTATGAGGGGTCTAGACAGAGTAAATAGAGAGAAACTGTTCCCATTGGCAGAAGGGACAAGAACCAGAGGACACAGATTTAAGGTAATTGGCAAAAGAACCAAAGGCGAAATGAGGAGAAACCTTTTTAGGCAGCGAGTGGTTATGACCTGGAATGCACTGCCTGAAAGGGTGGTGGAGGCGGATTCAATTGTAGCATTCTAAAAGGAATTGGATAAGTACTTGAAGGAAAAAAATTGCATGGCTACGGAGAAAGGGCGGGGGAGTGGGACTAGGTGGATTGCTTTTGCAGAGAGCCAGCCTGGGCTCGATGGACCAAATGGCCTCCTTCTGTGCTGTAACCACTCTATGATTCTATTGAGCAAATACTAATGGGAAATTGGGGGTAGTTTGCCAGAGTTAAAGCAGGATCTCTTTAGGATTGGGTTGTCTCTTGTTGACATATTTGTCAATGGAAGATTGGAACTGAGTTAATCCACTGTGACAGACGCAGTAATTTAATACGAAGCCAGGCAGGTCTGCAGTTCTTCATGGCACTAGTGATGATTGACCAGCCAGCCTGGCTCATTTATAAGATCCAGCGTGTCCTGGGGCTAGAATTCTTTCCGTTCAACTCTTGAAACAATTGTTTAAATGAGTACTTTAATCCTGGCTGGACAAGCAGCAGAAAACTGCTGTAATGGTAAGCTACATGGTTTGAGCTGGTTTAAACCCAGCAGTAGCCCAACACTCACCTGAGGGCATCGAAGCCTTGGCTCTTGCCAAGTAATGCCTGAGTTGTCTGGGCTTCGGTTATTGGGGTGCATCCCTACACAGAAAGATGAAGTAGAAACTCCACTTATATGGATTTCTGAATATGTTGTTTGGCAGACTTTTAATGATTGCAATGAGTCTCTATGTGCCAGCCATCTGGTTGAACAAATAAAGTAGTTATATTTGCTCCTTTAAGATTTGTATGATTAAATTAAGAGTAGTGTCATGGAACTCCTTAACATCTGTTGTTTGTTTAAACCAGTATTACAATTGTGTGAACCAGAAACTGTGGAGCTTCTTTTTAAATTAATTATTATTTCAGTAAACCTTTTTCAGTGTGTACAAACTGAATACAACAGTCACATATTATATGTAATTCAATGTTTCTATAATTTGTTTTTCAACTGCAATGTAAAAAAAATGAAAACTAGATCACAGCCTCTATTGTATTGAAGCATTTTCTATTTCTTGACAATCATTTAATCTTTAATATATAAGCAAATGGTTTGAGGCTTTTATCTTATACTTCTATAATAAGAACTGTGACCGATAAGAATCTGTGTATTTTAATAAACTCTTTGTTATGCCTAGATTTCATTCTCCACATTTTCAGTGGGTACCTCAAGGGATTTCTGGATTTATAAACTAGAGGTTTTCAATTATTTTTAACTGGTATAATATTCCGTCCCTGTGAAAAGAAAATAACCCAAGTGTTAAAAAAAGTAACCTTAGGTTTATAATTTTCTAATGGGCATAGAAGCCTTAAAGTCATGTTTCAATTCACCCATTCTCGGAAATTTTAAGAGCATCAGATTCAAAGGGCTCGAATTTAGCAGGCCTGCGGGTTCCCAGCGGGTGGTCCTCCGGGAGCATCAAAAACGCGGACGGCTAATTGTGTGCGTCCCCCACGCGATCGCGGGATAATTGGACCCATTAAGCCCTGCTTCCGGGTTCTGCGCTCCCCAGCTGCGTGCCGGCCGGCTGCGCATGCGCAGTACCGTCGACGCGATGTAGGAGCTCCAGTTAAAGGGGCAGTCTCCCAAAGCCCCTCCTGCTGCAAGCAAGAGGTCTGGGAGAATGGCTCAACAAAGGGGAAAGGCTGCGCCCCGTTTTTCAGACCTAGCACTGCAGCTGATGCTGGAGGGCGTGAGGAGGAGGAGGGAAACACTCTTCCCAGAAGATGGGCGCAAGTTCCCTGCCGCCGCAACCAGGAAGGCATGGGCAGAGGTGGCGGCGGAGGTGAGCAGCAGGGGCAACACCCCAAGGACTTGGGAGCAGTGCCGCAAGCGCTTCAATGACCTGACTAGGTCTGGCAAGGTGAGTACACCAACGCACCCTCCCACATCCCGTCCCCACCATCACGCCAAGCAGATCACAACCCCTCCTGCACAGCCACCACTGCGCTCCATCAGCAATCCTCACAGCCACTCATTCACCATCCTCGCCGTGCACGCAAGTACCCACCGTCCCTGACCCCACCCGAACACTACCACACACCCCAATCCCCATGCAATGGGATGGCCACGTGGCCCACGCTTCCCCCCATCCGTTCCGCGCCACGCTCAACCCAACCACACCGATGCTCGATGCGTCTCACGATGCAATACGCACCCACTCACACATCTGTGTTTTGCCTTCACAGGAGAAGAGAAGCAAGAACAATAGGGAAAGGGCACGCACCGGAGGTGGGCCGCCGCAAGTGGTGGAGCTCACCGACGCAGAGGTGGAGGCGCTCGACCTCGCCCGCACGCGACATTGCCTGTCGGTGGCCGATGGCGAGTGTGTCGCTGCCGAAACGGCCGGTAAGGGAAAGCTGACACTCAACACCCATGATCGCGAGTTACCGTCTCATCACCTGCCATCAGGCGCACTGTCAAGTTGGTCCACATGCCTCAAAGTGCCCTCTGTTCTCTTGCAGGTCCGTCTTTGGGTCAAGCGAGCGTGGAGGGCGATTCCTCAGAGGACATGGCGGTCTCTGAGGGTGCATCGTCACATCAGAGCCAACCATCCACCAGCGCAGAGACACGCACCTCGGTGGGTCCCCCTCGCCAACTAGTTGGGGTAGCACTTGGTGAGTCACTGCGCACGAGTGAGCATGAGCAGACCCTGGTGGCAGGGGCAGCCGCGGAGGGTCCGCGACGGAGGGAGCACTCATCTCCAGGCTCTGCTCAGCCGGACCCAGATGCTGAACCCAGGGGGCCACCAGTGAAAAGGAGAGTCGTCGAGGGGCACCAGCTTATTGCTGAGGTACTGGGAGAGGTGCCGCGCGCATTGTCCACAATAGCGCAGGCGATGGAGGAGTCCAACTCCTGCATGTGGGCATTGGTGGCGCAGGCACAGGAGGGTACCGGCGACACAGTGTCGCGGGTAGGTGCGGGACTGTCTGCGGTGGAGGACAGGCTGGCCTCCCTCGAGCGTCACGCGCAGCTCCACTTCGAGTCCTTGCAGGCCCTGACAACGTCTGTACGGATTCAGGGTGAGCAACATTCCGACGCCACCAACAGGCTGAGGGATACACTAGGGGTGGCCTTGCAAGGCCTCACACATGCCATCCAAACTGCCGTCCAGCAGGGTGGAAGGGGTGATGTGGGCCGAGGCCAAGAGAGGGATGATGGTGACCGGGGACATGGAAGCGGGGACGCCTCTCAAGGCGTCCCCACGTCCCACCCGTCGCCCACCTCTCAACCAGTACCCGCAATGGTGCCTCCTCTCCAGGTGGCCGAGTCTGCCCCTGCCCCGGTGCAGGAGGAGCAGTCTGTGGAGGTGCCATCACGGGCACCGAAAACCAGGGGCCGTCCGCCAAAAGCATCTACCCGGTCAAGGCAAGAAGACGAGCAACCTGCCACTACCTCTGCTGGAGCCACAGGGGTAGCACCACGTAGGGGTTCCCGGAGAAGAATTGCAAAGGCCTTATAATCACAAAGGGAATACACCAGGGTGTTTATTATTTTGTACTTTGTTTGTTATATAATGTCACATTGGAGATATTAAATAGTCTATTCTCACCACTCCTGCCACCTCTCGTCCATTCTTCCGCGGCTTGTGCAATAGTTGCGTTCCGTGGAGGCCATCATGCCGGCGAACACCTGCTGCCACCCATTGGGCACACTGCTGTGGGTGCAGGATTACTGGCAGCACTCTTCAGTGGAGGTGGCTGGTATGGCCGCTCGCATGTGCAGGTGAGGAGATGCGAGCGCCTCGCAGTGTCTGACTCTAGGAGAACCGTTGACGTATGAGTGCCTCCCTGGCCCGGCGACCATCCCGGTGAGTCGTGGTTCAGCGCATGGGTCGTCCACTATCCTCTGGCGCGTCCTCCTCCTCCCCCTCCTCCTCCTCCACCTCCTCCTCCTCCCCCTCCTCCTCCTCCTCCTCCTCCTCCTCCTCGCCCTCGCCTTCCTCAATGTGGGTGGCGGGTGTGGATGGGGCCTCCTCCAGCGGCACCCCTCTCTGTTGGGCCATGTTGTGCAGGGCACAGCAGACAACTATGATTCGTCCCACTCTGAATGGTGTGTATTGGAGCGCTCCCCCAGAACGATCAAGGCACCTGAAGCGCATCTTGAGAAGCCCTATGGTCTGCTCAATTGTAGACCTGGTAGCAGTGTGGCTGTCATTGTACCGACGCTCCGGCTCGGTGATGGGGTTCCTCAGAGGTGTCATGAGCCACGTGTGGAGGGGATAGCCCTTGTCGCCGAGGAGCCAGCCGTTGCCGGCGTTGGGTGCCTGCAGGATGGGCGGGACGGCGGACTCCCTGAGGACGAAGGCATCGTGGCAGCTGCCGGGGTATCTGGCGCACACGTGTAGGAATCTCTGGCGGTGGTCACAGATGAGCTGGGCGTTCATGGAGTGATACCCCTTCCTGTTGATGAACAGCCCTGGCTCATGCGGAGGTGCCCGTATTGCGATGTGGGTGCAGTCGATTACACCCTGCACCCGTGGGAAGCCGGCCATGGCATGGAATCCAACCGCCCTCTCCATCTGGCTGCGCTCGTCCATGGCGAAGTTGATGTAGTGCGAGGCCCTGCGGAACAACCCATCGGTGACCTGCCTTATGCACTTGTGTGCAGAGGACTGACAGACCCCGGTGATGTCCCCGGTGGCACCCTGGAAGGAACCGGATGCGAAGAAGTTGAGGGCAGTGGTGACTTTGACGGCGACAGGTAAGAAGATGCTGCTTGGTCCATCAGGGAGCAGCTCGTCGTTAAGGAGGCTGCAGATGTCGGCGACTACCTGGCGATTGACTCTGAGCCTCCGTATGCACTGCTCCTCGGAGAGGTCCATGAAGCTGAGCCTCGCTCTGTACACCCTGTGCGGAGGGTAGTGCCTCCTGCGACGCATCTCTCTCTGCGGTTGCCCTCCCTCCTGCTGTGCAGGTGGGTGTGCCGCAGCACCGTGTTGGGGGGCCCCACCTCTCCGAGGCGGACGGCGTGGACTGCGAGGCTGCTGGGGCTGGTCATCCTGTTCGTCCTCCGACGATGTCAACGCACCACCCATCTGGCAGGTGTTGGTGTGAGGGGTTGTGCAGGGTAGGTGGGTGGGTCCTCGGACTGGGGCTGCGGTTTCGTGTCGGTCTGTCCTCTGGCTTGGCGGGGGTTGGTGGAGGGCAGGGGGTGCCCTATGTGACGCGGTGGCCTCCTGCGTGGGTGAGGGCTCTCCCCCGTGGAGCGCACCTTGGCACCTGCCACAGGCTGCTGGCTGCACACGCCTGGTTGGAGGGAGACTGTTTCCCCCAGTGTGTGAAACTGACTGCCTTGAACCTAAAATCCCACACTTCCTCTTTTGACAGCTGCTTCAGCTCATTAACTGACCACAACGAGCAAGTTAAGTACTCTCAAGTGGAACCCCGCTGGCTTTAATTGCCTGCGGGATTCCCACCAGCGGGGCTTGCGCGCGCAGCCCCGCACGTCAGTGAGGTACCCGGAAGCGGCCGGGATTTTGTCCGAATCCGGTCACGTGATCGGAGATCGGGATTTTTGGGGCCCCCCCGCTGGAAACCCGCAGGTAACCCGACCCTAAAATCGAGCCCAAACAATCACTTTTATTTTCCACAAACAACTGCAGAAGAATCTGTTAAATTATTACATTTACGTCAGTCAAAACAAAAGTTAGTATCTTAAAGTTATCAACATTTTCAAATCAACTATTTCTTTAGGACCACAATAGGCAATATTATGCTTACCAGGTTTTTTGTTCCTGTTTTAGGTAAGCAACTACCCTTTATACGCTACATCAAGACCTGGGGCCTGATTTTAGCACCCGCTATCGGGTGCGTTCTCGGCGGGGGGGCCTCGAAAATTGCGAAATCCAGGATCCCGACCGGATCCCACCTCGATCCCGCCCACTTCCGGGTTCCCTGCTGACGCGCCGGCGTGCGCACACAGCCCCCGCTGGTGGGAATCCCGCAGGCAATTAAAGCCAGCGGGATGCCACTTGAGAGTATTTACTTAGCTATTTCAGGTCATTGACTGACCTGATTAAGGGACTGTGTGTGATTTTGGATCAACATGGGACTGTTTCCCACACTGGGGGAAACACTCCCAGATCGAATAGACGTGTTGCAGCTGTCAGCCTGTGGCAGCTGCACAGGTCCATTTGACAGGTGGGGTGGGGGGAGACCCTCACTCATTGCAGGAGGCCACTCTGTCACTTGGGACAAAGTTTGGCCTCCACCACCCTTCTCCTGACGGTCAAAGTCACCAACCTGCACACTTACCCCGGGGTCTGGAGACATGTACCTACCTTGCGGACCCCCTCAGATGTACATCTTCCGGATGGGGGCCACCGTAGCTGCAGTCATGACCTCCTCAGAGGGCGAACAGTATCACCAGCCTCACCAGCCTCGCCATCCACACCGTCCACCTCTGACACGTGGAGCTCCACAACAGAGTGCTGTGACACATCCACCTGTACAGCAGGAGGGAGGGCTACCGCAGAGAGAGATGCGTCGCAGAGGGCACTACCCTCGCCACAGGGTCCACAGACCGAGGCTCAGCTTCCTGGACCTCTCTGAGCAGCAGTGCACACGGAGGCTCAGAGTCACTCGACATGTAGCCGTGGACATCTGCAGCCTCTTTCATGCCGAACTGCTCCTGGCTGGCCCGTGCAGCATCTTCCTACCTGTCGCTGTCAAAGTCACCACTGCCCTCCCGAACTTCTCCTCCACAGCCTTCCAGGGTGCAACCGGGGACATCACCGATGTCTCTCATTCGTCTGCGCAGAAGAGCCCTGCAAATACACCTACACCCACTCTGCAGTGACACAATGGGTGGCATCAGTGGTGGGTCCTCATAGTGATACCCAGGAGCGGGCATTATTGCACAAACCGGACAGGATTGGCGTAGAGATGGCAGTAGTGGTGCCAATATAATGTGTGATGTGAGTTGTTCTGAAATTCAATATAAGTAACAACCACGACAAACCCTCAAATACCCTTGTGCATCCCCTTCATGCTCACGACACGTTTGCCTTACGCTGCCTACTGCACATATGTGATGCATGCCCTGTGGCTGCAGCACAGGTGGTGGCAGGTTGAGTGAGGCTGGCCATGAGAGAGATGCACGAGAGGGTGAGTATGGGATAGAGCCATGAGATTGTATGAGGATTGGGTTGCGTGGTAGTGGCGGGGTGAGTACTGGCGAGGTGAGTAAGTGCAGGTAAGATGAGGATGGGGTTTGAGTGGTTATGAGGGGTGATGTGACAAAGTAGCGTTGGCAGTGCCGAAGGAGATGTGGGGTGGGGGCAGTGATGTGGCAGACGGAGTGTAGGGGAAAGACTACGTGTACTCACTTTGGCTGACCTACTGAGGTCACTGGAGCGCCTCCTGCACTGTGTGCAGGTGGACGATATTTTGGTGGCGCAGGTGACCCCCTCTGCCACCTCGAGCCAGGCCTTCCTGGTGGCGGAGGCAGGCTGCTTCCTGCCGCCCGCCGGGTGGAAGATCTCTGTCCTCCCCCTCCTCCTCACCCCATGTATTGATACCTGGGGTGAGGCATCATTAAACTGGGAGCAGCCTTCCCCCTGGGCTGCTCCATGCAGTCATCTTTGCTATTGGTTGCAGCATCTGTCAGTGGAGGACTGCCCCTTTAAATAGAGCGCCTCCAGCTGACAGATCTTACTGCGCATGCGCAGCCCACCCGACACGCAGATCAGCAGCGGGGAACCCGGAGGAGCAGGTAAGTGAATCCAATTAGTGGTTTGCCTGCTGCGATCGCGCGGGAAACCCACTAATTTCACCGGGCGCGTTACGAACGTGCCTGCTTGCCCACCCGCCGGGAACCCGCACCCCTGGTAAAATCGGGCCCCTGGTCTCTGTAAAGTTGTGCGAAACACTGAGCCCCAAGGGATGATTTAGATGTCCATTCTGCCCTATTTGCACCCAAAAACAAATGTAACAGGAGTGGAACAAAGCAGGAAATTAAACAGAAATTAATCTTATCTCATTTCCAGCCTCCCTTCAGTTTCACTGCTTTTATTCTGCTGGTAGTTAAGTTTCCATAAGCCTTTGTAAATTTGGCCTCAATATATGAATTTTCAGAAGGCATTCAATAAGGTGTTTTACGAGAGGATTGCTACAAAAATTTGGGTATACGGTGTAAGAGGAAATGTACTTGTATGAACAGGAAGTTGGTTGATGGACAGGAAACAACATGATAGGATTAATGGTTATTACTTAGATTGGGAATTGCAAAAAGGTTGGAAGTGATGTACCCCTAGGGTTTATTTTTGTTCTCAGTGTACAGAGAGGATTCAGACTTGGGCATAGGAAACACAGTATCAAAGTTTGCTGACAATACAAAGGTATGGGATTTGGTAAACAGTGAGGAGGACCGTGAAAGAATTCAGGAGGACATAGCTGGGTTACTGGACTGGGCAGACAGTGGCAAATGCAATTTAATATGGAAAACTGTCTTGCAGTGCATTTTGAGTGGAAAACAAGGAATAGGAGTATACACTCAGTGGAAAGATGCTGAAGGTTGTGGAGGAACTTAGAGATCTAGAGGTGCAAATATATAATTCAATGAAAATGCAAGTGCAGATAAGAGTGGTGAAAGCAGATTCAATAGTTACTTTCAAAAGGGAATTGGATAAATACTTGAACGGAAAAAATTTACAGGACTATGGGGAAAGAGCAGGGGAATAGGACTAATTGAATAACTCTTTCAAAGAGCCAGCACAGGCACAATGGGCCGAATGGCCTCCTCCTGTGCTGCACGTACAATGATACTATGAAAAAGCCATAAAAAAGACCAACAACATTTTGGATTTTATAAATAGGGGCATAGAGCACAAGAGCAAAGAGGTAATGAATGATAAATTGGTACAAGTCAATGGTTGCGCCACATTTAGAGTATTTTGTGCAATTTTGGGTGCCCCGTTATAGAAAGGACGTTAAAGCCATAAAGAAGATACAGTGTTGATTCACCAGGATGAGGAACTATAGAGATTTGTGATGCTGCTTTTTTTTGTGGAGCAGAGGAATCTAAGTAGAGATTTAATAGGGGTTTTTAAAATTATGACAGGTTTTGATAGAGTGAATAAAAAGTATTTCCTATGGCTTCATTAATCTAAAATTGCCATCAAAGCGTGAGGAGAGATTTCTTTCAGCAGAGAATTGCAGGAGCATTGAGCACTTGCCACAGCGAGTAGTTGAGACAGGCACCATTGCACCTTTTAAGGGAGGAGTAGATAGCATTTCAAGTGGAATAAGATACAGGACATTGGTGAGAAAGCAGAGCGGCGGGATTATTTTTGGATTGTTCTAACAATGAGCTAGAGCAGATGCTATTGACCGAATGGCCTACTTCCGTGCTGGATCTATGATTCTAATTGATTCTATTTTTGCCTGCTGCACTTTTTCTGATACTAGTGGGAAACTTCTGCGCTAATGTGTATGGAAGAAGAGGAGGAACTATGGAGGGATGCCAGGCAGGCCAGACTTCCCAAGAGTGCTCAGTGGTCCCTCAGCCCCTCCCCCCTCGTTGGCACCCACACACCTGCATTTGCAAAGAGAGGTGAAATGATCTGATTTTGGCAGACAGTGCTGGTGAAAGCTCCTCTTCCCAAAGGGAGCTGTGCCAGTAGACCCTTGATGATATCACTACATTATGTGAATGCCTGACTAACCATTATGCTGGTTGATGAACAGCCAGTGTTACCCGATCGGCCACACCCACTGAAATACCACCAACCATTTCTGCAAGCCCTGGGACACCTACCTGGTAAAAGCCCTGGGAACCAGACTTCTCAGGGTCTGGGTTAGCAGAGAGTCAGTTGAAGAGCTGCAGTGGTAGCTGCAGCTACCTTCCAACACAAGGCTGGGACATGCAAAGGACAGTAATGGTTAACCATAGCCTGAAATTTAGTTCTATCTTCATACATGCCTGATGCAGTGCTGACTTATGAGAATGGTATCGTGCAGTGGGTCAGAGGGCAACCTACTCACTAGCACCTCATGCAGCACCACCTTGACCTCTGCAGCAATCAGGGGGTAAGGTGCTGGGCTGCTCTGTTACCTCTCTGCAGATTCATGTCTTCATCTTAAATACTCTTTCCCTTCATTTTTGTCTGCCGCTTCTTAATCCTCTGCCCCTTCAGCCCTTGTGAAATCTACTGATGGGTTGAGATGTTTTTTAAGGTTCTCCAAAATCTTTCTAAATATCTTCCCCCACTGTCCCCGCCCCCACCCCATGAGACATTTCCCTTGTTCCCATCCATTTAAATTTGACTTACACCCCAATTTTCCTCTCCCATCTACCCTCTCATCTCTCGACTCATCTGAGTCTGCACCTGAGAGCTGTTTCCACAATTGGAAATTTAAATGGATGGAAAATCAGGCACTGCAGAAGCTGCGATTTTCTGACCAGCACTCCCTACAAAATCCAGCCCTTGCTGAGAATACCCATTTGGGGAGTCATCCCTCTGGTGCTGTGAATAATAATGCAAATGATCTTGGACTAGAGAATTGGATGTTGTTTGCACTTGAGCTTTCGGCCTGTTCTAAACCATTTACAATTGATGTAACCAGAAGGTAAAAATTGGCTGCACCACATTGTAAACGCATGGGCCTCAACATTAACTCCGGATGGGTTTTGGGCGAGTGGGTAGCGGAATAAGTTAGAAATTCACCCAAGGCACAGAAAACAGGTTGTGGTATCTCCTATCTACCTCCTCTGACATTCCTGGAGGGGTGGAATAGTTTGAGGATGGATGAGTATCTCACAATCAAACCATTGTGGCAGCTGCTAGCAAAACTGGCAAAGACTTGCACGATCCTTTGGTGGTGGTCACACACTAGCTAGACATTGATGGAATGATAGCCCTTCCTGTTGAGAAAAGTTCCTGGCTCATCTTCTGGTGCCCCGATAGTTACATGGACATGAGGGAAGCCGGCCACTGCTGCAAATCCCAGAGCTCTATCATTCTGGCTGTTGATGTCCATTGAGAAGATAATGTCCTGGTTTGCTCTGGCAAGGAGGGCATTGGTGACCTGCTTGATTCAGCTGTGTACTGCAGATTGGGAGATGCCAGTGATGTCCCCTGGAAGGAGCCCATGGCAAAAAGGTAAGGGAAGATAGAGATTTTGACTGCCACTGGCAAAGCCTGGCTCCCTGGTTTAGCAGGCAGCAGGTCCTGCTGAAACAGACTGCATAGATCACCTGCTATGCATATCAGAGATAGCCAAGAAAATGACTCCTGGCCTACAGACCCTGTGGTCTGCATAAGGCATCTATGAGCAGTCCACTTCACCTGCTTTCTTCTAACAGGCCCACCTGCTGCTTGTCCTGGTTGTTGAGGTGGCCGCTGCCGCTGGTCCTCTTCCTCTTGCTGCATCCAAAGAAAAAAAGGATAAACAGCCCCCATGATAAGCAATGAGTGCTAAGTAAGGGGGAATAAAATCAGAAATAAGCAAACTGGAGGCTCAGACCTTTGAAAGGCATTACTCACACTAGCACACAGGTTCTAATGATCTGAGTGCCAGTAGGTGAGTGCCCCTTTAAATCCAGCTTCCAGTCATGAAACCAATCCTGCTAAGGTTTACTCAGCGGGTTTGCTATTCAGCGGGTTTGCCATTTAGCAGGACTTCTGACCCATCCAGTTAAACTTGCGTTGGGGTCCTAATAACATCTGTATTTATTAATGAGGCAACCCTCTGTTTCCGGCGGGTGCATTTGCCACCTGAGTCAGCTCGGAGTTAAAATAACGGTCAGAGGTTTTCCAGCAAGAACGGGGCAGTAAGTCAATTTTTGCAATTTTAACTGCTCACCCTCCAGTGAGATGTTACTGCTGGGCGGTTTGGGTTAAAATTGGGCCATGGAATCAAGTCCCCACATTGAATTTACCCCAATAGACGGTTTTAAACTGACAGCCAATTCATAGCACCACATTTTCACGGTGTAGGATGTTGTCAGTTCCTGAATGTTAAGTTATTTACAATAAAGACTGCAGTCAGTCAAGAGAACACTGCACATCTGCAGTCAGCTGCACTTCTTTATGCCTCATGTTTGATGAGATTGCCAATGATATATCCTAGTTCAGCTTCCATTGATAATCGTGAATTTTTTTTATGTAGCTCTGAGGCAGATTTATAATCAAGGTAAAAAGCAATTTTTTATTCATCTTCATAAAATCTGGTCCAGCAAATTTGTAGTGGTTCAGTTTACTGTGTGTCTATATATGCAACTTGAGCAATTGCAAGAAATACCTTGGCTTCATAACCACAGAGATTGAACCACAGTGCTTTGTTCAGAATTGAAGCCATTACCCACTCGAAAAAACTTTCCAAATTGCTTTTAATTTTAAGGGAGTGTCTTTTTTTAGTCCTTTTCGAATTCAGCTTCGAAGCAAGAAAACAATGAGGCCAATAATTCAGTCTTAGCATAGCAACACCAGAGCCTTTGCGCATCAAATGCTGGCCGCATCAGCACCCCAGCAGGCCGGCCTCGCCTGAGAATGCAAGGTCAGCTCATTAACATCATTGGCTAGCGCTCCCAGCTCATAACATATGTACCATGAGTGGGCCAAGGTTGGCAGGAATTCCTGTGCATCTTTTTAGGTGCAAAATAGTGAGGAACTGAATAGTCCCATTCAGCAATCAGGCTTTGGAGCCCCTGCTGCAAGAGCCCTACAAAAAAGGGTGATCTTATTTGGAAGATAGGGTCATCCTGCAGTAAAGAGCACCACCAGCGCAGCATGGGTGGAGACAATGGAGCATAACAATTCAGTCTCACCTGTGGTCTAAATCTAGGAGCAGGTGACAAAAAATATTTTTGCACTATTTAAGGTTGCAAACGTGAGCATAACAGTAACAACTTGGGATTAAATTGCACCTTCTCAGGGGCATTATCAGACAAAACAGGAGGGCATTTGGCCCATTGCGTCTGTGCTGAGTCTTTGCTAGAGCAATCCATAACTGATACCATTGCTCTGATCTCTCTCCTTAGCCTTGTAATTTTCTTTTCTACAAAAAGTTATCCAATTCTTTCTTAAAATATCCAATGGTGTCTGCCTCAACCATTTCTGTGGCAAAGCACTCAATGCTCCAAGAACGATCTGTGCAAAGAAATTTTCCCTCACATCGCTCAGTAATAAATTTAAATTGATGATCCTTTGACAATGATTCCCTAACCAGAGGAAAAAGTCTTGCCCTATACTCTCTATCAAAACTATAATTTTAATCAATAATTTTAAAAATCTCCCATTAAATCTCCCTTATTAGCTTTTTTCTTTGCCAAGGGAAATAGTCTCAGTATCTCAAGTCTCTCCTCATAATTATAATTTCCCATTCCTGGTATTTTGAACAGGGGTGTTACATTGTCTACTCTCCAGTCCCATGGCACAATTTGCATATTTAAAACAGATAAAAAAGCTGGGCTAAAGCCTCTGCGATCTTCTCTCTGACTTCTTTCAACAGCCTAGGATGTACACCTAAAAGTCCACTAATACTTCAGAACCAATTTATTTTCTATAGTTAGCCTCATCAATTGTTCCACGTCTTTCTTTAATGCTCCTATGTTCTTATTTCCACAATCATTTGTAAAAAAAGAGCATACATTTATTTAATATCTCTGCTAATAAAAGCCCTTACTTTTTCCTTTTATACTATCTGCTAACCTTTTATCAGATTACACTTTAGCCCTTCTAATCTTCCTTTACACTTCAGAATTTTGGACACCTCTATTAAATCTCCCTTTAACCGTCTCTGCTCTATGGAGAACTATCCCAGTTTCTTTAGTCTCTCCTCATAACTGAAGTCCCTCCTCCCCGGTATCAGCAGACTTGCAACAAGAGACAACTACTGTGTGACGTCACAGGTGAGGCAGGAGAGTCCGAGAGGTGAGGACAGGATAAAAGGAGAGACCTAGAGCGGGAGGAGAGTCTGAGAGTCTAAGGCAAGTCATGGCAGCAGAGCTCGCACCCGTGATATGCTCCTCCTGCACTATGTGGGAAGTCATGGACACTACTGGTGTCCCTGACGACCATGTGTGCAGGAAGTGTGTCCAGCTGCAGCTACTGGCTAACCGTCTTTCGGAGCTGGAGCTGTGGGTGGATTCACTGTGGAGCATCCGCAATGCTGAGACTATCGTGGATAGCACGTTCAGTGAGGTGGTCACACCGCAGGTAAAGAGTACGCAGGCAGAAAGGAAATGGGTGACCGCCAGGCAGAGTAAAAGGACTAGGCAGGTAGAGCAGGAGCCCCCTGGGGCCATCTCCCTCTCAAACAGATATTCTGCTTTAGATACTGTTAGGGGAGATGGCTTATCAGGGGAAAGCAGCAAGAGCCAGGTTCGGGGCACCACGGGTGGCTCTGCTGCACATGAGGGGAGGAAGAAGAGTGGCAGGGCTATAGTGATAGGGGATTCAATTGTAAGGGGAACAGATAGGCGTTTCTGCGGTCGCAAACATGACTCCAGGATGGTATATTGCCTCCCTGGTGCCAGGGGCAAGGATGTTACGGAGCGGCAGCACGGCATTCTGGAGGGGGAGGGTGAATAGCCAGTAGTCGTGGTCCATATTGGTACCAACGACATAGGTAAAAAAAGCGATGGGGTCCTGCAAGGTGAATTTAAGGAGTTAGGAAATAAATTAAAAAGCAGGACTTCAAAGGTAGTGATCTCAGGATTACTACCGGTGCCACGTGCTAGTGAGTATAGGAACAGGAGAATAGACAGGATGAATGCGTGGCTGCAGGGATGGTGTAGGAGGGATGGTTTTAGATTCCTGGGACATTGGGACCGGTTCTGGGGAAGGTGGGACCTGTACAAGCGGGACGGGTTACACCCGAGCAGGACCGGGACCAATGTCCTCGCGGGGGTGTTTGCTAGTGCTGTTGGGGAAGGTTTAAACTAGAGTGGCAGGGGGATGGGAACCTGAGCGGGGAGTCAGAAGGGAATAAAGTTGAGAGCAGCAAGAGAGGGGAAGACCCAGGGGAAATCTACAATACAAATAGTACAAACAGTTGTTCAAGAACAAGTGAAAGGGAAAAGCGTTGAGCAGCGGAAAGAAAGTGTACTTTAGGCACGACAGATAAAATTAAAACTAGAAGGCATAAGGCGATTAACCCAGCATCAAAGCTGTGGCAGGGGGTTGGGAACCTGAGCAGGGAGACAGAGGAAAGCGTGTCAGGAAGGGACAGAAGGTATGGAGTAAAAGGTAAAGTGTTAAAAAGGGAAAAAGCCGGAACTAAGTGTCACAAAACATTTTTGAAGGTTCTTTATCTGAATGCACGTAGCATTCGTAACAAAATGGACGAGTTAACGGCACAAATAACTACGTATGGGTATGATCTTGTGGTCATTACAGAAACATGGCTGCAGGGTGACAACGACTGGGAATTAAATATGCCAGGGTATTTAACAATCAGAAGGACAGGCAGGAAGGAAGGGGAGGTGGGGTGGCTATGTTAATAAAGGAAGGAATCACTGTAATACAGAGAAATTATATTAGGACAAAGGATCAGGATAATGAAACAGTTTGGGTAGAGATAAGGAATAAAAAGGGGAAAAAACACTAGTGGGCGTAGTATATAGGCCTCCTAATAGTTGCAACTCTGCTGGAAGAAGTATTAATCAGGAAATAGTCGGGGCATGTAACAAGGGAACAGCTATAATTATGGGGGATTTTAACTATCATATTAACTGGACAAATCAAATTGGGCAGGGCAGCCTTGAGGAAGAGTTTATTGAGTGTATTAGGGATGGATTTCTTGAGCAGTATGTAACTGAACCTACAAGGGGGCAAGCAACCTTGGACCTGGCCCTGTGTAATGAGCCAGGTTTAATTAATAATGTCCTAGTTAAGAATCCCCTTGGAATGAGTGACCATAACATGGTTACATTCCATATCCAATTAGAGGGTGAGAAGGTTGGTTCTCAAACAAGCGTGCTGAGCTTGAATAAAGGAGACTATGATGGTATGAGAGCGGAGTTGATTGGAGTGGACTGGGAAAATAGATTAAAGGGTAAGACGGTACATGAGCAGTGGTGTTCATTCAAGGAGTTATTTTGCAACTTTCAAAAAATATATATTCCACTGAGGAAAAAAGGGTGTAAAAGAAATGACAGCCATCCGTGGCTAAGTAAAGAAATTAAGGATAGTATCCGACTAAAAACAAGGACATATAAGGTAGCCAAACTTAGTGGGAGGATAGAAGATTGGGAAGTCTTCAAAAGACAGCAAAAAGTAACTAAAGGATTGATTAAGAAAGGGAAGATAGATTATGAAAATAAATTAGCAAAAAATATAAAAACAGATAGCAAGAGTTTCTATAGTTATATAAAAAGAAAAAGGGTGGCTAAGGCAAACGTAGGTCCTTTAGAGGATGAGACCGGGAAATTAATGGTGGGAAACATGGAGATGGCAAAAATGCTGAACAAATATTTTGTTTCCGTCTTTACGGTAGAGGACACTAAGAATATCCCAACACTGGACAAACAGGGGGCTCTGGGGGGGAGGAGCTTAATACAATTAAAATCACTAAGGAATTGGTACTCAGTAAATTAATGGGACTCAAGGCGGATAAATCCCCTGGATCTGATGGCTTACATCCTAGGATCTTGAGGGAAGTGGCAGTAGGGATTGTGGATGCTTTGGTAATAATTTTCCAAAATTCTCTGGACTCGGCAAAGGTCCCGGCAGATTGGAAAACTGCTAATGTAACACCCTTATTTAAAAAGGGTAGTAGGCAGAAGGCTGGAAATTATAGACCAGTTAGCCTAACATCTGTGGTGGGTAAAATTTTGGAGTCTATTATCAAGGAGACAGTAGCGCAACATTTGGATAAGCATAATTTAATTGGACAAAGTCAGCATGGCTTTACGAAGGGGAAGTCATGTCTGACAAATTTGCTTGAGTTCTTTGAGGACATAATGTACAGGGTGGATAAAGGGGAACCAGTGGATGTAGGGTATTTAAACTTCCAGAAGGCATTCAACAAGGTGCCACATAAAAGATTATTGCTCAAGATAAAGAATCACTGGATTGGGGGTAATATTCTGGCATGGGTGGAGGATTGGTTATCTAACAGGAAGCAGAGAGTTGGGATAAATGGTTCATTCTCGGACTGGCAACCAGTAGCCAGTGGTGTTCCGCAGGGGTCGGTGCTGGGTCCCCAACTCTTTACAATCTATATTAACGATTTGGAGGAGGGGACCAAGTGTAACATATCAAAGTTTGCAGATGATACAAAGATGGGAGGGAAAGTAGAGAGTGAGGAGGACATAAAAAACCTACAAGGGGATATTGACGGGCTGGGTGAGTGGGCGGAGATTTGGCAGATGCAATACAATATTGGAAAATGTGAGGTTATGCACTTTGGCAGGAAAAATCAGAGAGCAAGTTATTTTCTTAATGGCGAGAAACTGGAAAGTACTGCAGTACAAAGGGATCTGGGGGTCCAAGTGCAAGAAAATCAAAAAGTTAGTATACAGGTGCAGCAGGTGATCAAGAAGGCCAACGGAATGTTGGCTTTTATTGCTAGGGGGATAGAATATAAAAACAGGGAGGTATTGCTGCAGTTATATAAGGTATTGGTGAGACCGCACCTGGAATACTGCATACAGTTTTGGTCTCCATACTTAAGAAAAGACATACTTGCTCTCGAGGCAGTACAAAGAAGGTTCACTCGGTTAATCCCGGGGATGAGGGGGCGGACATATGAGGAGAGGTTGAGTAGATTGGGACTCTACTCATTGGAGTTCAGAAGAATGAGAGGCGATCTTATTGAAACATATAAGATTGTGAAGGGGCTTGATCGGGTGGATGCGGTAAGGATGTTCCCAAGGATGGGTGAAACTAGAACTAGGGGGCATAATCTTAGAAAAAGGGGCTGTTCTTTCAAAACTGAGATGAGGAGAAACTTCTTCACTCAGAGGGTAGTAGGTCTGTGGAATTTGCTGCCCCAGGAAGCTGTGGAAGCTACATCGTTAAATAAATTTAAAACAGAAATAGACAGTTTCCGAGAAGTAAAGGGAATTAGGGGTTACGGGGAGTGGGCAGGAAATTGGACATGAATTTAGATTTGAGGTTAGGATCAGATCAGCCATGATCTTATTGAATGGCGGAGCAGGCTCGAGGGGCCGATTGGCCTACTCCTGCTCCTATTTCTTATGTTCTTATGTTCTTATCATGCTAGTAAATCTTTTCTGCACCCTCTCCAAGGTTTTGACATCCTTCCCAAAGTGTGGTGCCCAGAATTGGACACAATACTTTAGCTGGGGCCTAACCGGTGGTTTATAAAGGTTTAGCATAACTTGCTTGCTTTTATAAAAATATCTAATTGTTGATCCAAAGCCCTGTGTGCCAATTTCTCTTCCCACCTCACTTCAGCTAGCTCACTTCCCACCTTTCTAAAAATCTGCCCTATTCTGGTCGGGTGCCCTTCTTTTTGTACTAACTTTTTCTGTTGTTGTTGTTATGTTCCCCACCCCACACACACACACCATTTGCTCCTGTGTCTCTGACCTTCTGTGTATCCTCCCACCCTACGTCCCACCAGGCAGAGCCCTTAAGTGCATAGCCCCCATTGTCTGGAACTCCCTCCTTTATCCACTCCCTTTCAAATCTCCCCGCCTTTTAAAAGCCTTCATAAAATCCATCCTGTGCAGGGGTGAAATTAAAAAGGAAATTAGGAAAGCAAAGAGAAGGCATGAAAAAATATTGGCAAGTAAAATCAAGGAAAACCCAAAGATGTTTTATAAATACATTAAGAGCAAGAGGATAACTATGGAAAGAGTAGGGCCTATTAGAGACCAAAAAGGTAACCTATGTGTCGAGGCAGAAGATGTTGGTATGGTTCTTAATGAATACTTCGCATCTGACTTCACAAAAGGGAGAGACGATGCAGACACTGTAGTTAAGGAGGAGGAATGTGAAATATTGGATGGGATAAACTTAGTGAGAGAGGAAGTATTAAGGGGATTAGCATCTTTGAAAGTAGATGAATCAACAGGGCCAGATGAAATGTATCCCAGGCTGTTAAAAGAAGCAAGGGAGAAAATAGCGGAGACTCTGACCATCACTTTCCAATCTTCACTGGCTGCAGGCATGGTGTCGGAGGATTGAAGGACTGCTAACGTTGTACCATTGTTTAAAAAGGGAGCAAGGGATAGACCGAGTAATTACAGGCCAGTCAGTCTAACCTTGGTTGTGGGCAAATTATTGGAATCAATTCTGAAGGACAAGATAAATCATCATTTAGAAAGGCATGGAGTAATCAAGGACAGTGCATTTGATGTAGTCTACATGGATTTTAGCAAGACTTTTGACAAGGACCTACATTGGCAGACTGGTCAAAAAAGTACAAGCCCATGGGATCCAAGGGAAAGTGGCAAATTTGATCCAAAATTGGCTCAGTGGCAGGAAGCAAAGGGTAATGGTCCACGGGTGTTTTTGTGACTGCAAGACTGTTTTCAGTGGGGTTCCACAGGGCTCAGTACTAGGTTCCTTGCTTTTTGTGATATATATTAATAACTTGGACTTAAATGTAGGGGCTCGATTAAGAAGTTTGCAGATGATATAAAAATTGGCCATGTGGTTGATAGTGAGGACAAAAGCTGTAAACTGCAGGAAGATATCAATGGACTGGTCAGGTGGGCAGAAAAGTGGCAAATGGAATTCACTCCAGAGAAGTGTGAGGTAATGCATTTGGGAAGAGCAAACAAGGCAAGGTAGTACACAATAAATGAGAGGATCCTGAAAAGTGTACAGGAAGTGAGGGACCTTGGAGTGCATGTCCACGGATCCCTGAAGGTAGCAGGACGGTAGATAAGGTGGTTAAGAAGGCATATGGAATACTTTCTTTTATTAACCGAGGCACAGAATATTAGAGCAGGGAGGTTATGCTGGAACTGTATAAAACACTAGTTAGGCTACAGCTTTGAGTACTGTGTACAGTTCTGGTCACCACATTACAGGAAGAATGTAATTGCACTAGGGAGGGTACAGAGATTTATGAATTGCCAGGACTGGAGAATTTTAGCCACAAGGAAAGATTGGATAGGCTGGAGTTGTTCTCTTTGGAACAGAGGAGGCTGAGGGGTGATTTAATTGAAGTGTATAAAATTATGAGGGGTCTAGAAAGAGTGGATAGGAAGGACCTATTTCCCTTAGCAGGGGGCATATATTTAAAGTGATTGGTGGAAGGATTAGAGAGGAGCTGAGGAAAAATATTTTCACCCAGAGGGTGGTGGGGGTCTGGAACCCACCGCTTAAAAGGGTGGTAGAGGCAGAAACCCTCAACTCATTTGAAAAGTACCTGGATGTGCACCTGAAGTGCTGTGACCTACAAGGCTACGGACCGAGTGCTGGAAAATGGGATTAGGCTGGGTGGCTCATTTTCAGCCGGCGTGGACACGATGGGCTGAATGGCCTCCTTCTGTGTCGTAAATTTTCCATGATTCTATGATTCTATCTTTTTGATCAAGCTATCGGTTTCCAGATCCTCCGGCTCCTCCTCCTGGTCCGCCGTAGCCTCACACTCCCATACCTTAATTCAGGCAAGTAAAAAAGCTGGTTTATTATAATGGATACAATTCTAGATAAGTGCAAGTCTTTCCTGCATGTCATTGTGAAGCTGTTATCAACAAAGTTAATCAAATAATAGGATCCATCTCAAGGGCATTTGATTTTAAATCAAAAGAAATTGTTCTGGTGAAACTACATTTGAAATATTGTATACATCTTTGAGCACCAAAGGGAGTTGATATGCAGGAGAAAATTCAGAAAAGATTGACAAAGATAATTACAGGACTTTGGGCTCTCAAGTTATCAGAAGAGAGTTATAGAGTTGAACTTCTTTTCATTGCAGAAAATAAGTTAAAGGGGGACCACAATCCAAAATGTCTTTATAAAGCCAAAAGGCATAGATGATATACTATACTATAGTTGGAAGTATAGCCGTGGAATTTCCTGGAACGTTTTGGTGTAACTACGGCATAGAGTAACGGTGCACCATTCTTTCCTGAGCATACTCGCACGTAACTGATTTACACCAGTTTTATGCTGACACATCACTATGCACATTTTTCCTCGATCATGTGCGCAGCCTCTGAGATAGGTCTGCTGAAACCCTTTGCTGCGCTTTGTATCGAATCCTCTGGATTCAATCTTCTCACTGCTGAGACAATTTGATGCAGTTTTTTTGCCTTCCACTTTAGAAGTGCACTAGTGTCAAGGTTAGGAGTGGTGGTGACTGAGAGTGGGCCACAGAACCATGACCCGAGAGGGCAGGCACACCCACAGTGAATATTGACTGCAATGTGGGTGACTGGCCAGGTTATGGCCAAGAAGGGGCACCAAGACCAGTGCGGGTGTTTAAGATGGGGAGAGGTGATGCTAGGTTGAAACAACAGGGGGCAGACTGAGCAGAGCCCAGCTGGGAGTTGTCATACTGGGCTGACATAGCATAGAGGCAGGCAAAGGGCTGCAGTGGGAGCATTATTCACATAAAACAGCAGGGTGAAAAGGACAGAGCTTAGAGGGAAAAAGAGAACTTGCATATAGTGCCTTTCATGTCCTCGGGACAACCAACGTGCTTCACAGCCAATTAGGTACTTTTGAAGTGGGGTAACTGTATTTTGTAGGCAAACGCAGCAGCCAACTGGTGTACAGCAAGGTCCCACAAACAACAGTAAGATAAATGTCCACATAAACTGTTAATTCAGAGATAAATCTTGGCCAGAACACCAGGAGAATTGCCCTACTTTTCTTTGAATAGTACCACAGGATCTTTTACACCTGCCTGAGACATCAGGTAGTGCTTTGGTTTAACATTTCATTCAAAAGATAGCACTTCTGGACTTCACTGAAGTGTCGGCTTTAAACCTGTGCTCAAGGGGCCGATTTTTGGATGGCGGTGCAGGCACATTGGGGGCTCGTAAAATGGCGGAATCCTGGAGCGGGTTCAGAGCCCGGCTCCAACCCGCTGACTTCCGGGTTCCCCAGCGACGCATTCAGGTGCGCACGCAGCTCCCGAATGCGGGACTCCCACCGGCAATTAAAGCCGGCAGGTTGCTGCTTTACAGAGTTAGGTAGATAGTTGAGGTACTTGAGAGACCTCATTGAGTGGAGATTTTGGCAGGAGTGCAATCCTCAATGTGTCTCCCGTGCTGTGGGAAACTCTCCCTGTGGAGCAGACGTGTTTCAGCCAGCAGCCAGTGGGAGATGCAAAGGATTATTTGACAGGTGGGGGGGAAAACCTCATTTATTGCAGCAGGGCACTCTGTCACTTCAGACAAAGTTTTGGCTGCAACACCTTTGTCTTTCCACTCAAAATTCCTAATTTATACCCAAAACTCTGCTGTGCAAACACATTTACCTACTTTGCGGACCCCCTCAAACTCACACCGTCAGGATGGGTGGTGCCATGGCTGCATTCATCACTTCATCCGAGGACGAGCAACATCACCAGCCTTGCCAGGCATGCCGTCCACCTCTGCCACGTGGAGCTCCACAACACAGTGCTGCGCCACAGGCACCTGCACAACATCACGGAGGGCAACAACAGAGAGAGCGATGTCGGAGGAGGTACTACCCTCGCCACAGGGTCTACAGACCGAGGCTCAGATCCCTGGACCTCTCTGAGGAGCATTGCGTTCAGAGGCTTAGAGTCAGTCGCCAGGTAGTCGCGGACATCTGCAGCCTCCTTCATGCCGAGCTGCTCCTGGCTGGCCCTAACAGCATCTCCTTACCTGTCGCTATCAAAGTCACCACTGCCCTCAACTTCTTCACCTCCGGATCCTTCCAGGGTGCCACCAGGGACATCACCAGAGTCTCTCAGTTGGCTGCACATAAGGCAGGTCACCGATGGCTTGTTTTGCAGGGCCTCGCACTATGTCAACTACCCCGTGGACGACCTCAGCCAGACGGAGAGGGCAGCGGGATTCCACACTGTGGCTGGCTTCCCACGGGTGCAGAGTGTAATCGATTGCACCCATATAGCAATACGAGCACCTCCACATGAGCCAGGACTGTTCATCAACAGGAAGGGCTATCACTCCATCAGCACTTAGCTCATCTGTGACCACCGCAAGAGATTCCTTCACGTGTGCGCCAGATACTCTGGCAGCAGCCACGATTGCTTCATCCTCCGGGAGTCCAACATCCCGCCCCACTTCCACGCACCGAACACCCGCAAGGGCTGGCTTCTCGGAGAAAAGGGATACCCCCTGCACATGTGGCTTATGACACCTCTGAGGAACCCCATCACTGAGCAACAGAGTCGATATAATGACAGCCACATCGCTACTAGGTCTACAATTGAGCATGCTATAGGGCTGCTCAAGATGCGCTTCAGGTGCCTTGATCATTCTGGGGGAGTGCTTCAATACACACCAGATAGAGTGGGATGCATTAGAGTCATCTGCTGTGCCCTGCACAACATGGCACAACAGAGAGGGCTGCCGCTGGAGGAGGCCCCATCCACATCTGCCACCCATATTGAATAGGAGGAGGAGGCGGAGGCAGAGGAGGAGGAGGAGGACAAGGAGGAGGACGAGGATGAGGAGGCAGAGGAGGAGGAGCAACCCATGGGCAGAATAGCAGCTCACCTGGCTGCTTGTGAGGCCAGGGAATCACTGATATGTGAACGGTTCTCCTAACATCAGACAGTGTGAAGAGTCCAGTCCTCACCACCTGGACAGAGCAGCAGCCACACCAGCTCCCCCACTCCACCCCGTCCCCTGCAAAAAAATAGCTGCGCACCTACACATACACCCACTGTAGAGTGATCCAATGGGTGGCATCAAGTGTGGGCGTTCATGGTGAACCTCATGAAAGGGCCTTATTACACAAGCCAGTCAAGAATGGCCAAGACGTGGCAATTAGTGATGGGCAATAAATGCTGGCCTCGCCAGCGACGCCCACATCCCATGAACGAATAATAAAAAAAAAGTAGTGGTGACAATAATGATATTTAATGTGCCATTAACAAAAATCAAATATAAATAAAAAACATGACAAACCGTCAAACACCCTTATGCATCCCCTTTCTGCTCACAAAACCATCGCCTTACACTTACGACTACTCCTACGTGGTGCCTCCCCTGTGGCTGCAGCAGAGGTAGTGGCAGGTTGCTCTTGTTCATGCCCTGACCGATTAGATGCTTTGGACCTACACCCTCTGGATTTTGGTACCCGTGAGGGCCCCTCCGAAGACTGATCCACCTGCACCTGTGCAGGGGCAGACTCGGCCACCTGGAGAGGAGGCAGCATTGCGGGTGCTGGTTGAGAGGGGGGCAACGGGTGAGATGGGGGGTGCTTTGAGTGGCGTTCCCACTTCCATGTCCCCTTTCGCCATCTTCCTTCCCCTGGGCCAGGCCCACACCACTCCTACCACTCTGCTGGACGACAGTTTGGAGGACATGTGTGAAGCCTTGTAAGGCCAGTGCCAGAGTATCTGCCTGCCTGTTTAAGGTGGCAGAATGTTGTTCACCCTGAAGGGCCATTGACAGGGCCTCAATGGACTCATTGTTGAGCCGTGCTTGAAGCTCCATGGAGGCTAGCCTTCCATCCATCGCAGACACTCCCACACTTACCCACGACACTATCTCAGAGATGCCCTCACGTCCCTGTGAAAGTATCTCAGAGATTCCCTCCCGTACCTGTGCCACCATTCCACTCATGCAGGAGTTGGACTCCTCCATCCTCTGTGCGATTGTGGAGAGTGCATATGGCACCTGTTCCAGCACCTCGCAAATGTACTGCTACCCCTTTTCATGCATGGCCCCCAGGATTCAGCACCTGTGTTCAGCTGAGTAGAGCCTGGAGAAGAGTGCTCCCACTGATGCGGACTCTCCACAACTGCCACCAGTACCTGCTCGTACTCACATGTGTGTGGTGACTCACCATGTGTGATCCCAACTAAGTGAGGACGGGGACCCACCGAGGTGTGTGTATCTGCGCTGGTGGATGGCTCGCTCAGATGTGACGGTGGCCCTTCAGAGGCCGGCAGGTCCTCTGAGGAATCGTCCTCCGCCGCCACAGCGGTTGCTGAAGGCCCTGTAAGAGAACAGAAGACAATATTAAGCATGATGACAGATGTTGAGGTGCTGAAGATGGCAAGGCATGTTAACATCAATTGCTATTGTGTGTGCTGAATGTTAAAGTTCTGTCACCAGCCGTTTGTCTGGTGCCAGTCTCAGCGTCCCTGACGGACAGGCACTCGAGGCTGCGGCTCAGTTCCAGCACCTCCTGCTCCGCATCTGTGAGAACGACTAGATGTTGCGGGCCCCCCCTCCAGTCCTCACCCTCTCCCGTGCATCCTGGGCTCTCTTCTATAAGGGGAGAAAGTAGAGAGGCGTGAGTGAGTGATGGTGACGTGGCCAACCGCTGAATGCATTGGTTTGGGTGAGGCTGACCAGGAAAGAGATGCATCAGCGGGTGAGTATGAGACAGAGCCATGATATTGTATGAGGATTGAGTTGAGTGGTATTGGTGGGATGAGTACTGGGGAGGTGAGGAAGTGATGAGGTAGTGCAAGTAAGTTGAAGATGAGCTTTGAGTGGGTGTGAGGAGTGATGTGATAGAGTAGTGTTGGAAGTGCAGAAGGAGTTGTGGGGTGAGGGTGGTGATGTGGAAGACAGAGTGCAGGAGAATGAGTAAGTGTACTCACTTTGGCTGACCTACTTAGGTCATTGAAGCGTTTCCTGCACTGTATTCAGGTGCAGGAGACGTTGCTACTGCTGGTGACCTCCTCTGCCACCTCGAGCCAGACCTTCTTGGTGGCAGAGTCAGGCCACTTCCTCCTCCTCACCCCATCCAGTAGGACCTGGAGTGAGGCATCAGTAAATCTGGGAGCAGCCTCTCCCCTGGTCTGCTCCATTCTATAATTTTGGGTGTTTGCTCCAGGAGCAGCATTGGAGGACTGCCCCTTTAAATAGGGCTCCTCCAGCTGACAGCCTGTGATGCGGGTGTGCAGTCCGCCCGCTGCGCAGGTTGACGAGGGGAAACCTGGAAGCCAGGGTAAGTGGCTTCAATTTACCTGCGATCGCGTGGGGAACGGACGGATTTTACTGGGCGGGTTACCCACGCGCCCAGTCGCCCCCCTGCTGCCATCTCGCCTCCCTGGTAATATCGGGGCCCAAGTCTCTGGAGTGGAACTGAAACCCACAATCTTCTGACTCAGAGGCAAGAGTGCTACCAATAAGCCAAGGTTGACACTTAAAAGGAAGAGAGAAGATTAAAAAGAGCAGAAAGAAATGAAGATGGTGTCCGAGCTGATGCAGATCAATCAGATATTTGCACCACAGCCAAACATTTGCATAATAATTGTGACATGTTTACATAGGCAAACCCTATTATAAAATGTGAACATAGGAATATATAATGAGAAAAAGTTGACACAAAAAGTGCATCACAACAAGTCAAGTAGGGCAGACCAGTTATTAAAATTTTTAATATATTGTAGGTAGAATGATACACTGGGAAAGAGTGGCCAGCAGCGGTCTCAGCGGGGGTGAGGAAGGAAAATACCAGTGTGCTGGTGAGGTGGCAGTAGGCCTCAGCACCTACATTTTCCCTCATTCTCTGCCATGATCCCACCCGATTTCAGGCAGGGTCACAGAGGAGAATCCCCCCTCCCATATCAATAAATCCACAAATTAAACACATCTCCATAAACCAGGTTTACTGTTTGCCACAGCAGTATGCATTGGTCATAATCTATTTTACCATAGTAGGTTTGTTGTACATTGCTTTTGTTGTGTTTAATTTGGTTTTAAGAAATGTTTTTGATATGCTTTCCCTATTTCAATATTCTTCATTATGAAAGACATAATCTGTATTATTTATATCACTGACTATTTAGCAGTCCACACATGTGAATCAATTATTTAACAAATTACTTTTCATCACTGCTATCAACCACTTGGTCCAGGAAAATGTGAAACATTTAACAATGGAAAAAGTATTAGGTGCAAGTGAGACAGCCTTTAATGTACAATAGAGCTAACTTGAAATGAAAAAAATAATAAATTATTCGTAATCTTTCAATGAGTTTATAAGGGTCTGAAAAGATATCCTATTATTCTATTAGCAGTTCTATCTCAGCCTCAGTTTGTTGCTGCTCTTGTCATGCCCGAGTTTTGCTGAATATTGATTTGTTTTCTATTTTGTTTGATCGAATCTGTGACTCTGTCAACCTTGTCTCATCTTCAGAAGAAGAATGTTATTGATGTACTCTTAAGAAGGTAATTATAACTGATTGTGGATCTTTGCAGGTCCAGAGGGAAGCCCATTAAGATTCTATCTAAGAATGCTGTATACTTGCACTAATTTTTATACAACTCCACATTACTCATCTTGAACACATGCACTGTTAAACTAATTAAATAATATAACAGCAAAATGCTAGTCCACTGTTTGTTATCAATAGATTTTAGAGCCTGTGTACTGGGAAGCTGCAGAGATGTTTAGAAAGGTGAAGGCATAGACAGGGGGCAACTATGCCACTGTGTGCTTGGCAGAGAGATTAAGATTGATGTGTCAGTGTTAGCAATTGTCACTATTATTTTTTTGTTGAAGTGCAGGCGGTATTAGCACTGACAGGTCACATGATACCATCCAAGAGAAATGAGAAGTTTCTTCCTCTACTCCAAATAAGGACCAATTGAGGTAGACCTTGACAGAAATGCATATCCAAATTCAAGAATAGATTATTTGCCCATTAGATAATAGAATAACTTTGTGCAACACCGAAAGAGATGTCATAGGATGGATTTTCTTTTGAAATGCCACCCATTTTCAGGCAGTTTTGAGGCAGTTTGAAAAGTAAAATAGGGCAATGTAACCTACCACCATTTTTCTGCCCCAAAAAATAGCAACCCAAAATTTTATTCACTGGACATCTCCAGCCCCAGCGCTCCACCCCACCATATATAAATGATAGTGAGTGGGTGTGGCTAAGCTATCTCTACAATTTCCCCCAACTAGCGCCCCTAACCCAACATCAGGAAACATCACCATTATTATACATGTGGTGTATGAGCTACACAGCAGTATCCCTGAGGTGGATAACACATAGAGGAAGCCACTTCTGTTGAATTTAGTGCAGCTTTCTAACATTTTCCCAGGACAGAATTTTTTTTGGCTTTGAGCGCTGGAGTTTCACAAAATTATTCTCCTGCCTTTTAAAGTGAGTACTGGAGACTTTTATATTTTGGATTAGGGAAATGGGAATCCTTGTGTTATGAAGAGAAGGAGGATGAGGAAATAGAAAGGGCTAGTTTGGAGGTACTTAGAGTTAAGCATCACAAGAGACGTTTGTTTCCAACATGTCATAAGAACATAAGAAATAGGAGCAGGAGTAGACCATACGGCCCCTCGAGCCTGCTCCAACATTCAATAAGATCATGGCTGATCTTCAACCTTAACTCCACTTTCCCGCCCTATCCCCATATCCCTTGATTCCCTTAGTGTCCAAAAATCTAACGATCTCAGTTTTGAATATACTCAACAGCTGAGCATCCACAGCTCTCTGGGGTAAAGAATTCCAAAGATTCACAACCCTCTGAGTGAAGACGTTTTTCCTAATTTCGGTCCTAAATGGCCAATCTCTTATCTTAAGACTATGACCCCTAGTTCTAGACTCTCCAGCCAGAGGAAACAACCTCTCAGCATCTACCCTGTCCAGCCCTCTTAGAATTTTATACGTTTCAATGAGATCACCTCTCATTCTTCTAAACTCCAGAGAATATAAGCCCATTCTACTAAATCTCTCCAAATAGGACAAACCCCTCATCCCAGGATTCAATCTAGTGAGCCTGGGTTGCACCCCCACTAAGGCAAGTATATCCTTCCTTAGGTAAGGAGACCAAATCTGTACACAGTACTCCAGGTATGGTCAATGTCCACTCTGTGAGGTTTACAAACCTAGAAGCGATGACTTTGATTTCTCTACCTGTCAATGCCTCAGAAGGCTGCACTTCTCACCGAGGCTACTAGGGAGTAATGCCGGCTGCTAGTTGCAGATCTATAGCCCAATGCTTGGAGGAGATCAGCATTATCTGTAGCAGTAAAAGTGACCACTATCAGGAATTTTATTGGCATTGGATCTTTCCAGGTAGCCTCAGTTGACCTTTATCACATTAGTCGGGCAGCAGCTCACCACTGTTTAGAGATCACTGCTGCTCTATTCAAGCAGGTCTCACAGTTCATTACCTTCTCAGTGGAACCTGCAAAACAAGGACAGCAAGCATTCCAATTCTATAGACTGACAAGATTCTCGCAGGCGCAAGGAATGGGAATACATGGAATATATGTGGACATCAGGACTGATATGGTGGATTATTGCATGATAAAACTGTCATTATATCTTGCTAGGTAGAGGGCATTATTGTGCATGATAAGGTGACTGGCATGTGTTGGATGTTTGGTGAATGAAATTGAGAGGGTTGTCATATGGGGCTTTCATCACAAAGACTGTCTACTTCTACCTCCATAGCATCAGTCACCTCCACCCCTGCTTCAGCATAACCTGCTGCTGAAACTCTCCTCCTTGTCTCTGCAACCACCAGAATTGACGGATACAATGCTTTCCTGGCTGGCCTCCCATCCTCCATCCTCTCTAAATTTCAAGTGATCCAAGACTCTACTGCCTTATTCTATTTCTTTAACTGTTATAACATTCAAAAAAAAACTTTTCTTATTATCTTAACAACCTTTACCATGTTTGCCTCTAGTACCTACTGACATTTCTAATAGCCTATAAGCCTTTTTTAATATTTTCTCAGACTCTTCCCCGAGATCCACTTTTCCTTCCTTAGTTAAAATCGCCCCCAAATGGGCAGATTGTGTACCGATGTTGAGCTACCTAATCAGCAGTCCTTAAAGGGGTCGCTCGAGGCCGCTCATAAAATGGCCAAAGTTTCTTTTTAACTTTTATTTTTGTGGCGCCAGGAGGAGTAGGATTGTACAAAAAAATCTGCCCCCTTCCCCCCTGCCCCCAATTGGCTCCCCCCCCCCGACCCTTCCAGGCTCCGACTGTTGGCCATATTGCATAGGAGCCGGCTGATTTCCCACCCACATCAATCAGCCATCTGCCTCGGAGCACCGGTTTGATGCCCACAACTAGCCATCTGCATGTAAATTAGGCCCAGGCCTCAAAATGGCTTGGGCCTCACGGTGTTAACAACGGGCGGGTGATGGGCGCACTCCAACCTGAAGTTAATGTTGCCTCTTTTGTTTGCTATTTTAACAAAGCTATTAGGATGTTTATTTCCAAAGGTTACCAACTTTGTTAAAAGAAAGAACAGAGAAATTTCACTCAACTGCATTAACTAATTCATTAAAAATAACACGGAAGAATTTCTATCCCTTTGTAATAAACATTTTTCCATACTGGAGTAGGATATCAGGCTGTGAACTACCCCTTGGTGTGTTGTATCTTCACTTTCTGCTCAAGTTTGATTCATGTGCTGCACCACTGTCTTAAGGATCCTTGTGTATTTACTGTGTGGACAATATGACTTGACTGTTAACTGCATGAGCGTCTTTTGATGGCACAAATAAAAGAGCAGATGCTGTCATGTTATTTGATGACCACTACACAAACTAATAGGTATTATAATAATTATAATAATCTGTAAGGACTCATGGATATAATGGACATATCTCATTCAGGCAGCCAACGTAGCCTTTGGTTTTATATGTTAGTTGCAGTCGAGTATTTCTTAAGATGAAAAACAATTGGCTCAAAAATATTAATGCCACGCTCAGAGCATTGACAACAAGAGCACTTTCTTAGATTATTCGACACATTTCATAGACAGTAAAGAGAATAAAGTTATGGTAGAAACTCCTAGTTGGTCATTTTTCTTTGCATCCTAGCCCTAATTATTAATCGCATCTTAATTGCTGCTGGTCACTAACGTTAAGTAGAAATATAAACAATTGATATTTTCACAAGGTGCAGATTTGTGACTAAAACTTCTTCCAGTGTTTTTTAAATCCATTTAAATGGTAATGTAACTCTGAAAAATATGGTTATATTCTGGTCTCCTGGTAATTAGTTGTCAAAAACCTTTGTTATTCAACTCACACCTTTCTGTGGGGTATTTGGCAAATGCATGTGGAACAAATACTGCATATGCAAACATTATGGCCTAGAAATCTGGGCACACACATTTTTGGGAAAGCGAGGGGCGCAGGGAGCAATCCCTGTGCCTGAATGGTGAGGTCCAAGGCACACCCATCAATGGGCCTCGGGCCTCATTACCATTGATCTTATGAGCTGTAAACAGTAATAGGCAGCTTGCCTGTGAAGTGGGATTTAAGATTGGGCTGCTGTCATACCAGCAGCTCATCTCAGGAAGTGATTAAAGGGGGGTGGGGGGCATCGGGATGGGGGCATCAGGAAGTAAGCGGTGATAGGGGGGGGAAGGTAGCGGTGGCCGGGGAGCAAAAGGTAGTGGTAGCTAGCGGGGGATGCAGTGGTCAGTCTCTGGCAGTGTCCCACATACTTTAAATGTGGGGTCAGGAGGTGCATTGCTGCTCCTCCTGGCTCCACATTCATGTAAGTATATTTTGAAACCTTACTTTGTTGGTTATGGACTAACAGGCGGTCCTTTAAGGACCACCTGTCAGGCCGCATATTGACCTGGTTTTCCTGAGTGCTGCCTCAGGGCAAACCAATCTTGCAGTGAGGGCCTCAAACAGGAGTTAGGTCCCTTACTTGCATGTGCAAAGAGCCTAACGCCTGTTGCAGGTGTAGGCACTGCATGCCGATGTTTTGGCCTTTACCAATATGGCGAGCGGCGCACTTCTGGCTCGTAATGAGCGTGCCCGCAATATTGGAGGCGTAGGAGGCCATTTAGCACATGAAAAACGGGAGCTGTGCGGCTAAATTTCTAGGCCATTTGAGGGGGTTTGAAGGTACCTCCCTTGGCATCACTCAGTAAATAAGCACAATGCATCCATAATTTTTTTCAAAATGAACAATCTACATACTGTACTTTTATTTCTCTGAAAAATATTCATACATAAAATAATGCTGTCAAATTTTAAATATGATACAAACCACCATTAAATCTAACCCAGCATTTGGTATTAAAACCATGATAACTCCCAGTTTAAAAGGCTTTTGTTGCTGCTTTAAGCATCATTTTAATGCTGCGCTGCCTTTTTTAACTTTGGCAAATATTTTTGACGTTACATGCCTTTTTTCAGTCAATATAACTACATAATCAAAATTATTTTAAGAATCAGGCACCCCAATCTCCTCTATCCAGTCGCCAATACAAGACTTAATTTCAATTTACAGAAACCATTTTTCTGTCACAAAGGCAGCAGCTGAACAAATCTGAAAAGGGAACATCAGTAGGTCAAGGATGCCAGATTAATTGACAAGAGGGCCTTTGTTTACAAAGCACTCACAATGAATCTGAGAACAGGGAAATTATTTCAAAATCATAGAGTTGGATAACAGCACAAGAAGAACTGCTGACAAAATCCACCAGATACATTCGAAACAATCAAACAGAAATATGTCTCCAAATTGAATTTGTATCAGACGCACCAAAATATCGCCACAGATTAGTACACTCGAAAATCTGTGCACAGAGGATATTGTTGGCGTCCACAGGGAAGTCAGTAAAAAATGGCAATGACTTATTTTATACCAGTCGGCAGGGACTCTTTGCTATCAATTGAAATGGAAGCATCTTCAAATGAACCAGACCCCCTATCTGCCTTTGAGATGCAAAATTAATGAAAGTATCAGCAATGGTAAAGTAAGTTTTCTCAGATTTTTTTGTGCTTCTGTCAGCAATCAGGTTGCTACAGGGAAAATGGGTTCATTAAAGTCTAATGAAGCTCCTTAATGGGTGTAAAGCTTCAGTTATAAATTCCATATACGCTCACTTAAATGTAATGCCTTCATACCACCTGGGTGAATGACTTATTTTTCAACCTGTTTATTGATGATATGAAATACATATTTTTTTCAGATAATATGCTGGGCATATTTTGTTGATAATATATATATTTCAAATTTATATGATGTCTGATAACATAATATTTTGTTTGTAATGCTCAGTGGCTGAATACAATAAAATGTATTGCTTATTATTTGTGTTTTAGACTTTTTCAACTAAATGTAAAAGGAGTGTTAACATTCAGACTGCGAGGACTGCATGCTGACCTATTGCATTACATATTAAACTACTCCAATGGATTCAGAGCAGAACTTTCCTGTTAAAATACAGATAAATGAGAAAGTGCAAATACTGTTGCAACTTTGTGATCAGTGAAAGTGCTCTCAAGATGAAAGACTAGACTGTTTTGAACGTGAATTTGAAATAATTCAAAATATACATAAAGCTTAAAAATGTTCCTCTGCAAGGCAGCATTTTGAATTATTTCAATCTAATTTCAGTACATCAAACACTTCTTTTCCTTCACATGCCTTTCATTATCTGCCTAAAACATGGTTTTCGCATCCCTAATTTTTCACTCACATGGGTGATACATAATCACCTAAAGGCATTTCAAAATGGTTGTTTTAAATTGGTTCAGATTCATACATATTAACTAATTAATGAATTATAATTAAACTGATCTGATTGAAGCCATTTAAGAATAGGTTTGAATGAGGTATTATTGATAATTTCCAATAGTTTTATACATGTTCAAATAACATTGGGTGGTGGTAGTTGGGGATGACAGGTATATATGCCTCACAGATATCGAACCAAAATATACATGCCAAGTATGCTCGCTGCCTATTTCCTGGATGGTAATATCAATAAGACAGGAGACGGGGTGAAATAATGAGAGCTAATTAAACATTTACCTTTTTTGCAATTTTGTATGAAGTGATATTTCCGGAAATTGCTTGGACCTGTTTCTTTACAATGTACAAGTAAGTTTGTGTTAATCATAGCGATTTTGAAGTGACAAGTGTGTGCTAAATATCCATGTGTTAGTTGCCTGTTCTCTTTCTTTGTCAAACACACTTTCTCCTTGTCTAAACACTCAAGAATTCATGTTTCTTCAGTGTCTTAACTTTTTATAAATGTTCTGTACTCTTGTCGGCTTTCTGTTTGTATTTTCTTCTGCCACTACCTCATTTCTTCTCTTTCCTATTTTACAGACCATCTGACATTATTTTTTACTTTGCATTATTTCAAAGGGTGCAGATAATTTTTCAAGGAACAGACCATTTATCTTTCAAGCAGTGTTAAAACTTCAGTTAAAACCTCGCTGATTAAATGACAATGCGCCGTGGAAACAGCACTGATTATTAAAATTTCGACAAGAAACCTGTGGTCCAGAACATAGTCAAAACGAATTAGGCAGTGGCTAGAGATGCAGAATCAGTTACACCGTGTGATTTTGACATACTATCCTCCCTGAGAATGACTTTATAAAGTATTAATGGAGTGTGTCAGCTGTGACAGCACAAAAAGAATATAACCCAGGGGAATGAAAACAACGATTTTTGTAATAAAAAGAGAGACAGCTATTATATGGTGATTCTAAGTGGAATAAAAATAGAATCTCGTGCTGGAGTCTATGTTATCAGATTTCTGCTGCATATGCATCAGTAGCGGCCATTGTTGCAAGAACTTTAAAGAAGAAATAGGATGATGACAACAAGATTAAGCTGCGAGGGAGCTTTGTGCTGCCGTCTGTCACTGTTAACTGTGAAACCACTGGTAAAGGTCAACAGACTCCTGCAGCCCTGCACATCATGAGCTGCTAGCTTAGATAAAGGCAGTCAATCGAGAGAGTAATGTAAGCTTACCTTGAACTAAAGGCATTTTCAAACTAATTTGTGAATAATGCAACCAAAGTGTTCTTATTCGTAAAACACTTGGGGGTCGATTTTAGGATGGGCGAGAGGTTGCGTTCGTGGCGGGGGGGGCTCAGAAAATTCGGGATTCCCGGGGCGGGTCCAGAGCCCGGCTCCAATCCGCCCACTTCCGGGTTCCCCAATGACGCGCTTAGATGCGCGCGCAGCCCCCGCATGCGGGACTCCCACCGGCAATTAAAGCCGGCGGGATTCCACTTAAACCAATTAATTTGATAGTTCAGGTCGTTTGCAGACCTGATTGGAAGGATATTTTAAGAGGGGTGCGATTTTCATGTCAATTGAGCGTGTGTCCCGTACTGGGGGAAACACTCCCAATTGAAACAGACGTGTTGCAGCCACCAGCCTGTGGGAGCTGCAAAGGTCCATTTGACAGGTGGTGGGGGGAGACCCTCACTCATTGCAGGAGGCCACTCTGTCACTTTGGACAAAGTTTGGCCTGCACCACCCTCCTCCTAACACTAAAATTCACCAACTTGGAATCTCAACTCCGGTGTGCAGACACATTTACCTACCTTGCAGACCCCCTCAAATGTACATCTTCCGGATGGGGGCCGCCATAGCTGCAGTCATGACCTCCTCGGAGGACGAACAGCATCACCAGCCTCGTCATCCACCTCTGACACGTGGAGCTCCACAACACAGTGCTGTGACACATCCACCTGCACAGCAGGAGGGAGGGCAACTGCAGAGAGAGATGTGTCGCAGAAGGCGCTACCCTCGCCACAGGGTCTACAGACCGATGCTCAGCTTCCTGGACCTCTCTGAGGAGCACTGCACATGGAGGGTCAGAGTCACTCAACATGTAGTCGTGGACATCTGCAGCCTCCTTCATGCCAAGCTGCTCCCGGCTGGCCCGAGCACCATCTTCTTACCTGTCGCTGTCAAAGTCACCACTGACCTCAACAACCTCTCCTCCGGATCCTTCCAGGGTGCCACTGGGGATATCGCCTGTGTCTCTCAGTCGTCTGCACAAAAGAGCCCTGCAAATACACCTACACCCACTCTGCAGTGACACAATGGGCGGCATCAGGTGTGGGTCTTCATGGTGATCCTTAGGAAAGGGAATTATTGCACAAACCAGACAAGATTTGCAAAGATGTGGCAGTAGTGGTGATAACAAATTTTAATGTGCTTGGCAAAACAAACAAAATTAAATGAAAAACATGACATTCTGTCGTACACCCTTGTGCATCCCCTTTGTGCTCACAAAACCTTAGCCTTACATTTACGGGAACCCCAACGTGGTGCTATCCCTGTGGCTTCAGCAGAGGTAGTGGCAGGTTGCTCTTGTCCATGCCCTGACCGATGAGATGCTTTGCGCGGACGCCCTCTGGATTTCGATGCCCGTGAGGGCCCCTCCAAAGACTGCTCCACCTGCACCTGTGCAGGGGCAGGCTCAGCCACCTGGAGAGGAGGCAGCATTGCGGGTACTGGTTGAGAGGGGGGCAATGGGTGAGACGTGGGAGTGCTTTGAGTGGCGTCCCCACTTCCATGTCCTCTTTCGCTATCATCTCTCTCCTGGGCCTTTTGACATCTCTTCTCCTCTCAAGGCAAAACACAGAGAGGCGTGATTGAGTGATGGTTTCATAGTGACCCGCTGCATGCATTGGTGTGGGTGGGGGTGACCGTGAGATGCATGGGAGGGTGCGTGTGGGACATAGCCATGAGATTGTATGAGGATTGGGTTGCGTGGTAGTGTTCGAATGGGAACTGGGATGGTGAGTAAGTGCAGGCAAGGTGAGGATGATAGTTGAGTGGATGTGAGGAGTGATGCGAGAGCATTGTGGTGACAGTGCAGAAGGAGTTGTGTGGTGGTGGAGGTGATGTGGAAAACGGAGTGTGGGAGAATGCGTAAGTATACTCACTTTGGCTGACCTGGTTAGGTCATTAAAGTGCTTCCTGCACTGGACCCAGGTTCGGGAAATGTTACTGCTGCTGCTGACCTCGTCTGCCACCGCGAGCCAGACCTTCTTGGTGGCAGAGGGAGGCCACTTCCTCCCATCCGCTGGGAAAAACGTTTCCCTCCTCCTCCTGACCCCATTGAGCAGCACCTGGAGTGAGGAGTCTGAGAAGCAGCTATTCAACCATGACAGGCACATCACCCAGACACACGTCCCGCTTTCTTGCAGGAGAAAGAGGCAGCAAGTGGCAATGGCATTTAGCCTGTTCCACCATTCAATGAGATCATGGTGGATCTGTGACCTAACTCCATATACCTGCCTTAGCCCCATATCCCTTAATACCCTTGGTTCACAGAAATCTATCAATCTCAGATTTTACATTCACAAGTGAGCTAGCATCAACTGCCGTCTGCAGAAGAGCATTCCAAACGTCTCCCACCCTTTGCGTGTAGAAGCATTTCCTAATTTCACTCCTGCACGTCCTGGCTCTAAATGTTAGGCTATGTCCTCGCGTCCTAATATTCAAGTCTAGGAGACCTCCAAAAACAGTTACAAATGTCTCGGCAGCCAGAAGCAATAATCCAGCCACTAACCTGTAAATCCTGCATGGTCCCTTTAAATAGCGATGATGGGGGTCCTCCAGGCACTCTAAGGCACGTTCAGATGGTTGGGGTTAAGACTGTGCGTTGAGTTGAGCGTTAAGTCCCAAAATGGTGTCTATCACTTTAAATCAGCGTTGCACACTGATTGAAGCCATTTTCTCCCTACTTTACATGATTTCAGCGTGCTTTATCTGTGCCTGCTCTAACTCCTATACCGAGATGGAGTCTGGCGCACGTCACGCTGGAAATGTGTGTGCGTATCCAAGACACTATCTTGGATGTTGGAGAGGCCGTGTAGCACCGAAACAATGGGCACTACACGGCCCAATTTAGCGCCCTTTAACTCTCTAACATTTTCCAGTTCTGACGAAAGGTCTTCGACCTGAAACGTTAACTCTGTTTCTTTCTCTACAGATGCTGTCTGACTTGCTGAGCTTCTCCAGCATTATCTGTTTTTATTTCTTTTCCCAGTTGTGACTGGGGGTCGCGTATGGTATGTTGTCTCCCTGGTGCCAGGGAAAAGGTAGGGACAGCAGCTCACATTAGAACCAATGACATAGATAAAAGTACATCTAAGGTCTACTTAATGAGTCCGGGTGATCATCTCCAGATTCCTACACATGCCACATGCTGGATAGGTATGGGGAAGAAAATGAGAAAGGTCAACACATGGCTGCAGGACTGATGCAAGAGAAAGGGCTCGAATTTAGCAGGCCTGCGGGTTCCCAGCGGGTGGTCCTCCGGGAGCGTGGTCAACACGCTCGGCGAAATTAGTGTGTTGCCCGCGCGATCGTAGCAGGCAACACACCAATAGGAATCAATTACCTGCTCCTGCGGGGTCCACGCTGCTGGTCTGCGCGTCGGGCGGGCTGCGCATGCGCAGTACGATCTGTCAGCTGGAGGCTCTCTAGTTAAAGGGGCAGTCCTCCACTGACAGATGCTGCAACCAATGGAACAAATTGCAGCATGGAGCAGCCCAGGGGGAAGGCTGCTCCCAGTTTAATGATGCCTCACCCCAGGTATCATCAGATGGGGTGAGGAGGAGGGGGAGGACACAGATCTTCCCCCCGGCGGGCGGGAGGAAGCGGCCTGCCTCTGCCACCAAGAAGGCCTGGCTCGAGGTGGCAGAGGGGGTCACCTGCGCCACCAACATATGGCCCACCTGCATACAGTGCAGGAGGCGCTGCAATGACCGCAGTAGGTCAGCCACAGTGAGAACACGAAGTCTTTCCCCTACACTCCGTCTGCCACAACACTGCCCCCACCCCACATCTCCTTCGGCACCGCCAACACTACTCTGTCACATCACCCTTCATACCCACTCAAACCCCATCCTCATCTTACCTCCACCTACTCACCTCGCCAGTACTCATCCTGCCACTAACACGCAACCCAATCCTCATACAATCTCATTGCTCCATCCCATACTCACCCTCTCGTGCATCTCCCTCACGGCCAGCCTCACTCAACCTGCCACCACCTGTGCTGCAGCCACAGGGCATGCATCACATATGTGCAGTAGGCAGCGTAAGGCAAATGTGTCGTGAGCATGAAGGGGGTGCACAAGGGTGTCTGAGGGTTTGTCCTGGGTGTTACCTATATTGAATTTCAGAGCAACAAACAGCAAACATTATATTGACACCACCACTGCCATGTCTCCGCGAATCCTGTCCGTTGTGTCCAATAATGCCCGCTCCTGGGTATCACTATGAGGACCCACCACTGATGCCACCCATCGTGTTACTGCAGAGTAGGTGCAGGTGTATTTGCAGGGCTCTTCCGCGCAGACGACTGAGAGACATCGGCGGTGTAGCCGGCTGCACCCTGGAAGGATGCGGAGGAGAAGTTGTGGAGGGTAGTGGTGACTTTGACAGCGACAGGTAAGCAGTTGGTGCTGGGGCCAGCCAGGAGCAGCTCGGCATGAAAGAGCCTGCAGATCTCCACGACTACATGTCGAGTGAATCTGCGCCTCCCTGTGCACTGCTGCTCGGAGAGGTCCGGGGAGCTGCGCCTCGGTCTGTGGACCCTGTGGCGAGGGTAGTGCCCCCTGCGATGCGTCTCTCCCTGCGGTAGCCCTCCCTCCTGCTGTGCAGGTGGGCGTGCAACAACACCGTGTTGGGGGGATCCACGTCTCTGCGGCGGACGGCGTGGACTGCGAGGCAGCTGGTGCTGGTCATGCTGTTCATCCTCCGAGGGTGTCCACGCACCACCCAACTGGCAGGTGTTGGTCTGAGGGGTTGTGCAGGGTAGGTGGGTGGTTCCTCGGACTGGGGCTGCGGTTTCGTGTCGGTCTGTCCTCTGGCTTGGTGGGGGGTGGTGGGGGGCAGGAGTTACCCTATGTGACGCGGTGGCCTCCTGCGTGGGTGAGGGCTCTCCCCCGTGGAGTGCACCTTGGCACCTGCCACAGGCTGCTGGCTGCAACACGCCTGGTTGGAGAGAGACTGTTTCCCCCAGTGTGTGAAACTCACTGCCTTGAACCTAAAATCCCACACTTCCTCTATTGACAGCTGCTTCAGCTCATTAACTGTCCTCAACAAGCAAGGTAAGTACACTCAAATGGAACCCCGCTGGCTTTAATTGCCTGCGGGATTCCCACCAGCGGGGCTTGCGCGTGCAGCCCCGCACGTCAGCGCGGTACCCGGAAGTGGCCGGGATTTCGGCGCGATCCGGTCACGTGACCGGATATCGGGATTTTCGGGGCCCCCCCGCTGGAAACCCGCAGGTAACCCGACCCGAAAATCGAGCCCAAAGAGTTTGCATCCTTGAGGCATCGGACTGACTTCTGGAACAAGGAATGGCTATACCGAAGAGACAGATTCACCTGAACTGAGCCAACACCGATGTCCTTGTAGAGAGGATAAAAAGAGCAGAGGGGAGGGGGGATTTAAGATAATATGGCACAGAATGAGATAAATCTAGGTTTGAGACTAGAGAGGCAGACAAGGATTAATAAAGCTATTGGAACAGAGACATAAAGCTTAACACCTTTGAGGCATAAAAACTCCACGGGAAAGTGATCCAACCGTGGCTAACTAGAGAAGTTAAGGATAGTATTAGATTAAAAGAAGATGCTTACAATGTTGCCAAAAGGAATAGTAAGACTAAGGATTGGGGGGTTTTCAGAAATCAGCAAAGGATGACCAAGAAATTGATAAAGAGGGAGAAAACAGAATATGAGAGTAAACTAGCAAGAAATATAAAAAGAGTTTGTAAGAGCTTTGACAAGTAAGTAAAAAGGAAGTGATTGGCGAAAATAAATGTGGGTCTGTTAGAGGCAGAGACAGGAGAAATTATAATGGGGAATAAGAAAATGGCAGAGACATTAAACAAATATTTTATATCTGTCTGCATGATAGAAGACACAAAAAATATCAGAAATAATGGGGAACCAAGGGTCTAATGACTGTGAGGAACTTATAAAGTAATTAAGATTAGTAAAAAAGAAGTACTGGAGAAATTAATGGGACTAAAAGCCGACAGATCCCCTGGACCAGATGGCCTATATCCTAGGGTTTTAAAAGAGGTGGCTGCAGAGATAGTGCATACATTGGTTTTGATCTTCCAGAATTCCCCAGATTCTAGAACAGTCCCCATGGGCTGGAAGACAGCAAATGTAAACCTGCTCTTCAAGAAAGGAGGAAGAGAGAAAACACGGGACTATAGGCCAGTTAGCCTGTCATTAGTAGCAAGGAAAAAGCTAGAATCTATTATTAAGGACATAGTAACAGGGCACTTAGAAAATCATAATATGATTAGGCAGAGTCAACATGATTTTATGAAAGGGAAATCGTGTTTGAGGGTGTAATTAGTAAGGTAGATAAGCAGGAACCAGTGGATGTAGTATATTTGGATTTTCAAAAGGCATTCGATAAGGTGCCACACAAGAGGTTGTTACACAAGATTAGGGCTCATGGGATTGGGGGTAGTATATTAGCATGGATTGAGGATTGGTTAACAAACAGAAAACAGAGAGTAGGAATAAACGGGTCATTTTTGGGTTGGCAGGCTGTAACTAGTGGGGTGCCGCAAGGATCAGTGCTTGGGCCTCAGCTGTTTACAATATATATCAATGACTTAGATGAGGGGACCGGGTGTAATGTATCCAAGTTTGCTGATGATACAAAGTTAGGTGGGAAAGTAAGCTGTGAGGAGGACGCAAAGAGGCTGCAAAGGTATATGGACAGATTAAATGAGTGGGCGAGAAGATGGCAGATGGAGTATAATGTGGGGAAATGTGAAATTATCCACTTTGGTAGGAAGAACAGAAAAGCAGAATATTTTTTAAAAGGTGAGAGACAAGGAATTTTGGTATTCAGAGGGATTTGGGTGTCCTTGTACACGAATCACAGGAAGTCAACATGCAGGTACAGCAAGCAATTAGGAAGGCAAATGGTATGTTAGCCTTTGTTGCAAGGAGGTTGTAGTGTAAGAGTAAGGAGGTCTTGCTGTAATTATATAGGGCTCTGGTGAGACCACATCTGGAGTACTGTGTGCAGTTTTGGTCTCCTTACCTAAGGGCGGATATACTTGACTTAGAGGGGGTGCAACGAAGATTCACTAGATTGATTCCTGGGATGAGGGGGTTGTCCTACGAGCAGAGATCGAGTAAAACGGGCCTATATTTTCTGGAGTTTAGAAGAATGAGAGGTGATCTCATTGAAAATTATAAAATTCTTAGAGGGCTTGACAGGGTAGATGCTAAAAGGCTGTTTCCCCTGGTTGGAAAGTCTAGAACTAGGGTCATAGTCTCAGGATAAAGGGTCGGCCATTTAGGGCTGAGATGGGGAAAATTTCCTTCACTCAGATGGTTGTGCATCTTTGGAATTCTCTACCCCAGAGGGCTGCAGATGCTCAGTCATTGAATATATTCAAAACAGAGATTGATAGATTTTTGGACACCAAGGAAATCAAGGGATATGGGAATAGGGTCGGAAAGTGAAGTTGAGGTAGATGATCAGCCATGATCTTATTGAATGGCGGAGCAGGCTCGAGGGGCTTTATGGCCTACTCCTGCTCCTATTTCTTTTGTTCTTATCAGCCACCTGTTTGAAACGCATTAGTAGCACATTATCTGATATTGCAGTGCTAGGCAGGAATGAGCCACAGGCATAGCAGCTCAGGCCATTGGTGACCTTGACCACCACTAGCAGTGTTTGCTCAGTGTTACAAGTTGGCTACAGGTGTCCTTGTCGTAGACAACAAAGTTCTGCTTCCTGATAAGCAAGCTGAGGCAGTTGTATTTCGTCACTGGCAGGTAGGTGGACCAAGATCTGCAAATGTTATCCAGCATTTGTTGATCTTTCTGGCATTCCTTCTTTCACCTGGCATCATCTGAACCATGAAACATTGTACATAAGACACCTTAAAAGAAATAAATTTACCTTAAGGAGTATAAAAAAACACAGTTCCCAAACATGTTTCTCAAAAAAATTCAGAAATATGGAAAAAAAGTCAAATAAAAGAATATAATACTAAAAATGTACTGTAAATATTTTAAAACATACAAAGCCTGTAGCACTTTTCAAGCTCCTTTGCCCAAATCACTTCCACCAAAAATTGTCATTTGCATCTTTGCGTATAGTTAGTAGCGTTTGTACTTGCAGCAATAAACCTCCCGATAAATGTATGCAAAAAATAAACTCCATTCTATCACATGCAATTTTCTTAATTTAAGAAAAAGTAGATTACTTATCTTTAGATGGCACTGTCATCATCATTCTTTGAATAATTTACCGTAGGCAAAGTAAGATATACAAGTAGGAAACCCAGGGGATTGTTAGCCCTTTTACAAGATTCAATCAGGAGCAATATGATCGTCTCTTACTCGATCTACAAGGCTGTTGCTCACTTTCCTGAATTCCATGTTATCCTTTCAACTAGAGGATGTTCTTAGACTTAAGATCTGCAAAGTCTATGGGTTACCTTCAAAGTTACCGTATGGTAGAATGATAATATATTTTTTGGATATCTAGATAATATTAGATTAGGGTTAGAGAAAATCCCACCACTACTGCAGTTTAATATACCTTCAGTAGGATATTTTTTTACAAAAATAAATAAATTGAAACAACTACATATTGTAAAGCAGTAATAATCATTTGATAAACCTAAAAAGCAAAATAAATAGCACTACTAATCCTTAAATTCTTGGCATCGCCTACAAATATAAATAATAAAGCTACTCAGAATTCAGGATTAGTTTTACTCCTGAAATACTAGCAAGTGTCTCATGGGAATGATGTTGGTCTGTCAGAATGTACACCAATTTATAACGACAGGACCATTATGCTCTGAATTGCAAAATGTATTATATATAATATAGTTCATTACCTATGGTGTTCCTCATTTTCTAATATGTTAGGAAACATTTGTGTCTCTCCTTCCAGTGACTAACTTTTTTCTTCTCATCTCCTACCCCAATTCTCTAAGGATCTATGCTTCTCTTTCTATATGCCTCTCCTCCAGGAAACAAGGAAAAATAATTTAAAATTTAACTGTAAAATAACTAAAAATAGTTTGAATATAAAACTAAACTTATCTGAAGAGGAATCAAGATGGCAACCAGTGTCTCTTTGAAAATGTCCAGACAACTGGGGAACGGAAGCTTTTGAAACTCTATCTAATGTTAGAAGAGTGCAGCTACAGGTCTGACTGTGACAGGTAACTTTATAATGGGAAAATCCTATTGAGGTGCCAACTTGAGGCATGACATAATGTTAATGCCTAAATATAGAGTGCATGACATGCATAGTAAATTTAATACATTATAGATAGATTATTAGTAGTCTACAGTTCTACTTGTATTTATTATTGCTTTGGGATGCCTGCTCTATAATTGCATTAATTATTATTGACCATAACAACAACAACTTGCATTTATATAGCACCTTTAACGTGGTGAAACATCCCAAGGTGCTTCATAGGAGCATTATCAAACAAAAGGGGAAAAGTCTATCATCTGGGCTGGGTGTGGGTACGTCCAGAGGCTGGGGGCAATATGGGCTACAAACTGATGTCTTGACTATGACCAGATGGCAGCAGGATTGCTGCTCAAATAAATAAAGTCAGGCTTTCATGAAATATTTTCCTTCTAATGACTACTGACTTTAAAAACAAGCTCGCAAACTGCACCAGAGCAGTTAGAAAAAAAGTTTATTCAGTGGAGATGGAGACCCAGTTACAACAATCTCCATTACAGTTACTATCTAGAGAAGTCCAAAAGACTCCACAACAGAATCCATGTTACGAGGCTAAACACTGTGGGTGATTTGTAACTTTGGCAGGAGTCTACCAGAACGACCAGAAACTAGGCTAGGATACAGTTATACTGGGACCCGACCTTGCGCCAAGATTTTCAAGATGGCCTTGTGGGGACAGAGCCTCTACCCAGCCCTTACAAGGCATTGCCGTAAGGGGCAGCGAGGGCTCAGAACCTCAGGATCTGCTTAGGGACTGTTGACCAGAGGTCAGCGGTTACGGTTACTGGCTTAGTACACAGAGAAGAGTCAATTCTCTCTTAACTCTCAATTCACTTTATTCACGCCGTTAGATCATATACATATAGCTTATATGTCTGGTTAGATATAGGCATGCAGTTTACATCAGGTTATACAGTCTTATACCCAAACTAAGATCTAAACGCACACCCACTAGGTTTCTCTGACACTCCCTGAGTGATGTGGAGATGCCGGTGATGGACTGGGGTGGACAAATGTAAGGAATCTTACAACACCAGGTTATAGTCCAACAAATTTATTTTAAAATCACAAGCTTTCGGAGATTATCTCCTTCGTCAGATGAATGAATGAAAAGGTTCTCAAATCGCATATCTTATACGATGTTGGGACAGCATCACACCAATCAAAAGGTGTCGTTGTTATTCAAACAGGCCAGTCACGGAGAACAGCACGTCCCAGTACACTCGATATACATTGTGTCTTTTACACAGGCAGGCAGAAAGAAACTCAAAATGGCAGAGAGAGAGAGAGAGAGAATTTTAAAAAACATATAAATTTTTTCCCCCTTTTTGCTGGTGGGGTTACGTGTAGCGTGACATGAACCCAAGATCCCGGTTGAGGCCGTCCTCATGGGTGCGGAACTTGGCTATCAACTTCTGCTCGACGATTTTGCGTTGTCGTGTGTCTCGAAGGCCGCCTTGGAGAACGCTTACCCGAAGATCGGTGGCTGAATGTCCTTGACTGCTAAAGTGTTCCCCGACTGGGAGGGAACCCTCCTGTTTGGCGATTGTTGCGCGGTGTCCGTTCATCCGTTGTCGCAGCGTCTGCATGGTCTCGCCAATGTACCATGCTCCGGGGCATCCTTTCCTGCAACGTATGAGGTAAACAACATTGGCCGAGTCACAGGAGTATGAACCATGTACCTGGTGGGTGGTGTCCTCTCGTGTGATGGTGGTATCCGTGTCGATGATGTGGCAAGTCTTGCAGAGGTTGCCGTGGCAGGGTTGTGTGGTGTCGTGGACGCTGTTCTCCTGAAAACTGGGTAACTTGCTGCGAACGATGGTCTGTTTGAGGTTGGGTGGCTGTTTAAAGGCGAGCAGTGGAGGCGTGGGGATGGCCCTAGCGAGGTGTTCGTCGTCATCGATGACATGTTGAAGGCTGCGGAGAACATGGTGTAGTTTCTCCGCTCCAGGGAAGTACTGGACGACGAAGGGTACTCTGTTGGTTGCGTCCCGTGTTTGTCTTCTGAGGAGGTCTATGCGATTCTTCGCTGTGGCCCGTCGGAACTGTCGATCGACAAGTCGAGCGTCATATCCCGTTCTTACGAGGGCGTCTTTCAGCGTCTGTAGGTGTCCATCGCGTTCCTCCTCGTCTGAGCAGATCCTGTGTATTCGTAGGGCCTGTCCATAGGGGATGGCCTCTTTGACGTGGTTGGGGTGGAAGCTGGAAAAGTGGAGCATCGTGAGGTTGTCCGTGGGCTTGCGGTAGAGTGAGGTGCTGAGGTGCCCGTCTTTGATGGAGATTTGTGTGTCCAAGAAAGAAACCGATTGTGAGGAGTAGTCCATGGTGAGTTTGATGGTGGGATGGAACTTGTTGATGTTATCGTGTAGTCTCTTCAGTGATTCTTCGCCGTGGGTCCATAGGAAGAAAATGTCGTCGATGTATCTGGTGTATAGCGTTGGTTGGAGGTCCTGTGCAGTGAAGAAGTCGTGCTCGAACTTGTGCATGAAAATGTTGGCGTATTGGGGTGCGAATTTGGTCCCCATGGCTGTTCCGTGTGTTTGGGTAAAGAACTGGTTATTGAAGGTGAAGACATTGTGATCCAGGATGAAGCGGATGAGTTGTAGGATGGCGTCTGGAGATTGGCTGTTGTTGGTGTTGAGTACTGAGGCTGTTGCAGCGATGCCGTCATCGTGGGGTATACTGGTGTATAGTGCCGAGACATCCATCGTGGTGAGAAGTGTTCCTGGTTCAACTGGTCCGTGGGTGCTGAGTTTTTGTAGGAAGTCTGTAGTGTCGCGACAGAAGCTGGGGGTTCCCTGTACGATGGGTTTCAGGATGCCCTCGACGTATCCAGAGAGGTTCTCACACAGGGTTCCGTTGCCTGATACGATAGGACGTCCGGGTGTGTTGGCTTTGTGTATCTTTGGGAGGCAGTAGAAGTCTCCCACGCGGGGAGTACGTGGGATGAGAGTGCGTAGGATGCTTTGAAGGTCTGGATCGAAGGTCTTGATCAGTTTGTTGAGCTGGTGGGTGTGTTCTTTGGTCGGATCTGCGGGTAACCGTCTGTAGTGTTCCTGGTTGTCCAGTTGTCGGTATGCTTCTTTGCAATAGTCCGTTCTGTTCTGTATGACAATGGCTCCTCCTTTGTCCGCTGGTTTGATGACGATGTTTCGCTTGGTCTTGAGAGCGTTGATGGCGTTGCGTTGTGCTCGGGTGACATTCTGGACTGTCTTCTGAGTGCGCCTGATGAATCTGGCATTGACGCATTTCCTGACAGCTTGGGCATACATGTCAAGCTGAGGGTAGCGACCCTCCGGAGGAGTCCAGTTTGACAAAGCCAACACACCCGGACGTCCTATCGTATCAGGCAACGGAACCCTGTGTGAGAACCTCTCTGGATACGTCGAGGGCATCCTGAAACCCATCGTACAGGGAACCCCCAGCTTCTGTCGCGACACTACAGACTTCCTACAAAAACTCAGCACCCACGGACCAGTTGAACCAGGAACACTTCTCACCACGATGGATGTCTCGGCACTATACACCAGTATACCCCACGATGACGGCATCGCTGCAACAGCCTCAGTACTCAACACCAACAACAGCCAATCTCCAGACGCCATCCTACAACTCATCCGCTTCATCCTGGATCACAATGTCTTCACCTTCAATAACCAGTTCTTTACCCAAACACACGGAACAGCCATGGGGACCAAATTCGCACCCCAATACGCCAACATTTTCATGCACAAGTTCGAGCACGACTTCTTCACTGCACAGGACCTCCAACCAACGCTATACACCAGATACATCGACGACATTTTCTTCCTATGGACCCACGGCGAAGAATCACTGAAGAGACTACACGATAACATCAACAAGTTCCATCCCACCATCAAACTCACCATGGACTACTCCTCACAATCGGTTTCTTTCTTGGACACACAAATCTCCATCAAAGACGGGCACCTCAGCACCTCACTCTACCGCAAGCCCACGGACAACCTCACGATGCTCCACTTTTCCAGCTTCCACCCCAACCACGTCAAAGAGGCCATCCCCTATGGACAGGCCCTACGAATACACAGGATCTGCTCAGACGAGGAGGAACGCGATGGACACCTACAGACGCTGAAAGACGCCCTCGTAAGAACGGGATATGACGCTCGACTTGTCGATCGACAGTTCCGACGGGCCACAGCGAAGAATCGCATAGACCTCCTCAGAAGACAAACACGGGACGCAACCAACAGAGTACCCTTCGTCGTCCAGTACTTCCCTGGAGCGGAGAAACTACACCATGTTCTCCGCAGCCTTCAACATGTCATCGATGACGACGAACACCTCGCTAGGGCCATCCCCACGCCTCCACTGCTCGCCTTTAAACAGCCACCCAACCTCAAACAGACCATCGTTCGCAGCAAGTTACCCAGTTTTCAGGAGAACAGCGTCCACGACACCACACAACCCTGCCACGGCAACCTCTGCAAGACTTGCCACATCATCGACACGGATACCACCATCACACGAGAGGACACCACCCACCAGGTACATGGTTCATACTCCTGTGACTCGGCCAATGTTGTTTACCTCATACGTTGCAGGAAAGGATGCCCCGGAGCATGGTACATTGGCGAGACCATGCAGACGCTGCGACAACGGATGAACGGACACCGCGCAACAATCGCCAAACAGGAGGGTTCCCTCCCAGTCGGGGAACACTTTAGCAGTCAAGGACATTCAGCCACCGATCTTCGGGTAAGCGTTCTCCAAGGCGGCCTTCGAGACACACGACAACGCAAAATCGTCGAGCAGAAGTTGATAGCCAAGTTCCGCACCCATGAGGACGGCCTCAACCGGGATCTTGGGTTCATGTCACGCTACACGTAACCCCACCAGCAAAAAGGGGGAAAAAATTTATATGTTTTTTAAAATTCTCTCTCTCTCTCTCTCTGCCATTTTGAGTTTCTTTCTGCCTGCCTGTGTAAAAGACACAATGTATATCGAGTGTACTGGGACGTGCTGTTCTCCGTGACTGGCCTGTTTGAATAACAACGACACCTTTTGATTGGTGTGATGCTGTCCCAACATCGTATAAGATATGCGATTTGAGAACCTTTTCATTCATTCATCTGACGAAGGAGATAATCTCCGAAAGCTTGTGATTTTAAAATAAATTTGTTGGACTATAACCTGGTGTTGTAAGATTCCTTACATTACTCCCTGAGTGGTCACAGAACATAAAGGATAATACCCGAAAAGGAGAGCTGACGCTGGCCAGGCGTTCCGTTCTCTCTCTCTCTCGACGTCGTCTCTACGTCCCTGACGTAGGGTCTTCCACTTCTGCAATGGTTGGTCTCTGGAGTCTTCGCTCTGCCTCCACGCCTGAGATCCTTCATTCTTATTCCTAATCTTATCTCTTCAGGCGGTGCTGTCTCTCTATTTCGTTGGTTTATGCTTTCTCGCTTTCGCCTGGGTCTTCTCCTCATTGACTCTGTCCCAAGGACTTAGGTAGCATTACCTCATTACTCCTTTCCTAAATAAGGACTTGTGTCTTATCACATTTCCTTTGTCTTTCACAAAACTTGGTTAATTCAAACCGGTTCCAGGCAGTTGAGGCCAGTAACTGAACCCAGGTTACTTTAGTTCAAAAGTCGTTCCTGCCTCTGTGTATCAGCAGCCGACGTCTCAGGTTACCACAGCCCCTGGCCAACAGGACCTAGCATATGGTCGGCGCTAGTAAGACCAGTCAAACCAGCTGACCAACTGGCAGTAGTGGGGCCCTTCTGTAGGTACAGGTCAGGATCATGGCCTAGACTCCCAAAGATAATAAAAAGAAATATTTAAAGAAAGCTCTTATTGTAAGGGGGCCACAGGACCAGTTTTAATCTTCTTCTGGGGAGATCCCAACATCACCCCCATCGTATACTTATACTGAGTATCTTTAGCTGTGAATGAGAGCCTTAGTTGCACCCTTAGTCCACCAAATCCATTTACACTGTGGGCTCTCCCACTGACCCAGCGGGACCAGTGGTGGAAGTCAGGGACTGTTGTATCTCGGCTTTTACACTGAGATGTGCTGCCTTGTGTATTTTCAGGGCCAGCCACATTACTACAATACACCATGATCTTTTAAAATTCAGATATGGGATGTGGGCGTCACTGGCAAGGCCAGCATTTATTGCCCATCCCTTTATATTTATTTATTTTAGCAATGGAGATTTTGGAAATAAATATAAAGTCAGGCTGCACAACCTTTATTTATTTATTGTAGCAACAATGAGCGAAGTTTTGACAGGGCTAAGATTTTGTGAGGCATTAGAAAGTATCAGCCTCTAATTGCACTGGTCCAAAGTGATGTGGAACGTATTTGGAGATCAGGAAATATTGGCAAATAAACAACACTAGCACGTGGATTGAGTAGAACTCCAGTTCCACACTACACCCTGTGTGGAGGATAGATGTTGGAGAGATTTCTAATGTAAATTAGGTAAGCTTATGGCTAAGTTTAGTGACTTCTTTGAGCATTATTTTTATAAATGTAATCTTTAGGCATATAAGAAGTAATTTTATTAATTTATGGATGCAAATCAAAGGATGTGAGCCCAAATTCCCAATATTTACTCCTGGTTGATGAAGTTCTGCACCAGGAGTGAAAATGTATAAAATTACCTCAATATAGTCAGTGGCTCAAAAGCATCAGCAAAAGAAATAGAAGTGAAATTTGTTAAGCTATTTGAACAGTTGGTTTTGCAGTATATGTTGGTTATTTGTTGCTTTTGTTACCTGTTTTTGAATGGAACTGCTTTTGATTTGGTCAATCAGATAATTGAGCCAATCTGTATGGTTAAATTAAGAGACATTAGTTATCTGAGATAATCACAATTTTAACACTTACAGACACACATGACTTTTGATGTGTGACATTTTTGAGTAAGGATGCACACCAGGGAAGTGACTTTTAACTGTACAGATTGATCCTATTGAACGTAAGCATTAATGAAAACAATTTTGCTTTTTCTCTCTTTTTCTCATTCTCTCTGGCTTCTATTTTTATTATTATAACTTGAATTTTTAACTGTATTTCTAATATATCTTATCTACTTGCAGACGGATTAAGCTGCTGCATCTCTGAAACCTTTACTTTCATCTGAAAAATGGTATAAATATCTCAGAGTGCTCAGGCAATAGCTTAGCAGCAGACACTACAGGCACTCCTATGGAGTAGAATTTGTTTCTCTGGGGTTACCAGTGATCTTCCACCAAAGTTCTGGCTGGAGATCATTAGGATAGCGATGTAAATTATATCCTAATATGTTTAAAGTTGGGGTAATGCAATACAAAATAGCTTTATGGCGTGACAGTTTTCCACTTGGGTTGTGTTTAAGAAACCCTTCGGATATTAAAATAAATTCTCCAGCCTCTCCCCAAATGGGTAAACAATTGTAAACAATTTTACAACACCAAGTTATAGTCCAGCAATTTTATTTTAAATTCACAAGCTTTCGGAGGCTTCCCCCTTCGTCAGGTGAACGATGTGAAATCGTTCACATCGTTCACCTGACGAAGGGGGAAGCCTCCGAAAGCTTGTGAATTTAAAATAAAATTGCTGGACTATAACTTGGTGTTGTAAAATTGTTTACAATTGTCAACCCCAGTCCATCACCGGCATCTCCACAAATGGGTAAACACAGCATATAGAGCAACACCAAACAATATAGACCAGGAAGGTCCCTGGTTCAATTCTCAGTCAATGCTAAATTAATGAATCTAGCTGGGATAGTAAGTTAAAGTCTAAGAGTTATTTTTGTGGCATAGAGAGAAGGAACATTGAACTAACCATTGAAAATGGTTAGCACAAGGCCTCCCACAGGTATGCACTTCTAAGGCTGCAGTTAATAGGTAGTTCCAGGTACACATCATTGGAAAAATGGCAATGTAATGCACAATTGCCCTCTTACAGCAGTCTGAGTTTGCCCTGAATGCAGGATAACTTCTATCCCACACAAAGAATGTATGTGCCTCCTATTTTTACTTCATATACGCAATTCATTGTATTGAACTTCAATTAACAGTGATCAGCCCAGATGGAAACACTGTTGAGCTCTCAACCCTGTTGCGATCTTGGCTACTTCCTTCAAGTCCATAGTCCTCTCCTCTCCTTCAGCTTGATACTACAGTCACCATTATTAATTATTTTTCCCCTCCATGTGAACCTTCAGAGAGAATAGAATTCTCATCTAATGAAGTACAAGTACCCAACAGATGGTTAATGTGGAGGGAGATGTATAGAAATAGCACTCTCACAGAATGCATTTGGTATGTTTCCCCTGACTGAAAGTAATTGCTATATCTGAAAAGATCAGTCTGAATCTTCCTGGAATATGTTTTCCAAAGAACATCTGAAGAAGCCAGTTACTGGAAAACTCTGACTTAAGCAGCTTTCAATTGGGTTTCAAAATAAACCAGGAAAATAAAATTCTCATAAATACTGATCCTAACTAAAGACTGAAGGTAAAAACTGTAAATAAAGAATGCTGTCTTAATAGAATCCACATGGTAGAAATGTTTGGATAGGACAATACCGATTGTGCAAATCAGGTGAATAAGTGATAATATATTGTGACACGTACTTAGTATATAACCTTCAACTATTAGAGGATTAGTCATCCATTCTGGGCTGATTTTAATCAAAACTGCAATTATCTAAACAAGAAGGATGTAGCTTGCTAACATGTCATTGGAAAATGACTGCTTTGATAATATTTTCCATGCTTAAAACTGACAGATTTCACCAGTCTGTAACGATGTGTAGGAAGATAGATTGCCATGTTACAACACATGTATCTGCACTAACTAACCCAATATGGGTGCTAAGCAGCACAAATATTAACCCTTTCCTAGCACTACCAATTGAATATGGTAGGATTTTGAGTTACATTAAATGAACATTATGAAACAGAATTGGAAAAATGCCACTCTAGTTATACAGAAGGGTAAAATACCACTGTAGTTATACAGAAGGGTAACAATCACAAGGACTTCAGCTGTAGAACCATGTCAACTGAATGGTTTAATGTTAATTAGATCTCCTGCAGGTATCAAGGAGATATGTAAATATTAATAATATTTGTGTTTTGTATTAACATTATTCAGGAGCTGAATTATAATTTTTTAAAATTTTGTCTACACTACTTTGTGTGTTTCAAAGAATGTATTTTATTGTCTATCCTTGCCACATTACTGATCATTCCAGTGGTTTAATAATGCAACAATTTTTTTAAATTATAGGGTAATGTGGTAAAATTGCCATACAAATTTAGATTTTCTCTTGTGCTTTGTTATCTGATTGGCTATGGCTGATTTAATGATTTATATAAGTACTAAAGCTGTTAAAGAGAGCTGCAGGTTGAACATAATTCCAAAACCTACAAATTTACTGTAGTTGCTGCTGTCTAATGGACTGCAGCTGGATGGTAAACTTATTAGAAACGCCATCAATTTCACATCCACTCAAACCACTCAATTTTCTCCATCCAAATTTGTACTTTACATTACATTGGCAATTTCCCTTATCAACATGTATTCCCACGTATTTGTGCTGTCTGTGTTTTAAAAAGAAATAGTATTTGTGATGATATAAAGATAAATATATTGATCATCCTGTCACAAATTATTTTTATTTTAAAGAGAAAACACACTTTAATATTTATTTGCTCATTGCTGACACAAAGAGCATTTCTCCATGCCTTGTGAAGATTACACAAACACAAACATACAATAAATTATATATTAAAAATAAAAATAAAACAGAAAGCTTACAATTATTATTTTTTCACATGTTAGTTGCAAATATTTTTCCCAGTTTCTTTCTCTTCCTGCTGTCCTGGAGGCTCTGATTCGTGCTGGTTACACAGGCACTGACAGCTCTCCAGAACCTTGCCCAAGTGAGGTTTTTTTTGTCAGTTTTCTTCCCTTATTTTAGCCCCTCCTGCTCTTGTGAAAGCATTGGCCTCAAATTCGGCCACACAGCATCTGCTTTTCAGGCGCTAAATGGTCTTACTAAGCTCCCAATATGGCAGGCAGGAAGCACATGCACACTTCCAACCAGAAGTGCGCCGCCCGCCATATTGGATAGGATAGATGCGCTGGTGGCAGGAGTGTACATCAGCAACATTTAAAGTGTAGGATAATTTATTTAAATTAAGGTCTTGCGCGTCTTACCAGACCTGTTTTCGATTGCCCCAGCACTTCAATCGCCACATGCTGAACTCATACGGAACAACAGGTAGGGTGGCTCCCATATTTACATGAATATGGAGCTTTTGAAATTGGACCTTGCAACAAGAAGGGTACCTTCATCTTCTGTAACACACTGTGTGCCTGGTAATCATTCAGATTCTGGGCATGCTCCACACATTACACAGTTAAGGAAGATGTTGAGTATAATTGAAATGAAGACAGAATTGTAAGTTGGTGGCCTTTCAATTTTCATTACGTTTTCTTTCTTCCATTTTAATACTTTGCAATCCATATTGGTGTGAAATTACACCTTGTTAATGTTCTAATGATTTGAACTGTACGTCATAGAAAACTTTACATGATGATTTATTGTAATTTCCATTTTTATAGGTTTATTCAAGATTTTAATATTAAAACATGAATATAATATAACATTATATGCCATTTGTGGATTATGGGAAATGTGACTTATGGAAATGCAATGAAATACAATGGAAACAAGTTCCAATGAACTTGGAGTGAACCTCCAATGCCTGATATACCCAACGTCATGAAACAAATTTTCAGAACAGATTTAAAAATCAATTAAGTTAACAATCATTTGTTGATATAAACGCCTTGGGACATTTTTCTACATTAAAGGGCTATATAAATGCAAATTACTGTTGTAATTATCGTGTGACACAGAGCAGTTGACACCAATCATGAAATTTGTAACATGCTGCTTTTCCTGTTTTCTGTATTTAATCATATGGCCTGGAATTTCCTAAAAACTTGTGCGAAATCAACAGTGCAAGTACAGTATAATGACAATTTTCGGCGCAAAAGATTAAGGAAGTTCAGTTGTACATGACTTACGCCCATTTTTACGCTACACCCAAATTTCCTCAATCTTTGATGCCAATTCCACCAAACCTTCACTGAAACCCTCTGCTGTTCATTAGCAAAATTCCATGCCCCATTCAAAAGTGCAGCTCATGAAAATTTCCTGAATGGACTGTAAATTTACACCTAAAATTTTAGGTGCAATGGTACCTAAAGTCATATTTCTGATGTTTCATGACTAGTTTTTAAGCAATTGCTTTTTATTTCTACTCATTGAGACCTACAATGTATTTCCCATATCTTTGAATGCATCTTTACAGCATCACAATGATTGTATTAAAAATTGAAAAGCTTCTACGATTGCATTTGTTTAAAAGTCCAGGCCAAGACACTTATTTATTTTTAGGTGTGATAAGAGATTCTCAGTGATATGTGGCAACAACAAAATACATGATAGAAGTTTGGTTTCCACAGCAAATAAATTCAGGAGGTATGTGTGCTCGATGCTACTTAGTGCTTTATTTTTCAGTAAGCCCTGGGTCCTGTTGTAGAACCCACCTATAATGATTTATTTTTAGATCTAGTTAAATGTGATTATCACCAGGAATGGCATCTTATCACGATGCATATGTAAAGAAGGACCCTGCCAGCTTTGGGCGGGTGTCCTTGCCGCCCGCTCAGTACAGAGGTTAAAATTCGGAATGCTGAGTTCCTGGCAGCTTTCTGGAGGGTAAGCAACCTTAGGTGATTTTAACTGCGGTTTCTGCTGGGCGGGTAGGATTAAAATCAAGCACTTCATTTCAAAATATTATGAATTTTTGCATTATTAAAATGGCAGAAGAAGCAGCATTGAGCGTACAATAATAGGAACTTGATATCCCATGAAAGACTCCTTCATTGGTGTGCTAGATTCCAAGCCTCAATTAGTCGTGAGCATTCATGGGTGTCAGAGCAGGGGGTGGCAGTCTTGATTAGACTGAGACAGCAATGAGATACAGAAACCAGAAGCAGCAGTGGGAGAGATAGGCTAGGATGAACAGTAATGATATACAGACAGTTGTTTGTGGTGGTGAATGGTGCCAGTAAAAAAAATAAAAACACAAATCAAAACAAACAAACTCATCAGTCTCCAGTTCCCATGTGATATTAAAAAAAAGTCCAATATTATTTGTTAAATTATGTGTGTACTAAGAGGGGAAAAAGGTGATTTCAATCTCAATATTACAGAATTGATTATTGTGCAACTATACTGTAGCAAGTAGAAGAATACAGGTTTCAGCGAATACTGGAGTCAGCCAACCTCAACTATAATAAGTTTCATCAGTCCAGAGACAGGCTGCTAGGCGAAGCATTTCATTCCATAATGGGGAGAAGGAAATATAAACAGATACAGTCTCTCTCATTGTATGGCTCATACCTGTGACAGTAACGCATGGTTTGATTGGAGATGACTTTACAGTTGTCCTGGATGAAGGACATTCAGAAAGTGGGCAGGCATGTGGAGAACAAAATGGAGAGGAACGTATTAATATAGTTGAAAAAGAAACAAAATATTTTCTACAGTACAATACAAGCAAAAGTCATTGAAAATTGCTTGCTGAAGGAAGAATGTTATGCAGTTGTGACTTTAAAATAAAATAAAGGGATCCAGCTAGAATATGTAATAGTAGTAAAGCCTTCTTACAGTACAAGGATCAAACAATAGCACAGCTCCCTCATCTAAAATAACAGTTTATCATTAAAGCTTCCAGTGCCTTTTTGCTGCCTTCAAAATGTGCATATGATTTTTCTCATCCAAATGTAAAATTTATTTTTATTGCAATTTCTAATAATAGATACTCTGAAACACAATTATAGCTGTTCATATCAGACAAGAGAGATAGGTTTCAATGAGAATACATAAGCTGATCATTTAAGTGGAAAGTTTTATTTGTCTATATTAATAGTTTATATTTTTTATTACATCCCACAATGTGCAGTCACACACTCTACTAGTGGTCCGACTGAGATTTGCACATTTACCTGCACAACATATGAAATTTTGCAGACTGAGCTATTGGCTACTTTCATATGCCTTGCATTATTGGAGTTTTCACTGATTGTTCAGTTTAGCTTTATATCCAAAGTCTTACAGCACCTGCCAATTCTGTTTAATTGACGAGCAATGGTCAAAAAGGAACACATGTTGAAAAATGCTAAATATGTCCTGTGTTAAAGCAGGCAGCAATTTAACGGTCTCCAGTGCATTCAGGCATCAGTAATGCTCCAATGATTTGGCTGAAAATCATGGGGACTCGTTGCTCAGAACGTATATTTTGCTGTTGAATGAACTGTGCATCAGAATGAAGTTATTTAGCAACACAATATCACATGTAGTAATGCTGTGCTATCAGTCTCAATAGTGGTAGCTGAGGAATGGAATGCTGTAATTGCTTACATGCTGGCAGGAATTAAATTCTAATTAAGAGATTAGTAAGGAAATAAAGTAGAGGTCAAAACATTCAAAATACAACAAATAGGGATGAGGTAATGCAGTGAGTTAGACACTGGCCTTTCACTCTGGGATCCGAATTCTATATCTGTCCAGACTGAAGGGATGAAAATCTCTGCTCTGCTCTGTGAAATTAGTTTGAGCGGTCTCAGTGTATACCTAGTGGCATGAGCCTACAGCACAAAATCACCTCTAATTTAATATTAATCATGAGGATTAAGAGATGCACCATGAGTTGTGAATTGCCGGGGCTTACTGATTGATTTACGCCACTCCGCCATTTACTTTGCACAAACAGCATCTTGCGCTTAGCCTCCCTCCCTATTATTTTTAAGAACTTGCAGGATTTGCACGTTAATTGCCCTTTAAATTTGCCACAGAAAGTTAAGTCTGGTAATGAAGAGCATAAGTACCTTTTTAACAACTTGATAATTGTTAATGCAATCCCAGTCAACTTCTGTAGCCCAGAAAGGGAACAATTCAAACTGTTCAATCTCATCCCTGCATGTAGTCAATTGTTGTTAGAGATTTTAAAAATGTTAAATTTTAATTTTTAATTTTTTTTCTTACTTTTCCTGCCTCTTTTTTCTTTCTCTCTTACCCCAATCTCTTTCCCTCTCTTTACTTCTCTTCCTGTGCCTGATTTGACTTTAATTCACCCTTCATCTCCGTCGTTCCTCTGTTCTTTCTCAATCCTTAAATCTCATTAGTTAAGTAGACACACTGTTGCTAAGGTCCCAGATGTCCCGTTGCTCTTGCCTTGGCGTTATAAGCTCACACTTCCAGCCAGTTACAGCGCAAAAAAATTTGGAGCTGAAGGGTGCAGAGAAAAGACTAACTAACGGGGCACACCATGAGACACCCGTTCCAGCAAGATCCGGCCCATTATATTCACCAAAATGTTTTCATTATTATTTAAAAAGTGTCAGTTTTCCCAGCTCCCAAGAAGTAAGCAAGGTTGAGATAGACCATTCTGTAACATCACCGATGGAGTGTGTCCCAGAGCCGTTTCATTGCTAACAACAGCTGTGACTTCAGACTGCATGAAATTACAAAAACCGGTGCTTTGAATCCCCAGCTAGTAGCATGGTTTCCCATCTGATTTGCTGGCCCTCACTGACTGCAGTGGATTTGCTTTGGGATGGCAGTGTCAAGGAGCAACCGAGCAGGGATGGAGAGCTTACCTCATGTACCTCTATGCAGCTGAAAAAAATCCATCTTTTTTCAACATTTTAGTGAATACATTATTTTTCCCTATAAAATAGGAGGATTCTTGGAATAACATGTCTCACCTAGCCTCACCTTTCCCTTTGGAGACTTTAAACATAGAGTGAAATTTTTGTGTGTTTTTTTAATATTAAGATGTCTCCATGATGTTGACTACAACAAAAATCCTTCCCATAAATATGTAGGAAATATATGTTTTTCAGAGAAAGGCTGACGATGTCTGAGGTTTTTTGGACTGCTAATGTCAATATTAAAAGGGGAAGTGGTGAGTGGTGTTGATGTTGGGAAGATTTCAGGCACAAAAAGAGAGAGGTCTGCTGAAAGGTCGAGGTGGTACAGAGGCAGGAAAGAACACACATGACTGCAACGATAGATCCTACTGTCTGGCACGACTAGGATCAGCTGGTTTTCTGTTTAGTGAAGTACTCCATGTCTTGATGTAAATTATGCAAAACAGATAGGGAGTCACAAAGGTCTCATTGACATGATGACATCATATTAGGAGCTCACATCCTCAAAATAACAGGACTATATTAGGAAAAAAAATGTTTTGTTGGTATGTGATGAACAAAGATGACAAAAGCTGAATATTTAGATTTATCACACATTTCCCTTTTCAGAAGACTCACAGTTCATATAAAATATTAAATCATTCAATGATATGAAGAAATATAGCTGAAATTGAGAAGTTGCAAGAATGCTTATTAGCCTCACAGAGAAATTAGTTGTGGTGGAGCTGATTGCTGTTACATTCAAGAAGCAGTCCTATAAGATAGCAATAGTTACGCGTATTGCTATTCTAATACAAACTGAGCAAAATATGCAATCTATCTATGTATTATCAAAAGTCTTGCATATACATGCACTTTCTGTTGTCACAAGTTATGTAATGATGTTATGTAAATATTTAACATCAAAATTGTCTGTAAAAACATTTTATAAAGCTATTCCTTATGTAAATAGTTGTCTGTCATGGTTTGCTGATGAACCAATTGAATCACTCAATAATTGAAATTTTTAATGTCCTAAAAAAGGTTTGAAACAAAATTAACAAAAAAAGACATTTTTCACAATAACATGATTAAATTTACCCATTGAATCATCTTTTGTGTCTTTCATTCCCTCTATTAATTTTTTTTTTTATGCTAGAGGTGGACTCCTCCATACTCTCAGCCTTGGCAGGTTGTCCAATACATCCACTATTTGCTGGTGCACTTCCAATATCCTTCTCTTAAAGGCTGGGGTGTTGAGGTCTTTATCTCCACCTTCTTCAGCAGTACTTGGACCCAGGCCCACCCTCTGGCCAACTCTGTCCTCTGCTGTCCTTGCCACCATGTACAGACCCCTCTAACTCACTATCATTCCCATCTGGAGTGCTGATCTCTGAGCTGACGCGTGCTGAATTTGAGCGGATGATGGTGCAGGCGGGTTGGCTCGCCTTCTCCTTCAGGATGGCTGATTCTGCAAAGGGATCTGCAAGTAGAAGAGAGGATCAATGATCAGCGAGTACTGGGCAGGTTAGGAAGCCTCAGAGATGTGGGAGTTGTGAGTCGTCACCAGTTTGCCCAGCTCCCAGAAATAGGTATACATCAAGGACAAATAGAATGAAAGAGAACAAATCACAAACCCTACTGCTTTGTTTCTTCCACCTCTCCATCTCCAATGCTCTGAGGCCATATGTCTAGGGCTTCCTGCTCCATTGCACTCAGGACCTGGATCTGAGCAGTCCCTCCACCTGTTCGACCCCGCTCCTGGGCATTGTGCGCCAACTTGTCCTGCAGAAAGAAAGGGAGCTTATTAGTGAATGGCTCCATCATCAAAGGCTTGAGATTTGTTGTGAGGCATGCAGATGTGTGACATTGAGCAAGCAGTGGGCAGAATGGAGAGGTGTAACAGAGAGGAAAGCGGCAAAAGAGAGTATGTGGCGGTAAGGACGATAAGAGTACATAGCTTTCCCAGTGTAACCAGGTGCCAGCAATATGCTGCATGTGCCTGCTGTGAGGGCAAGCGCGGTTGAAACTAGGTGGAGGGTGGGCTTATTTCCCATTGTTAATGAGAGTGTAAGCAGGCGCAGAGGTGGATGGGAGTGTTTGGGGTAGTGGGAAGTAAAGTGGCAAGGAGACATAACAATAAATAATTCTTACCTTGGCCGATCTTGGAAGATCATTGAACTTCTTCCAGCCTTAAAGCCATGTCCTGGGGATGAGGCTGACTGCATTCACTTGCTCAGAGATCTACGTCCAAGTCTGCGTGGGACCTCTAGTCTTGGTGAAGGAAACAGGAGGTCCCACTGCACCCGCACTTCCTGCAACAACATCTATAGGGGTGCATTGGAAAATCATGCTGCCCTTGCTTGAGACACTATTGTTCTTTAGCTTCACCTCCAAGTGCCATAAGGCTAAACCAATGTCCTCACTTTAAGAGGGTCCATCTCACTTTCAGAATGGTGCAGGCCTCTCACACTTTTTCGCAGGTGAACATCAGTGTCACCCCGCCCACCAGGCGTCAAATCGGCGGCCAAAGGTTACTGCACAATAAATGCACACTTGTTAGCTGTAACACAAAGAATAATTTCAGCCCCGAAGTTGCCTCATTGTATGTAAGGCTAAATATGGAGCACACTTATTGAAGTATATTCAAAAGTGCGATCCGGTAGGGTATAATAAAATATAAAACTACTTGACTAAATAGAAAAGCTGTCAATGTAGGTGATGAAAACTTTTTGCTTTTAAGTTTACAGCAGTTTACAAACAGTACAGACATGTTTGGAACAGCATTACCAACAGCATGACCTTGAAAACCAATGCTTATGCTTGTCAGAGGTTGACTTTTTAGCTTGGTAGAGCCACAACACAATATGAATGCCTGATTTTGAAAAGAGAATGCATAGATGTATTGGATTTCTTGTAGCTCTGAGTGAATGTTTTGACCTGCTGTGAGTGATTATTATGCCAAAATTGTTTAGTATATCACTGGTATGTGAAGAAGTGATATTTGGCCCAGCTGGGTGCTTTTCTATCAATCTAATTTTTAAAGTCTATGGCTCGTAGCAACAACTATGCCACACTGAGCAGAAGTTCAAATATTTGAACATTTCATTCCTTCCTAGCAGAGTTCCATTTTGAAAAACATTGTGCTTCATACAGTTCCTTTAGCAACCAACAGATTGCTGCTTCAAAAATAACTTGTAAATATGCAAAAACAACTCGAATTCTATGCTTTTTTTTTATTTGTTCATGGCATGTGAGCGTCGCTGGCAAGGCCAGCATTTATTGCCCATCCCTAATTGCCCTTGAGAAGGTGGTGGTGAGCCACCTTCTTGAACCACTGCAGTCCGTGTGGTGAAGATTCTCCCACAGTGCTGTTAGGTAGGGAATTCCAGGAGTTTGACCCAACGACGATGAAGGAACGGCAATATATTTCCAAGTCGGGATAGTGTGTGACTTGGAGGGGAATGTGCAGGTGGTGTTGTTCCCATGTGCCTGCTGCCCTTGTCCTTCTAGGTGGTAGAGGTCGCGGGTTTGGGAGGTGCTGTCAAAGAAGCCTTGATGAGTTGCTGCAGTGCATCCTGTGGATGGTTCACACTGCAGTCACGGTGTGCCGGTGGTGGAGGGAGTGAATGTTTAGGGTGGTGGATGGGGTGCCAATCAAGTGGGCTGCTTTGTCCTGGATGGTATCGAGCTTTTTGAGTGTTGTTGGAGCTGTACTTAACCAGGCAAGTGGAGAGTATTCCATCACACTCCTGACTTGTGCCTTGTAGATGGTGGAAAGACTTTGGGGAGTCAGGAGGTGAGTCACTCACCACAGAATACCCAGCCTCTGACCTGCTCTCGTAGCCACAGTATTTATGTGGCTGGTCCAGTTAAGTTTCTGGTCAATGGTGACCCCCAGGATGTTGATGGTGGGGGATCCAGTGATGGTAATGCCATTGAATGTCAAGGGGAGGTGGTTAGATTCTCTCTTGTTGGAGATGGTCATTGCCGGGCACTTGTCTGGCACGAATGTTACTTGCCACTTATCAGCCCAAGCCTGGATGTTGTCCGGATCTTGCTGCATGCGGGCATGGACTACTTCATTATCTGAGGGGTTGCGAATGGAATTGAACACTGTGCAATCATCAGTGAACATCCCCATTTCTGACCTTATGATGGCAGGAAGGTCATTGATGAAGCAGCTGAAGATGGTTGGGCCTAGGACACTGCCCTGAGGAACTCCTGCAGCAATGTCCTGGGGCTGAGATGATTGGCCTCCAACAACCACTATCGTCTTCCTTTGTGTGAAGTATGACTCCAGCCACTGGAGCGTTCTCCCCCTGATTCCCATTGACTTCAATTTTACTAGGGCTCCTTGGTGCCACACTCGGTCAAATGCTGTCCTGATTTCAACGGCAGTCACTCTAATGCTGTAGCGCAATTAGTTAATGCTGTCAGGGCATGATCATTAATTTTTAAAGTTTGGTATTATTTTAGATACCAACAGCAAAAGTTGTGAAAATGACAAAGACACCATTTTTATTACACTGAAACAGTAGCAGTTCAATGGTAATAAATCCAGAGTCACTTCCATTAGAAAAAGTAGTTATCCCCACTTCTGTGCTAGTAATAATGCTCGTGGTATTGACAGCATTATTTTGAATGGTGGACCTCTGTAAATGCAGATAATACATAGAGTCCTTTAAAATGCTAAAGGTACATATGATCAGGGGAAATAGAAAATGGCAGAAAAGAAACCAGACAGCATAATAAGTTGTTCATAGAAAGTGAGGTTTAATCTTTAATGAAAGAATTCCTGACAATTTATTCTATTTTGTAAGTAATAAACATAAACAGGTGATCAACCCAGATTCAATGAGATAGAAGAGCATGCAAGGAGCAGTACCAGGCGTACCGAAAAATGGGGTTCTAACCTGGTGAAGCTACAACACAGGACTACATGCATGCTAAACAGCGGAAGCAACATGCTACAGACAGAGCTAAGCGATTCCACAACCAACGGATCAGACCAAAGCTCTGCAGTCCTGCCACATCCAGTCGTGAATGGTAGTGGACAGTTAAACAACTAACATTGCTCAATGATGGCGGAGTCCAGCACGTGAGTGCAAAAGACAAGGCTGAAGCGTTTGCAACCATCTTCAGCCAGAAGTGCCGAGTAGATGATCCATCTTGGCCTCCTCCCGATATCCCCACCATCAGAGAAGCCAGTCTTCAGCCAATTCGATTCACTCCACGTGATATCAAGAAACGGCTGAGTGCACTGGATACAACAAAGGCTATGGGCCCCGATAACATCCCGACTGTAGTGCTGAAGACTTGTGCTCCAGAACTAGACGTACCTCTAGCCAAACTATTCCAGTACAGCTACAACACTGGCATCTACCCGACAATGTGGAAAATTGCCCAGGTATGTCCTGTCCACAAAAAGCAGGACAAATCCAATCCGGCCAATTACCGCCCCATCAGTCGACTCTCTATCATCAGCAAAGTTATGGAAGGTGTCGTCGACATTGCTATCAAGCGGCACTTACTCACGAATAACCTGCTCACCGATACTCAGTTTGGGTTCCGCCAGGGCCACTCGGCTCCAGACCTCATTACAGCCTTGGTCCAAACATGGACAAAAGAGCTGAATTCCAGGGTTGAGGTGAGAGTGACTGCTCTTGACATCAAGGCAGCATTTGACCAGGTGTGGCACCAAGGAGCCCTAGTAAAATTGAAGTCAATAGGAATCAGGGGAAAACTCTCCAGTGGCTGGAGTCATACCTAGCACAAAGGAAGATGGTAGTGGTTGTTGGAGGCCAATCATCTCAGCTCCAGGACATTGCTGCAGGAGTTCCTCAGGGCAGAGTCCTAGGCCCGCATGCAGCAAGACCTGGACAACATCCAGGCTTGAGCTCATAAGTGGCAAGTAACATTCGTGCCAGACAAATGCCAGGCAATGACCATCTCCAACAAGAGAGAATCTAACCACCTCCCCGTGACATTCAATGGCATTACCATCACCGAATCCCCCACCATCAACATCCTGGGGGTCACTATTGACCAGAAACTTAACTGGACCAGTCACATAAATACTCTGGCTACAAGAGCAGGTCAGAGGCTGAGTATTCTGTGGCGAGTGACTCACCTCCTGACTCCCCAAAGCCTTTCCACCATCTACAAGGCACAAGTCAGGAGTGTGATGGAATACTCTCCACTTGCTTGGATGAGTGCAGCTCCAACAACACTCAAGAAGCTCGACACCATCCAAGATAAAGCAGCCCGCTTGATTGGCACCCCATCCACCACCCTGAACATTCATTCCCTCCACCACCGGCGCACAGTGGCTGCAGTGTGTACCATCCACAGGATGCACTGCAGCAACTTGCCAAGGCTTCTTCGACAGCATCTCCCAAACCCACGACCTCTACCACCTAGAAGGACAAGGGCAGCAGGCACATGGGAACAACACCACCTGCACGTCCCCCTCCAAGTCACGACTTGGAAATATATCGCCGTTCCTTCATCATCGCTGGGTCAAAATCCTGGAACTCGCAATCTAACAGCACTATTGGAGAACCTTCACCACACAGACTGCAGTGGTTCAGGAAGGCGGCTCACCACCAAATTCTCAAGGGCAATTCGGGACGGCCAATAAATGGCGGCCTTGCCAGCGACTCCCACATCCCATGAACGAATAATAAAAGAAAGTGCAAGACACATTTGATACGTATACTCATTGTTCTGGTCATTGGGCATTATGCTAGCTAGGAAGAGAAACACAATTTCTGTTGAAGCCATCAAGGACCAAGTTCTCCACCTTAGGAGTTGACTGCAATGCCACGAGTAATGAAAGAAATTAGTAGTCACCAGTGCAACCACGATATAGCTGCTGGCTGCTATTTTAATTCCCATGCTAAACACATCAGTAGTATAAAAGTAACCTCACACTATTTGGGTATGCTTGGCCCCTATTAAGTGCCTTCAGATCTAATAATTGACATAAATATAGCTGTGGCTCTAAACCAGTGTGAAGAGTAAAGGTTTGGGAGCTGTTATAGAATCTCGATGCAGGAGGGAAGCTTGATTTCCCAACTGCCCTGTTGCTGTAATGGTGGATGCAGTGTTGGCTCCTCATTGGGAGTTACATTACAACAGTGACTACACTTCAGGTGTAATTCATTGGTTATAAAGTGCTTTCAGACGTCCTGAGGTCATGAAAGATGCTATATAAATGCAAGTTCTTCTTTTACATTGTCACCAAAACCTGTCAACTTCATGCTTTGTAGAAGCTGACCCAGATCATCAATGTGATGTATCCAACAAGGACAGGAAAGGAAGTACAAAAAACATAGTGACATCAAGAAAGTTACTAAGAAATGTGATTCCAATGGAAACAATAATGCAGACTGTAAAACACAATGGAGAGAGAATCCTATTTTGGCCATTCAGTGGGATTAGAAGAGTCCTGCGGAGGACTCAGTTGCTGACTTTGAGGGTCCTGGTTACCAAAGAAGGCTAATAGGCATACACCAGGAAATGCTAGGTGCACTAGGCAGCCTGCCAGCGAGCTTGCACACAATGACTCAGAGCATGGAAGAGTCCAGCTCCAACTTGTGCCAGGGCTTCGCGCAGAGCATGGAGGCTATTCTGTCCAACATGGTGAGAGTGATCAGCTCCATGAACATGACAGTGGTGCCCACCATGATGGAGCCTCCAATGTTAGCTCCCATGGCAGCTCACACTGCTGCCGAAGATGCTCAGACGGCTTCTATCTTGGCTGTAGGGGCCAGTGTTGACAGTGTTAAGGGCCACGGTGAGCTTGATGGTCACAGGCAGTGCTGTCCATGCCCTGGTTTGTGGCTGCAGCAGATAAAATAGCTCAATGATAGCCTCCTACGTGAAGTGCTGAAGACTCACACGTAGCTCCTCAGTGAAGACCCAGTGTGGTTATGGCCTCCTACACATTGCCCTCCTCCTCCCTCTTCCAGCTGCTGCTATTCTCTCCTGTCTTCTTGGGTGCTCCCCCATCAACCTCCAGCCCCAACGGCAGACCTACCAGACCACCCATGACTGGAATAAAACTGTTTTTAAGGCAGACAAAAGCAGTCCCAGAACCAGAAAAAAAGTTATTAATAGAAGTCAGAATTCAGTTGTTGAATGCAGAAAATAGCTTTAAAAAAAGGCCCAGAAGTTAACTAGCAGTCTAAAAAGACACCTATAAAGGAGCCCAATCCAATATGGCGGTGCAGAATAAGCACATGCACACTACCTGCCATATTGGACCCTTACATCTGTAAAGTAGGTGCAATATGATTGAATTTCTAGGCCCAGATCTTTCTGCAGCCATTGAGTGACTGAATATGTGCTTCACTTTGTCGTTTTCATACAGCTGTTTAGCATTCAATGCCACCTACAAAACAAATCATGATAATCCTGCATATTAGTTGCATTAGAAGAATACTGTGGTAAATTAAGCCTTTTCTGCATGTGTAATGTGTTGTTACATGAACCTAATGGGATGTTATATTGTTGGTAATATAAACATTAGAAAAACTTGGTTGGGTAAAAATTATTCTCAGCAAAGGGCATTACAGGCATCAATTTTCACCAGCATTGCTGCAAAATTTATAAATACCAGTGGAAAAATCTAATCCATAACCTTATAAAATTGTATGTTTGGTTTTCCATTACACAAATTGTCTGCAACTGGAAATTTCTAACCACTGGAGGGGTAACGCATCTAATGAAGAAACTATGACCCCCTTCCAGTTTTTGCAAGTTTGGAATGGCCGTGCGGGACTCCAGTATCACACCAGCGCATTGGAAGTGTTTTTTCATCCCACTTATTTAAAATTAGTTTCCTTTAAAAAACAGTAACCATAATTGATCGCAGGGATCTAATAGTACAGAAAATTGTATGTATTTTTGCAGCAGTGTTGTTATACCTTACACTTGTGATTTAAACTAATTCTGCCTTTGGCCTTTGGATGAACATATTGATTGAAACCATACAAAATGATGTTCAAGTATTTTAGCTTAACCTACTCACTGCTGACATATTCTATGTAAATTGCAGGCATAACAGCTGGCAGAAGACCCAAATTCACACTGCACTGCTTCACATTGCCTTAATTTTCAAAGCTGACAAATTCTCACAGGTTTTGTACGTAGATAAAATAGATGATGTTTTCAAACTCCTGTGGTAAGTTTCTCGTCCCCAAACAATTATGTAGAGACTGAAGACACAAAGTAAGTTATCAGACCTCTTGCCATTTCATTGATCAGGGGACGAATTTGAAGCCAGCTCCTGAGATTGTGATTGTCAGCACCTGTGTGAATCACTAATAGATCAGCATTTCTCCTGATGATCTTTTAACCTCAAAAAACAATTAGTAACAGATAGGTTATTCTGGATCCAAACGTACCTGAATAGTAGGAAAGCAGAATAATTTAGTCTTGGATATTATCTGTAATACAATATAAACATAAGGAAAATTTGGATGGGTAAAAATTACTGGCGGTAAATTACATTAAAGGCACCAATTTTCTTCATCATTGCTACCGTTCATTGTACATACCAGTGGAAAAATCTAATCCATAATTTTATAACGTATGTTTAGTTTCCCATTTCACAAATTATCTGGCAAGTTTCTGAATAAATATGGGACACAGTCATTGATTTTTATTCTGTTGCTGATTCATATACAGAGATGATAAAGTCTAAGAATAGATTTTTTGATACCTACACATCAGCTAACAGATTCATAGAATCAATTTATAAAGTAAAGATTTAGTAGTATTTTGTACACTGTAAGTATCAATGAAAAATGCAACCATCCTATGTATTTCCCCCCAAGAATGAATTTAAGTAGGTGAGTCTGATCATAGGTAGCAGGGGAAGGCAGGATAAACCAGGATCTCTAACTATTCTGCAATTGCCGCGAGAAATAAATTAACTCTCATTTATTCTTATTATGCATACAAAAGATTATGGCTGTGGAATCAAAGTAATGGAAGCAGAATTCTATGACGAGAATAATTTGGAACTATTCTGAGTGACATAGGTTGGGAATAAATGCCAAGAGCATTCATTTGGAACTGATCACACTAAACAGATGAATGTGGAGATACAACCTCAGTTATCAAGGAACACTAAATCGTCCTGCTGGGAACTCTGAATCAGAAAGTGCTGAATGAGGCTTTTTAGCCATCACTGCTGCACTTAACTGCGTAGGCTCTGGAGAGCATCAAATTAATTAAATTATGACAGATGGTGAGAAATTTTGGGGAGTGGAGAAAGATTGTTTCACAGACAGAGATCAAAGGGTTTTCCAACACAATAGATAAAAAGGGTTTTACCCAGACAAGCTAATGAATTGTTTACTGTTTAGTCTCTGGGTGAAACAACTTCCCTTTAGCATATTAACCACCTTTCTATCTGGGTGCCCCTTTTTTAACTCAAGAGAATACACTTTTAAAAACCCAGCAATAAAAATAGCTTTTTTCCCAAATCGTTTCTACAGAAAAATTATTTTTTTTAAAACCTAGCCATGACAGTTCCCTTTACTCAGACACTGATCCCCTCCCTTTCAGAACTCCCATCAAAAGTCCCTATCTCAAAAAACAACCTTTGACCTCTCTGCACTTGTTAACCAATGCCTCATCTCTAAACCCCCCACCCCCTCCCCCCTTTCTCCTCTGTAAGGTCTTTAAACGTGTTGTTGCCTCCTAAATGCATTCCCATCTCTCTCACAACTGCTTGTTTGAATCCATCCAATCAAGTTTCCACCCCTCCATGGCACTGAAATGGCCTTAATCACTTATCTCGCCTCACAAAAAAGGCGTTTTTGCACTAGAACAGAAAACTTGCTTTCAATGAAGTGTGATTTCAAAGAGTGGCAAAGGGCTATTTGGGAAAAGAGAATGGTATCATAGCCAGCATGCTCCGGCCATCCCAGAAGTGTTCCTAATGTGGGAATTTCTGACTGTTCTATCAGTACACATATAGGTAGCCTAGGGCCACAAATTAGATGTCAGGTACAATTGTTTTATTCAAGTCTGATTCAATAACACTGTTCATTTCAGTCACTGCTATTTATAATCAACTGAAATCAATGGGATATTCCAAGATGGCAGATATTCAATAAAATGCAAATAAATGATCCTTTCTTGTTATTACCTTAACTTTTATTAATTTATCTATTTTTAGCATTAATTTATAGATATGCAACTCAGGTCAATGAATGCAAATAATATTTTTAAAAATTACAAATCCATAGCCGAAGTTGTCTTTTTTAAAATTACTTTGTTCACCAAAAGTAATTGAATCTTAATGACATTCTGTTTCCTTTAGCACTAATGACTCCAGAGGTATTAGCATCGAATAAATCCAAAGAAGCTTGGCATGGATGGTAATTTTTCCAATGAAAAGATGATAGGTCTTAGAGAGGTTAATAACTATTTTAAAGTACAACTTTACTCAGAATAGACCAAATTGAAGATTCTAAACAGCTAGGATTTCTATTGCAGCGTCAAAACAAATCATGAGATATATTTTTACTGGATTAACTTATTCAATGTGTTCCAATATTCCATAACGTTATTCTATTTTCAGTCCATCTTTTAAATATCCTTTATTCTGTATTGAGCTCATATAGTTATCTATACTCTTACACAGCAATTATCTATACAATACATATTAGAATGGAAAATGCTAAACAATTCAGTAGATTCAAATGTCATTGCTTTTCCAGGAAACACAGATTGAATGAGGGAAATTCTATAGCAATGTCACAAATTCTATGTTACAAATCTTCACTTACGTTTAATAGTTGTTTGTATATATGTATGAATCTCATATCTTGTCCCTCATTCCTGCTATTTTCCCTTTCTACCTCACCCCATGTGCAACTATCTAAGGTGCATGTAAGCTTATGCTGCTAGGTTTCTACCAATGAGCTAATCACTCAAGAGAAAATATTATTTTCCATTTCTCACAGTGGGTAGGCGCTCCACTCCATTGGGTAAATTTTCATCTTCACTGCATGGGCGGTAATCTGTCAAAAAGGATTGCAACCCATTATAGAAGCAGTCCAAGTTTCATCACATGTAGTGAATGAAAATTTGCCCCTATGGATCTACCCACTGGTCAGACTGAGATTAGGAATTCACTGTGTAGCGACTCAAGGGTCTGAACTTGTAACAACCTATCACCACATTGTGCAGCTCTTTAATATACCAATGTGTTGGGTAAATTGGCCATCCTAATTTTACAAGATTTGTTTTCCAGACGCTTGGGAGAGAAAAAGGCAGTGAAGACCTGTTACATTTGGTCTCCACTCCTTTTAAATTGCCCCAGGATTTCTAGGGCTTCCACCAAGGGGCAGTTCCTGGGCCTACATTGGCATCTTAATGAGGTGGGAGGGGGCTTTCACAGCCTGCCTGGGCTTCAATTTTCTGTGCTTGTATTTCAGATGCACCCATTTACAGTGACAAGAAGCTGGTGGTTGGTCTTACACCTGGATCCCTATCAGATTGGGCCCGGCATCAAGCAGAAGAGCATCAAAAAGATAAGTGACCAATCTTTTTACAGGCTCTCACCAGATTTTTGGGCATGCAGGCCTTCTGGAATGATACTGCACAGAAGGAGGCCATTTGGCCCATCGTGCCTGTGCTGGCTCTTTGAAAGAGCTGTCCAATTAGTTCCATCCCCACCCATAGTCCTGCAAATTTTTCCCTTTCTTCAGGTATTTATCCAATTCACTTTTGACAGTTATTATTGAACCTGCTTCCACCACCCTTTCAGGCAGTGCATTCAAGATTGTAACAACTCGTAACATGGGCCAAATGACTGGTCATCATTCCCAGGTTCCTAATTAGATGGGCTTGTAAATTTCAGGCTGCGGCTCATTAGAACCAAGTGTTAAATATTGCTTGGTGGTTTGCAAACAGGGCGTAATGCTATGATGTGGGGTGGGGAAGGTTATAGTAGGGCTTCAAGGTGTGGAGTGGATAGAGAGGGGAGATAAGAAGATGGAATTTACCTGTTTAGTTTAGTTTACAGAATAGTCCCTTGGGAGAATCCGGATTGGAATTACTCATAGCAGCAATGAGACATCCAGACTGTATATCACAAAGCCTGTGGTGAGGGACAACTGGTTACTGTTCTCCAGAAGACTGCAAGGCTAGCAGGCAAAACTGTAGCTGCAGGTATGTCAGGTGCCCGCTTCTGCTCCCGATTTCTGGCGCAAGGCCCTGCCTGTCCAATTGTCTGCTTTCCACACCAATAATATCAAAATGTGGACAATTTTTGAAATGGTAGAGTGTTCAACAGGAATCAGATTGAGACTGTACAATTCATTTTACATATAAGAGTTTTGCAGCCAGCAGAGAGTGAGTCATTTATCAGACTAGGAAAGTATGCTTCATAGACCATGCTGTTTCAGTACTTGAACAACAGCAGGTCATCTTGTCGACAGCTTGCTTAATCAGCAAAGCCTACCAACTCTAGGCCTGGGAGTATAGTGGCTGGTTCTGGGAAAGCCTTTGCACTCCTCAGCAACCATATCTCAGGTCCCTCTTTGTCCTGCTTACCACATGGTGGTTGCAGTTCGTCAGTGTCCCATATGCTGGTGTCATTTTCAATTGCGATATTACGGAAAACACAGCATACCCCATCAACGGATTCAGGCCTAATCCAGGCAATAGAATTGTTCTTTCAACACTCCAGAACACTGGTCAGTAAGCAGGCAGATTTGACATTTTTATTTGTTCTCTTATATGTTAAAAAGATGCTGTACTTACCTTGGTGGATTTGTATGACTAACCTTTGGGTTGCTAGTCCAGTACAATAACCATCATACTCTTACAGGCTTCACTATAGCACTCCTCAGCTCTTTCGGCTGTCACAATAACAAATGTCATCAGCCAAGATCAAAGAGAGCCAGAATACCCCATTAGTCATCCATCCAGTTTTCCACCTCTGTGGAACACATCTTGCATATGGTAATCACTGGATATTTGCATTATTGGTATTAACATAGAAGATGCTCAACATGACGTCACACATTATCTGCACATGGGCATAATAATATCCTTTTGAATTCTGACGGCATGACATGGCCTGACAGAGCTCAAATAGCACACGGGTGCAATGGATGATGTCCTGCATCCTTGGAAAACTGGCAGTATCAAGGAAGCCTTGATATTGCAGATCAGTCCTAAACTGTGCATAGTGGATCCAAGCCTTAGCAGATTATATTATACCGCATTTTTGCCCAAGGAATGGCTTATTCCTGTCAAAATCTTTGTGGCAGCTAGGAACAACCCTAGAGCATAAAAATCTAAGTTGTATGCCATGTTACAGCTTCAGGTAGAGCTGTGCTCCATAGGATTGCCCCTTCAGCTTTGGTCCCAAGATGGTACAAGAGTAACCATCTCCAGAGTTTGGTGAGTGTGGGAGTTCGGTGAAGTGGGGGAAGGAGGTGCTGCTTTGCCTTGCTTTTCCTAACTTTTTCCACAGAGTGGCGGCGGTCCTGAGCAGCAGAAGACTGAGAGTGGGGATAAAAGCAGCAGCAGACCTGCAACAAGAGAAAACTAATGTGCGACGTCACAGGTGAGGCAGGAGAGTCCGCGAGGTGAGCCCAGTATAAAAGGAGAGACCGAGAGCAGGAGGAAAGTCTGAGAGGTGAACGCAGTGTAAATCTAAGGCAAGTCATGGCAGCAGAGCTCGCACCAATGATATGCTCCTCCTGCACTATGTGGGAAGTCATGGACACCACCAGTGTCCCTGGCAAGCATGTGTGCAGGAAGTGTGTCCAGCTGCAGCTACTGGCTAACCGTATTTCGGAGCTGGAGCTGCGGGTGGATTCACTGTGGAGCATCCGTGATGCTGAGATTATCGTGGATAGCACGTTCAGTGAGGTGGTCACACCGCAGGTAAAGATTACGCAGGCAGAAAGGAAATGAGTGACCGCCAGGCAGAGTAAAAGGACTAGGCAGGTAGAGCAGGAGTCCCCTGGGGCCATCTCCCTCTCAAACAGATATACTGCTTTGGATACTGTTGGGGAGATGGCTTATCAGGGGAAAGCAGCAAGAGCCAGGTTCGGGGCACTACGGGTGGCTTTGCTGCACAGGAGGGGAGGAATATGAGTGGCAGGGCTATAGTGATAGGGGATTCAATTGTAAGGGGAACAGAGAGGTGTTTCTGCAGCCACAAACGTGATTCCAGGATGGTATGTTGCCTCCCTGGTGCTAGGGTCAAGGATGCCACGGAGCGGCTGCAGGGCATTCTGGAGAGGGAGGGTGAACAGCCAGTAGTCGTGGTCCATATCGGTACCAACGACATAGGTAAAACAAAGGGATGAGGTCCTGCAAGGTGAATTTAAGGAGTTAGGAGATAAATTAAAAAGCAGGACCTCAAAGGTAGTGATCTCAGGATTACTACCAGTGCCACGTGCTAGTGAGTATAGGAACAGGAGAATAGACTGGATGAATGCATAGCTGCAGGGATGGTGTAGGAGGGAGGGATTTAGATCCCTGGGATATTGGGACCGGTTCTGGGGTAGGTGGGACCTGTACAAGCGGGACGGGTTACACCTGAGCAGGACCGGGACCAATGTCCTCGCAGGGGTGTTTGCTAGTGCTCTTGGGGAAAGTTTAAACTAGAATGGCAGGGGGATGGGAACCTGAGCAGGGAGACAGAGGAGGGGGAAACAAGGATAGAAACAAAAGACAGAAAGGGAAGAAGCAATAGTGGAAGGCAGAGAAAACAAGGGCGAAAAACAAATAGGGCTATCGTGCAAAATAATACTAAGATGACTAGCAATCTTAAAAAGATAAGTCTTTTGTCTTTTTGAGCATTGTGTCTTAATGCGCGGAGCATTCGCAACAAGGTAGATGAATTAACAGCACAGATAGATATTAACGGTTATGATATAGTTGCGATTATGGAGACGTGGCTGCAGGGTGACCAAGGATGGGAACTGAACATCCAGGGGTATTCAATATTTAGGAAGGACAGGCAAAAAGGGAAAGGAGGTGGGGTAGCGTTGTTAGTAAAGGAGGAAATCAATGCAGTAGTGAGGAAGGATATTGGCTTCGAAAATCATGATGTGGAATCTGTATGGGTGGAGCGAAGAAACACCAAGGGGCAGAAAACGTTGGTGGGGGTTGTCTACAGGCCCCCAAACAGTAGTGGAGATGTAGGGGAGGCATTAAACAGGAAATTAGAGATGCATGCAAGAAGGGTACAACTATAATCATGGGTGACTTTAATTTACATAGAGATTGGTCAAACCAAATTAGCAATAATACTGTGGGGGAGGAATTCCTGGAGTGTGTACGTGATGGTTTTCTAGACCGATGCGTTGAGGAACCAACTGGAGAACAGGCGATCCTAGACTGGGTATTGTGCAATGAGAAAGGATTAATTAACAATCTTGTTTTGCGGGGTCCCTTAGGGAAGAGCGACTATAACATGATAGAATTCCTCATTAAGATGGAGAGTGAAGTAGTCGAATCCGAAACTAGGGTCCTGAATCTAAATAAAGGAAATTATGAAAGTATGAGGTGTGAGTTGGCTATGATAGATTGGGGAACTTTACTAAAAGGGATGATAGTGGATAGGCAATGGCTAATATTTAAAGAATGTGTGCAGGAATTACAACAATTATTCATTCCTGTCTGGCGCAAAAATAAAACAGGAAAGGTGGCTCAACCGTGGCTTACAAAAGAAATTAGGGATAGTATTAGATCCAAAGAGGAGACATATTAAATTGCCAGAAAAAGCAGCAAGCCTGAGGATTGGGAGCAGTTTAGAATTCAGCAGTGGAGAACAAAGAGATTGATTAAGAGGGGAAAAATAGAGTATGAGAGTAAACTAGCAGGGAACATAAAAACTGACTGTAAAAGCTTCTATAAATATGTCAAGAGAAAAAGATTAGAGAAGACAAATGTAGGTCCCTTGCAGTCAGAAATAGGGGAAATTATAATGGGGAACAAAGAAATGGCAGAACAATTAAACACAAAGGAGGACACAAATAACCTCCCGGAAATGTTAGGGAACCAAGGGTCTAGTGAGAGGGGGGATCTGAAGGAAATCAGTAATACTAAAAAAATAGTGCTAGGGAAATTAGTGGGGCTAAAGGCTGACAAATCCCCAGGGACTGATAATCTACATCCCAGAGTACTAAAAGAAGTGGCCCTGGAAATAATGGATGCATTGGTGGTCATCTTCCAAAATTCTATAGACTCTGGAACAGTTCCTACAGATTGGAGGGTGGCAAATGTAACCCCACTATTTAAAAAAGGAGGGAGAGAAAAAACAGGGATTTACAGATCAGTTAGCCTAACATTAGTAGTGGGGAAAATGCTCGAGTCTATTATAAAGGATGTGATAACAGAACACTTGGAAGGCATTAACGGGATTGGACAAAGTCAGCATGGGTTTATGAAAGGGAAATCATGCTTAACAAATCTACTGGAGTTTTTTGAGGAGGTATCTAGTAGAATAGATAGGGGAGAACCAGTGGATGTGGTGTATTTGGATTTTCAGAAGGCTTTTGATAAGGTCCCACACAAGAGGTTAGTGTGCAAAATTAAAGCACATGGGATTGGGGGGAATATACTGGCATGGATTGAGAACTGGTTGACAGACAGGAAACAGAGAGTAGGAATAAACGGGTCTTTTTCCAGGTGGCAGGCAGTGACTAGTGGGGTACCGCAGGGATCAGTGCTTGGGCCCCAGCTATTCACAATATATATCAATGATTTGGATGAGGGAACTAAATGTAATATTTCCAAGTTTGCAGACAACACAAAGCTGGGGTGGAATGTGAGCTGTGAGTAGGACGCAAAGAGGCTCCAATGTGATTTAGACAAGTTGAGTGAGTGGGCAAGAACATGGCAGATGCAGTATAACATGGATAAATGTGAGGTTATCCACTTTGGTTGTAAAAACAGAAAGACAGATTATTATCTGAATGGTGATAGATTGGGAAAAGGGGAGGTGCAACAAGACCTGGGTGTCCTTGTACACCAGTCGCTGAAAGCGAGTATTCAGGTGCAGCAAGTAGTTAGGAAGGCGAATGGTATGTTGGCCTTCATTGCAAGAGGATTTGAGTACAGGAACAGGGATGTCTTACTGCAGTTATACAGGGCCTTGGTGAGACCACACCTGGAGTATTGTGTACAGTTTTGGTCTCCTTATCTGAGGAAGGATGTCCTTGCCATAGAGGGAGTGCAACGAAGGTTTACCAGACTGATTCCTGGGATGGCAGGACTGACGTATGAGGAGAGATTGGGTCAACTAAGCCTATATTCACCAAAGTTTAGAAGAATGAGAGGTGACCTCATCGAAACATATAAAATTCTAACAGGACTAGACAGACTAGATGCAGGGAGGATGTTCCCGATGGCTGGGGAGTCCAGAACCAGGGGTCACAGTCTCAGGATACGGGGTACGCCATTTAGAACCGAGATGAGGAGAAATTTCTTCACTCAGAGGGTGGTGAACCTGTGGAATTCTCTACCACAGAAGGCAGTGGAGGCCAAGTCATTAGATGTATTCAAGAAGGAGATAGATATATTTCTTAATGCTAAAGGGATCAAGGGATATGGGGAAAAAGCGGGAACAGAGTACTGAGTTAGACGATCAGCCATGATCATTTTGAATGGCGAAGCAGGCCCGAAGGGCCGAATGGCCTACTCTTGCTCCTATTTTCTATGTTTCCCTGGGGAACTACAGATTTTGCATGCAGTGCTCTGCAGCCCTATCCAGGTAGTTTGGTCTTAAGAAAAAAATATACTGTCATGGGTGCCTGATGCCAGGGGCTGTCAGAGTTCTACGGTGTTTGCATTTGCTATCAGCCTTCTGTGTCTATGCACTAAATATAAACAAACATTGACACTGCTATTTATTGGCCCAGAAATTGCTTAAAAAAGAACGGTGAGCTCAACAGCGCTCTCCATTGTTAGTGGAGCAAGTTCCGGCATTCGCACATATGCAGTGAAGAGAGACTCACCCTCTCGCTTCTCCCACGAGTCCTAGCTTTGCTGGAGCTAACACTTCCTATTATAGGACGTGCACCCAGTGGGTAGTATAAATCTATGGATCGGCGAGCACTGTTGGTTGGTGGCTCCAAGCAATTTCTGGGCCATTGCGTAAGCTGTGCAGCATTTGCTACAGTGCCCTTATTTTAACTCCAGTTCAACATGAGGGCAGGCAATGACTGGACTAGTTTAGTATACATCAGCAGAAGACAACACTAATGGAAGCAATTGTGCAACAAATTGACCTTAACAAGTGTGCTCCTGTTAAAAAAAAGCACACTAAAGATCTTATCTCTATTTTGGAGCTGTCAGAAAATTCTAACCTGCATGTACAGCAGCAGTTGCCAGTGCTAACTTAATTTTCTTTTTCCTTTGCCTGATTTAGTGCCAACAGCGATAGTGATTCGCCGGAAATTAGAGCTCAGAACTTAGGCCCTGGAATTCAGAGGAACAAGATCAGGATTCTCTAGCTTTGGTCTGTCAAGTAAAATATAGACACAAAAAGAGAGAGAATCTTTTCATTCCTGCGTGGTTCGACTTTAAACCCAGCCTTCGAAATCTATTTTAATGAATTGTTATCTCACAGGATTACTCACAATGGGGATTATACGTGGATTTTCCCGTTACTGTCACAACAAAGGGTTGTTAGTCCTTCAACAATAACTTTTGCGTGATTCGGGCCCGAGTGGTTATTCAACAACAAGTTTTAATATTGACTTACAAAAGAAGCTGTCTTCAACATTATTAAATGACAAACAATTCATATAACCTGGTTTTCCCTGCGGACTTAAGGTGACCAGACTCGACCTGTAGTTGCCTCTTGGCTATGGACTTACAACTGTCTTGAGACTTCTAACTTTTTGGAGGAGCAATGCCATGTCGTTATACTCTTTGGCTGCTTTGTTCTGCACATACACATCTCTGGTCTTATTTCCTAGTCATTAATTATGCTGCCAAGCTGACGCTATACTCACAACTCACAAGCACCTCGACCTTCATCTCTGCCTTACAAGCTGTTATTGTTCTCAGGAATGTGTAGGCTCTTTTGATATGAATGCAGACCCCTTTATGGCCTTGCGGATCTCCATAATTCTAACTACCTCAGCAGTCATTCAATGATGTCAGTTTCTGTGGTATGTTGGTTCCTTGGTAACCACATCTGTTATTTGGGTGCAGGCTTTCTCATAACCTCGCCCCCACCAGCATCGGCCTCTTGTTAAATGCCTGGATGTTTTGCAAGATGGGATACTTTACCATGCTTGTTTTAAACCATATTCTTACAGGGATACTGAGCATTAACCTTTTTGCTATTTAACCTACCAACATGGCTTCTCCAGTTCTCATACATACAGCCAGCTCATTGCTGACCCACATCATTCTCTACATCGAGGGAAACAAATCTTTCAAAATGCCTTTGCTTAAAAATTACTAGGAAAATGGCATGTTATCATAATATAAAGTTGAAACTCTATGTAGTTAGGTAAAAGTGATAGAAAATCTATGTGCATTTTCTGAGTCAGGTTAAAATATTCATCAATAATGTTTTTGTATAGAAGGAATAGTGAATAGTAAAATAAAAACTTCTTTATTTCTATCCATTTGTAAACATAGGTGTCTAAATAGATGAAGCATTAATCAATAATGCACAAGAAAGTGTAGAATTTTAGCAACTACTGACATGAAGAGATGAGCAAAGAGGTTAGATTTAATGTATCCTATTATGGGACTTTTAAATTTGACTGATTTATAGGTGCTGTTAATCCCCACATACTTAGAAATTACATTATAACTGTGTATATTAAAATAGTTTCTTCAGAATGAAAAATGAATTGCCAATGTGCAATTAGTAAAATAGCATGAGCCGACAGAATTATGGATTATTTTTAAACTCCAGGAAATATACTGTCCTTAAATGAACACGCAAATCAGGACCTTCTGCTGATCATTTAATGTCAAGGTTTATCAACCTAACTGAACATAATGCGTGTGTTTCAGTAATATATGCACCGTCAATTAACATTACCTTCAAGCACCAAAATAAATGACAAAATGAATGGGCTGGATATTGCTGTAAAAATCACGATGTGGCTAACAGCGCTCACTGTTATTCATGTGCAAATCGGACAGTAACTTCCGACGACCATTAAACGCAGAAATCTGAAAGTTGCTGTATAAGATGCTCCTCCAAAAGCTGCACGAGAATGGCATCTTGCCGGCTGGCTCCTGAGAACGGCATGAAGTTCCTATACTTACCAGATAGATACAGGCTAAACTCTCCAAAAAAAGTTAAGTCAAGTCATTTCAAGCCGAAGTACCCTTTTAATGACGTGGTAAGTCTTAATTACTGCCAAACAACCTCTCTGGCACTGAAAAGAAACTTTTACAAATGTGGAGTTTCATTCCTTCAGATTTTAATTGTTGATGTGGAGATGCCGGTGATGGACTGGGGTTGACAATTGTAAACAATTTTACAACACCAAGTTATAGTCCAGCAATTTTATTTTAAATTCACAAGCTTTCGGAGATTTCCTCCTTCCTCAGGCAAATGTTTCAAGAGCTCCTTGAAGCCTACGCATTTATACATATAGAACAATACATGGTGTTTACAGACTGCCCCTGCAACTGCCCGTTGCCAAGGCAATCACCGTGTTCAGACAGAGAGGTGTCACCTGCAGAACCCCCGAATACACATTCAACAAAAAAACAAACAGGGAAAAAAAACAGAGAAAAAAAACAGAGAGAGGCAGAAACATCCGGAAGGCAGAGAGAGCCAGCAAATGACCCATTATATTAAAAACAGATAACATTTGTTCGCTGGTGGGGTAACGTGTAGCGTGACATGAACCCAAGATCCCGGTTGAGGCCGTCCTCATGGGTGCAGAACTTGGCTATCAATTTCTGCTCGACGATTTTGCGTTGTCGTGTGTCTCGAAGGCCGCCTTGGAGTACGCTTACCCGAAGGTCGGTGGATGAATGTCCATGACTGCTGAAGTGTTCCCCGACTGGGAGGGAACCCTCCTGTTTGGCGATTGTTGCGCGGTGTCCGTTCATCCGTTGTCGCAGCGTCTGCATGGTCTCGCCAATGTACCATGCTCTGGGGCATCCTTTCCTGCAACGTATGAGGTAGACAACGTTGGCCGAGTCACAGGAGTATGAACCATGCACCTGGTGGGTGGTGTCCTCTCGTGTGATGGTGGTATCTGTGTCGATGATCTGGCATGTCTTGCAGAGGTTACCGTGGCAGGGTTGTGTGGCGTCGTGGACGCTGTTCTCTTGAAAGCTAGGTAGTTTGCTGCGAACGATGGTCTGTTTGAGGTTGGGTGGCTGTTTAAAGGCGAGTAGTGGAGGTGTGGGGATGGCCATAGCGAGGTGTTTGTCCTCATTGATGACATGTTGAAGGCTGCGGAGAACATGACGTAGTTTCTCCGCTCCGGGGAAGTACTGGACGACAAAGGGTACTCTGTTGGTTGCGTCCCGTGTTAGTCTCCTGAGGAGGTCTATGCGATTTTTTGCTGTGGCCCGTCGGAACTGTCGATCGATGAGTCGAGCGTCATATCCCGTTCTTACGAGGGCGTCTTTCAGCGTCTGTAGGTGTCCATCGCGTTCCTCCTCGTCTGAGCAGACCCTGTGTATTCGCAGGGCCTGTCCATAGGGGATGGCCTCTTTGACGTGGTTAGGGTGGAAGCTGGAAAAGTGGAGCATCGTGAGGTTGTCCGTGGGCTTGCGGTAGAGTGAGGTGCTGAGGTGCCCGTCTTTGATGGAGATTCGTGTGTCCAAGAAAGAAACTGATTCTGAGGAGTAGTCCATGGTGAGCTTGATGGTGGGATGGAACTTGTTGATGTTATCGTGTAGTCTCTTTAGTGATTCCTTGCCGTGGGTCCATAGAAAGAAAATGTCGTCGATGTATCTGGTGTATAGTGTTGGTTGGAGGTCTTGTGCAGTGAAGAAGTCCTGCTCGAACTTGTGCATGAAAATGTTGGCGTATTGGGGTGCGAATTTGGTCCCCATGGCTGTTCCGTGTGTTTGGGTAAAGAACTGGTTATCGAAGGTGAAGACATTGTGATCCAGGATGAAGCGGATGAGTTGTAGGATGGCTTCCGGAGATTGGTTGTTGTTGGTGTTGAGTATTGATGCTGTCGCAGCGATGCCGTCATCGTGGGGGATACTGGTGTATAGTGCCGAGACGTCCATCGTGGTGAGAAGTGTTCCTGGTTCAACTGGTCCGTGGGTACTGAGTTTTTGTAGGAAGTCTGTAGTGTCGCGACAGAAGCTGGGGGTTCCCTGTACGATGGGTTTCAGGATGCCCTCGATGTATCCAGAGAGGTTCTCACACAGGGTTCCGTTGCCTGATACGATGGGACGTCCGGGTGTGTTGGCTTTGTGTATCTTTGGGAGGCAGTAGAAGTCTCCCACGCGGGGATTACGTGGGATGAGAATGCGTAGGATGCTTTGAAGGTCTGGATCGAAGGTCTTGATCAGTGTGTTCTTTGGTCGGATCTGCGGGTAACCGTCTGTAGTGTTCCTGGTTGTCCAGTTGTCGGTATGCTTCTTTGCAATAGTCTGTTCTGTTCTGTATGACTATGGCTCCTCCTTTGTCCGCTGGTTTGATGACGATGTTGCGGTTGGTCTTGAGAGCGTTGATGGCGTTGCGTTGTGCTCGGGTGACATTCTGGACTGTCTTCTGAGTGCGGCTGATGAATCTGGCATTGACGCATTTCCTGACAGCTTGAGCATACATGTCCAGCTGAGGGCAGCGACCCTCCGGAGGAGTCCAGTTTGACTCTTTCCTCTTCGGTTGCTGTACCGCGGATCCCTCTGTCTGCTGTTCCGGATCGTCGATTGTCTCATTGGGTTCGCTGCTGAAATCTTGGGGTTTGTGGTAGAATTCCCGGAGCCTCATTCTCCTGATGAATTCCTCTGTGTCCGCCGCGAGACTAGTGGGGTCCATTTTGGTAGTGGGGCAGAAATTGAGCCCTCGGCTGAGAACTTCGATTTCGTCTGGTTGAAGGGTGTGGTCGGATAAATTGACAATAGACTTCCCTGTGGTTGCAACCGTGGTACCAGGGGAAGCTTGGTCGTTGCTGGTGGTGATGCCGAGTTTCTCAAGCTTCCTGCTCTTGGTTTTCATGTAGGCAGCGTAGTTCCGTTGCCTCGTCTGTTTGGCGGTATAACGTAGCTGGTCTGCTGTGTCCTGAGTACAGGTTGAGAGTATGGACTCTATCTTGGTTTCGAGGTTGTGGCGTCTGCTGTAGAGTTGGTGTATGAGATGGTTGCGGAGTGTGCGAGAGGTACGGCGGCAGAGTCTCTCAGCGTAATCCGAGTTGTATGTGGACTTGAGTGGGTTCGTGATCTGGAGTCCTTTCGGGATCTTGTCTGCTTTCTTGCAGCTCTGTAAAAACTTGATGTCTGTGTCTAAATGCGCGATCTTCTTGGATATCCTTTCCACTGTGAGCCGGCAGTTTGTGGTGTCGATGGTAGTCATGATGTGGAGATGCCGGTGATGGACTGGGGTTGACAATTGTAAACAATTTTACAACACCAAGTTATAGTCCAGCAATTTTATTTTAAATTCACAAGCTTTCGGAGATTTCCTCCTTCCTCAGGCAAATGTTTCAAGAGCTCCTTGAAGCCTACGCATTTATACATATAGAACAATACATGGTGTTTACAGACTGCCCCTGCAACTGCCCGTTGCCAAGGCAATCACCGTGTTCAGACAGAGAGGTGTCACCTGCAGAACCCCCGAATACACATTCAACAAAAAAACAAACAGGGAAAAAAAACAGAGAAAAAAAACAGAGAGAGGCAGAAACATCCGGAAGGCAGAGAGAGCCAGCAAATGACCCATTATATTAAAAACAGATAACACGCTACACGTTACCCCACCAGCGAACAAATGTTATCTGTTTTTAATATAATGGGTCATTTGCTGGCTCTCTCTGCCTTCCCGATGTTTCTGCCTCTCTCTGTTTTTTTTCTCTGTTTTTTTTCCCTGTTTGTTTTTTTGTTGAATGTGTATTCGGGGGTTCTGCAGGTGACACCTCTCTGTCTGAACACGGTGATTGCCTTGGCAACGGGCAGTTGCAGGGGCAGTCTGTAAACACCATGTATTGTTCTATATGTATAAATGCGTAGGCTTCAAGGAGCTCTTGAAACATTTGCCTGAGGAAGGAGGAAATCTCCGAAAGCTTGTGAATTTAAAATAAAATTGCTGGACTATAACTTGGTGTTGTAAAATTGTTTACAATTTTAATTGTTGTTGGACATTAAAAAAAAGTTAATACTTTTTGTTTTACTATTTCCTTCTGTCTCGTTTATCTCTGTCTCCTAATCCAATCTTTCTTACCCTCTTTTTATTTCACTTTCTGTACCTGATTTGACATTGAATTCACTATTCAAACTTACACTTCCTGGTTCTGACTGCGCTGTCATTAAAGATGCTTCAATCTGATTGGTTAAGGAGATACACAGCTGCTTGCCCTGTTCACATAAGTCCCAGATGCCCTGTAGAGGATGCCGTGCTTTTTGGATCTCTAATTTCGAGGAACTTGCCGTGCAAAAGTTGATAGCAAGTCTATGGGCAAGCACAAGTCTAACATACAGCTGGCGCCGTTCGTTCACCACTCACGGCAAAATCCGTCCCAATCTGTTTTGTTGCAATGAGCTATATAGATCAATAATGGTTAACTCTTACCTAGTTAAAATCATTATAGAGATCAGATTAATTTTTAGGGGGAAAAATTCAATAGGGGCTAATATTGGGCGTAGGTAGTGTGATCTGCTGTTAACCAACCCCCAGTGCCCCCTGCACAGGCAGGACGAGAACTTCGTCCAGCCTCAGTAATCACCGTCAAGCTGCATTGAAATCCAGGCCTTGCACGTCAATTCAATGCAATCCGCACTTTCGACCAGCAGGGGGAGCTCGAATCTCTTAAAGGGAGGATGTCTCTTCAAATCTCTTAAAGGTAGCCAGTACCTGTTAATTACTAAAAATAACAGTCTGCTCTTTGCACTGAGTCTGAAAGGAGATCAGACATCGCACATGTAAAATAGAGATGCAGGTCCTGGCCCTATGTTTACACACTGATGAGTTATGGTAAAACAATGAATAAAGGTTGCACACCACTAAATCTCGCATCCTCCAATCTGCATGCCAAACCTCACCAATCTGCCGATCTGAGTTGGTACCAGACCTGCGAGAGTGCGTGCACCAAGGTTCTCTGCTGATACACTAGAGGCCTTGGTGCAAGAGGTGGACAGAAGGAGGGACATCCTATATCCGTGGGGGGGCGAGGGGCAAGAGGGCCTCCAGTCATATGCCCAAAAGACAGTGGGAGGCAACGGGGGACAAAGTCAATGCCATGTGCACAGCACCACGAACATGGATGCAGTGCAGAAGAAGTTCAATGCTTTGACACGAGTGGTCAAGGTGAGTGAGGTCAACTCTCAAGTGGCGTCTCCTGCCAACTGTACCACTAGCCGCATCCACTGCTCCACGCACTACACCACCACCCCCCCCCCGTCACCCACATACCAACAAACTCTTTCCATCAGTACTCAAAACTCTTCCAATCAGATGCTTCCTCTCACCTTTACACATTACCACTGTTGCAAGCCACCCACCTACAACTCACAGGCCACACACACTGGCAGCAATTCAACCATGACAGGCACATCACCCAGACACACGTCCCGCTTTCTTTCAGAAGAAGGTGGCGCATAACTGGAGGCAGCAAGCGGCAGTGGCATTTAACCCCTCGAGCCTGTTCCGCAATTCAATGAGATCATGGTGGACCTGTGACCTAACTCCATATATCCGCCTTAGCCCCATATCCCTTAATACCCTTGGTTCACGGAAATTGATCAATCTCAGATTTAGAATTCACAATTGAGTTATCATCAACTGCCATTTGCAGAAGAGCGTTCCAAACTTCTCCCACCCTTCACATGTAGAAGCGTTTCCTAACTTCATTCCTGGACGTCTTGGCTGTAAATGTTAGGCTATGTCCCCTCGTCCTATTATTGCAGTCTAGGAGACCTCCAAAAACAGTTACAAATGTATCGGCAGCCAGAAGCAATAATTCAGCCACCAATCTGTAAATCCTGCATGGTCCCTTTAAATAGAGCTGGTGGGGGTCCTCCAGGCACTCGAAGACACATTCAGATGGTCGTGGTGAAGACTGTGCATTTAGTTGAGCGTTAAGTCCCAAAACAGTGTCTATCACTTTAAATCAGCATTGCACACTGATTGTATCCATTTTCTCCTTACTTTACATGCTTCCGGTGTTTAGTATTTGTGCATGCCTATACCAAGATGGTGTCTGGCGCACGTCATGCTGGAAACGTGTGTGCGCAGCCAAGACGCCATCTTGGATGTTCGAGAGGCTGCGTAGCACCAAAACAATGGGCACTACATGGCCCAATTTAGGGCCCTTAGTGTTTTAGGGATGAATAGAGTTATGTTATGGATCAGCTTTTAAGGCACTGAGGCCCTGTGAAACTAAATGAGTCATTGTGAGCATAAGACTAAAATCAACAAATACCACAGATGAGGGAGGCCATTTAACCTATCTAGCTCATGTTTTCATAGAAATCTACTGCCCCTATCACAGCATCTACAAAGATCACAAAGTATAGATGAAGTCCCTCACAGTTTTGGTTTGGTAGGCTTAAAATCAAGTCCTCTCCCATCGTAACCTCACTATTATTTTTGATTGCAATTTGTTTTTGCCTTAAAAATCACACACCCCAGTAAAGAGAAGACTCCTGTTATTCTCAATGGGAATCATTAGCAAGAGAGGGCTAATGATTCACCAACCATGACACTCTGTAGTGTTTGACTCATCATCATGAATACCAATCATATAACACACACTGTGAGAAAGTACTTGTCTTAATGCAAGTTAATGAAAATGTAATGCACAATTTGTAATGCTGATGAGTACATTATCATTATCCTAAGGGTTAATAAGATTCTAAAAATGGATATCTGTTTACTAGCAACCAATTTTCCTGCATTTTAATAAAAGTACAGAAAAACTGAAGGAAATTTAACACATTATGGGTAAATAGAGTAATTTTAGTTTGAACTCAGCCATCTATGAGCTGTACAGATAAATTCTTCACGTATAATTTCATAACTTGCTCTAGTATAATACAGTGATAGATTTATTAAGCATTGCTTTAGCACTGTAATTTTAAAGTAATTGTCAGCTGAGCATTGGAGATCTTAAAAGTAGCTCAGAAAAATAACACTAGCAGGTGAGTTTCTAAGCATTCAGACAAAGTGTTCTTAGTACACAAAGCACTGACTACATTGATTGAAGAGGTCTAGGTTTTTGCTTCCTACTAAGTCTGTGTCAATGATACTTGCATGGGTTACTAATAGAATTGCTAACTACTGTTCTAAGACCTCCTGACTGATAGTTACAAGGTTTGTTCTAACAGGGCGCATCTGTGAATCTTTCTCAACTCCATTTTCAATTAATTTAACCATTAGAAAACCCAATATGAACAACCTAACAAACTAAGTTTCAGTAACGAGGGAGGGATCCAGAGCCAGAATAGGCCCAGAAAAGTAAGTTATTTTTAATTCTTTTGACTTTCGTTGTGGGCTAGGAGGAGCAGGCGTTCTCCTTGGGGCCTCACAAGAAAACATTGGGCCTTCACTGTCCTGGGCTTCCCTCCCCCTCCCCCGACCACCCCCACCCCCTCCTCTCCCGACCACCCCCACCCCACCCCCCCAAACCAGTTACCTGATTGCTATGGACTATTCTTTCGGATCCCCAGCATACTGCTGTCCGAAATCCCACTCTCCGTCCACTGGCTAGCTAGCCCTTCCCACCAGGCTTGGGCTGAGGTCTTGAAGTTAAAATCTCCCGGGCCTCACGCTATGAAAGGTTGGATAGTTCCCATATACCTCGGCTCTCGCCCGCACAACACCTGCCTGGAGGTAAAATTGGACCTAGTATCTTGCAATGCAAGCACTGTTTGAAGTTGTGCCTTGGAGCCTGCAATCTAATATTTGTAATATTGTAGGTCTGACAGAGCAGTGTGTCAGCACTGCCAGTGTCTCAGAGCAACATAACACTAGGTGTTCTTCACACCAATGTTGCAAACACTCACCTCGGAAGATGCAGTGAGAAGACACTCAGGAGGATAAAGTAGTGGTGTCAGAGAAGACGCAGGTAGCTGCTGCCTAGACAGCCCCATGACTGCCAAGAATAATCCGCTTCTACTTTGGAAAATGAAATAGTGTGGTGAAAGCTGTATCATTCTCCTGTTGGTATTCAGTGGGAAAGGACATGGAAGTGCTGGCCATGATGATCAATGTGACAGCCACCTGTTTGATGCATCTATGAGCAGTACATTAGCTGATACTACAGTTGGCCCCATTGTAGTCTGGAAGGAGACAGCTACAGAAACCTTCACGTCATTGTTAGCCTTATTTGCCATTAACTGTGATGTCCCTATAGTCCAGATACCTTTTCAGCAGATGGTATAGCTCTGCAGCCGGTTTTCTACTGACCTGGAGCCAGGTAAGGCTCTTCGGTCTTTGCCACTTAGATGTGCTAGGGCCTGCACATCCTGTTGGTGGCATAATGGCAGGTGTAGGCAATCTGGCTCTGGTGCAGGCTGATCTCAATGACATGCCTTCTTTCATCTTGTAACACTGCATTTGGGCTCTTCATAAAAAAAAACCATCATTAATTTTAACTTAATTCATTAACCAGCAAATCCCTCTGTAACTTGCAGTTAGATACCTTGTCAATCTCTGACTTGCAGCAAAAGATTGTATTCTAACAGATCTTTCCCTATCCCCTTAGTTTTTATGATTTTCTTATTCTGCTGAACTAAAGTAGGTACCTTTAAGGTAGAAAAATGTCACAACATATTTCACAGAGGCACATGATAAAACAGATGCCAAGCCAAAGAAGCAGATACTAGGAGGAAAAGATAAGGCATTTGATGGAAAATAAAAGACAAATATAAGAGTGGAGTAAGTTATCACCAAACAGAAGATGAGACTGTAAAAAATCAGAGGGACAAAACTCAATAAATGAGTACCAGGTAACAGGGTCAATTCTAATGAATTGTTTCCTAATATAAAATGCATAAGGAATAAGATAGAGGTATTAAAGAGAAGTAGGACAATATTACGGTAGGGATCTGTCAAAGCAAGGGAAAAATAATAATTGGGAATTACTATCGATCACGTAGGCAAAGGGAATAATTGATTGAGAATTATTACAGCAAACAGAAAGCGCATCAATGGAAAGGAAAGTACTAATTATGTATAGTTTTAATTACAAAGAATTAATGTATTGAACAAAGAAAATTGAAATTCAAGGAATTGATCTAGAACTGTTTATGATGCAACATATTATTAAGGGATTCAGAGTGGAGGCCATTCTCAGTCTAATACTTAGCAGTGAATCTGAAGTGAAGGAGACATTTGAAGGTTGGGAATCACTTGAGTACTTGTGATCATAATGTCATTAATTTCAACATTAAACTCATGCTGGTACAAAGATAATCAAATTAATGTACCAAGTCCTAACAGGGCTTAATTTAAAGCAATGAGGAAAGAATTGGAAGATAAATTAATAAACACGAAGGAAAAGCTGAATACTTTTAAGCATACACAAGTTTATATGTCCTAGAATGCTACAAATTAAATATGCACCATCAGAAAAGAAGCTTAATTTCAAAACTGAATCCTAGATAGATAGGTCAATACCAGTGTCATAAAGAACAAAAATATTTTAAGGAAACTAGAAAGGAGGTGGTTTAGGAAAAATAAAGGAAGGCTAAAAACATGATCCAGTTTGAAAATAAAAACTAAAAAGGCAACTAAAGATTGGTTAAATAAAAGAGTATCATTTATTTAGAGAGGATGGAAAAAATACCAGTGAACTGTTCTTATTTAAAAAAGAATAGAATCCTTAGACATTTGGTAGGTCCAGGGAAATAGCAGACTTGCTGGGCCAGCCCCTCTTTAGCTCTTCAACCTACATACGATGACTCAAATACTAATATTACAGTCACGCAACTGCTCAATTAGAGAAGTAGCTTTATTACTATACTGGAACTGTACACTACAAAAAGACTGAAAACATCATTTTAATTAAAAACAATTTAAACACTATTCTCCTCACTATCTTCACTCTCTCCCATCTTCTCTTTTCTCCCAGTTATTTTACCTTCAATTTATTTTTTCTGCCCAACCCAATCTATCCATTCTAATCCTGTTTTTAAAAAAATCCCCAAATACTTTCCTTATATGTCTTCTTCTTCCTTCTGATTCCCATAATCCCATTGTGAGAAGCTTGCAAACAACTGGGGCTCGAATTTAGCAGGCCTGCGGGTTCCCAGCGGGTGGTCCTCCGGGAGCGTCGAAAACGCGGACGGCTAATCGTGTGCGTCCCCCACGCGATCGCGGGATAATTGGACCGATTAAGCCCTGCTTCCGGGTTCTCCGCTCCCCAGCTGCGTGCCGGCCGGCTGCGCATGCGCAGTACCGTCGACGCGATGTAGGAGCTCCACTTAAAGGGGCAGTCTCCCAAAGCCCCTCCTGCTGCAATCAAGAGGTTTGAGACGATGGCTCAGCCAAGGGGAAAGGCTGCGCCCTGTTTTTCAGACCTAGCACTGCAGCTGATGCTGGAGGGCGTGAGGAGGAGGAGGGAAACGCTCTTCCCAGAAGATGGACGCAAGTTCCCTGCCGCCGCCACCAGGAAGGCAAGGGCAGAGGTGGCGGCGGAGGTGAGCAGCAGGGGCAACACCCCAAGGACTTGGGAGCAGTGCCGCAAGCGCTTCAATGACCTGACTAGGTCTGGCAAGGTGAGTACACCAACGCACCCTCCCACATCCCGTCCCCACCATCACGCCAAACAGATCACAACCCCTCCTGCACAGCCACCACTGCGCTCCATCAGCAATCCTCACAGCCACTCATTCACCATCCTCGCCGTGCACGCAAGTACCCACCGTCCCTGACCCCACCCGAACACTACCACACACCCCAATCCCCATGCAATGGGATGGGCACGTGGCCCACGCATCCTCCCATCCATCTGCGCCACGCTCAACCCAACCACACCGATGCTCGATGCGTCTCACGATGCAATACGCACCCACTCACACATCTGTGTTTTGCCTTCACAGGAGAAGAGAAGCAAGAACAATCGCGAAAGGGCACGCACCGGAGGTGGGCCGCCGCAAGTGGTGGAGCTGACCGACGCCGAGGTGGAGGCGCTCGACCTCGCCCGCATGCGACATTGCCTGTCGGTGGCTGATGGCGAGTGTGTCGCTGCCGAAACAGCCGGTAAGGGAAAGCTGACACTCAACACCCATGATCGCGAGTGACCGTATCATCACCTGCCATCAGGCGCACTGTCAAGTTGGTCCACATGCCTCAAAGTGCCCTCTGTTCTCTTGCAGGTCCGTCTGTGTGTGAAGCGCTCGAGGAGGGCGATTCCTCAGAGGACATGGCGGTCTCTGAGGGTGCATCGTCACATCAGAGCCAACCATCCACCAGCGCAGAGACACGCACCTCGGTGGGTCCCCCTCGCCAACTAGTTGGGGTAGCACTTGGTGAGTCACCGCGCACGAGTGAGCATGAGCAGACCCTGGTGGCAGGGGCAGCCGCGGAGGGTCCGCGACGGAGGGAGCACTCATCTCCAGGCTCTGCTCAGCCGGACCCAGATGCTGAACCCAGGGGGCCACCAGTGAAAAGGAGAGTCGTCGAGGGGCACCAGCTAATTGCTGAGGTACTGGCAGAGGTGCCGCGCGCATTGTCCACAATAGCGCAGGCGATGGAGGAGTCCAACTCCTGCATGCGGGCATTGGTGGCGCAGGCACAGGAGGGTACCGGCGACACAGTGTCGCGGGTAGGTGCGGGATTGTCTGCGGTGGAGGACAGGCTGGCCTCCCTCGAGCGTCACGCACAGCTCCAGATCGAGTCCTTGCAGGCCCTGACAACGTCTGTACGGATTCAGGGTGAGCAACATTCCGCCGCCATCAACAGGCTGACGGATACACTAGGGGTGGCCTTGCAAGGCCTCACACATGCCATCCAAACTGCCGTCCAGCAGGGTGGAAGGGGTGATGTGGGCTGAGGCCAAGAGAGGGATGATGGTGACCGGGGACATGGAAGCGGGGACGCTTCTCAAGGCGCCCCCACGTCCCACCCGTCGCCCACCTCTCAACCAGTACCCGCAATGGTGCCTCCTCTCCAGGTGGCCGAGTCTGCCCCTGCCCCGGTGCAGGAGGAGCAGTCTGTGGAGGTGCCCTCACGGGCACCGAAACCCAGGGGCCGTCCGCCAAAAGCATCTACCCGGTCAAGGCGAGAACACGAGCAACCTGCCACTACCTCTGCTGGAGCCACAGGGGTAGCACCACGTAGGGGTACCCGGAAAAGAAATGCAAAGGCGTTATAATCACAAAGGGAATACACCAGGGTGTCTATTAATTTGTACATTTTTTTTTTATATAATGTCACATTGGAGATATTAAATACTCTATTCTCACCACTCCTGCCACCTCTCGTCCATCCTTCCGCGGCCTGTGCAATAGGTGCGTTCCGTGGAGGCCATCATGACGGCGAACACCTGCTGCCACCCATTGGGCACACTGCTGTGGGTGCAGGATTACTGGCAGCACTCTTCAGTGGAGGGGGCTGGTATGGCCGCTCGCATGTGCAGGTGAGGAGATGCGAGCGCCTCGCAGTGTCTGACTCTAGGAGAACCGTTGACGTATGAGTGCCTCCCTGGCCCGGCGACCATCCCGGTGAGTCGTGGTTCGGCGCATGGGTCGTCCACTATCCTCTGGCGCGTCCTCCTCCTCCGCCTCCTCCTCCTCCGCCTCCTCCTCCTCCTCCTCCTGCTCGCCCTCGCCTTCCTCAATGTGGGTGGCGGGTGTGGATGGGGCCTCCTCCAGCGGCACCCCTCTCTGTTGGGCCATGTTGTGCAGGGCACAGCAGACAACTATGATTCGTCCCACTCTGAATGGTGTGTATTGCAGCGCTCCCCCAGAACGATCAAGGCACCTGAAGCGCATCTTGAGAAGCCCTATGGTCTGCTCAATTGTAGACCTGGTAGCAGTGTGGCTGTCATTGTACCGACGCTCCGGCTCGGTGATGGGGTTCCTCAGAGGTGTCATGAGCCACGTGTGTAGGGGATACCCCTTGTCGCCGAGGAGCCAGCCGTTGCCGGCGTTGGGTGCCTGCAGGATGGGCGGGACGGCGGACTCCCTGAGGACGAAGGCATCGTGGCAGCTGCCGGGGTATCTGGCGCACACATGTTGGAATCTCTGGCGGTGGTCACAGATGAGCTGGGCGTTCATGGAGTGATACCCCTTCCTGTTGATGAACAGCCCTGGCTCATGCGGAGGTGCCCGTATTGCGATGTGGGTGCAGTCGATTACACTCTGCACCCGTGGGAAGCCGGCCATGGCATGGAATCCAACCGCCCTCTCCATCTGGCTGCGCTCGTCCATGGCAAAGTTGATGTAGTGCGAGGCCCTGCGGAACAACCCATGGGTGACCTGCCTTATGCACTTGTGTGCAGAGGACTGACAGACCCCGGTGATGTCCCCGGTGGCACCCTGGAAGGAACCGGATGCGAAGAAGTTGAGGGCAGTGGTGACTTTGACGGCGACAGGTAAGAAGATGCTGCTTGGTCCATCAGGGAGCAGCTCGTCGTTAAGGAGGCTGCAGATGTCGGCGACTACCTGGCGATTGACTCTGAGCCTCCGTATGCACTGCTCCTCGGAGAGGTCCATGAAGCTGAGCCTCGCTCTGTACACCCTGTGCGGAGGGTAGTGCCTCCTGCGACGCATCTCTCTCTGCGGTTGCCCTCCCTCCTGCTGTGCAGGTGGGTGTGCCGCAGCACCGTGTTGGGGGGGCCCCACGTCTCTGCGGCGGATGGCGTGGTCTGCGAGGCTGCTGGGGCTGGTCATGCTGTTCGTCCTCCGATGATGTCAACGCACCACCCATCTGGCAGGTGTTGGTCTGAGGGGTTGTGCAGGGTAGGTGGGTGTTTCCTCGGACTGGGGCTGCGGTTTCGTGTCGGTCTGTCCTCTGGCTTGGCGGGGGGTGGTGGAGGGCAGGGGTTGCCCTATGTGACGCGGTGGCCTCCTGCGTGGGTGAGGGCTCTCCCCCGTGGAGCGCACCTTGGCACCTGCCACAGGCTGCTGGCTGCAACACGCCTGGTTGAGGAGGGACTGTTTCCCCCAGTGTGGGAAACTCACTGCCTTGAACCGAAAATCCCACACTTCCTCTTTTGACAGCTGCTTCAGCTCATTAACTGACCACAACGAGCAAGGTAAGTACACTCAAGTGGAACCCCGCTGGCTTTAATTGCCTGCGGGATTCCCACCAGCGGGGCTTGCGCGCGCAGCCCCGCACGTCAGCGCGGTACCCGGAAGTGGCCGGGATTTCGTCGCGATCCGGTCACGTGACCGGATATCGGGATTTTCGGGGCCGCCCTGCTGGGAACCCGCCGGAAACACGATCCCAAATTCGAGCCCCTGATCTTTGATTTGCGAAAACTGACTAGAGGGAGCAGTTTTTCAGCCAATTAAAAGCCCAAAGTATAAGACACCATGTAGTACCTGAACAGGCAATTGCTGAATGAATAAACTCAAACCCAATCATACCTTGATAAGTGAACTCATCCATAAAGGTTTTTTTCCCCCTCTGAAGGAGCATCCTCAGTCCACTTTGCAACAGCCAGGACCAATTTGCTCTGAGAACTGTTTTGCAGACACTGGAAAGCTGATGCTACAGTAAGCATCATATCTGCTGTAGCACAGACAACTGAGATGTTATGCTGTTTTTCTCATACTCGTTTTAAAATGTTTCTTTCCCAAAGAGACGCTGAATGGTGCGAATGATGTCATTGCATCGTAAATGGTATAATTTTCACATTATGCATACAAATACCACTGAGGAACTTCCCCAAATGTTTTCCTATGTGACAATGCCCCTTTTTCATAATAGATTTTAACTGTAGAAGACGTATGTATTTTAAATCTGTTACTAATCTAATGAAGAAAACATCATGGCCCAGAATTTGCTGGAGCAAGGCATCTCATGGCATGCCCCGTTAGTTAGACTTTTTCCCTCACCCTTCAGCTCAAAAATGTTTTGCAAGTTGCTGGAAGTGCGAGCTGATAACGGTGCTGTGAGTGCAATGGGGCATCTGAGACCTTGGTGAACGACGGGACCACAGTCTATTTCCTCAATCAATGAGATTTAAGGATTGAGAAAGAAACAGAAAAACGGCGGAGAAGGAAATAGGGTGAATTAGAGTCAAATCAGATACAGAAAGAGAAATAAAGAGGGGGAAAAAAAAGATTGTATTAAGAGAGAGAAAAAAGAGACGGAAAGGAAAAGTAAGATTTTTTTTATTTTAAATTTTAAAAATCTCCAACAACAATTTACTACCTGCAGGGATAAGACTCCACAGTTTCAGCTGTTCCCTTTCTGGGCCAGAGAGGTTGAGTGGCATTGCAGGAACATAAATCTCGTCATTAAAAAGGTACTCACGCAGTTAAGTATCGGCCCTAACTTTCTGCAGTGAGTTGGTAATTAATGAACAAATGCAGCAATTTCTTGAAACTCACGGGGAGTTTGAGGGTAAGCACTTTAAGATTCACAATGCACTAGTTCATCTGACAGGACTAAAGAGAATGAGGCAGTGCTGTTAACCTCCGTGGATACAGAGAAATACTGAAAGACTGGAAAATAGCTAATGCGATTTCTACCTTTCAAAAAAGGTCAGAAAATGATCTGGGGAATTATAGGCAGTTAGCCATCTATAGTGGGAAAATATTGGAGTCCATTATAAAAGAAGTAATTCAAAATTATCTAGTGAGAATAAAGGCAATGAATTCAAGCCAACATGGGTTTACAAAAGATAGGTCATACGTCAAATTGCTTAGAATTCTTTCAGAGCATAGTAGAGTTAGTGGATAAAAGGTAATACAGTTGATATCTGAGCTTTCAGAAAGATCTGATAAGGTCCCTCTCAAGAAACTTATGACCAAAGAGGAACTCAATGAAGTCAAGGAGCAGGTAATAATTTTGATAATTGGCTATATAATAGGATAGTTACCAATAATTATAGATCTACTTGGACAGCTGTAGTTAATGAGGGCTTCCTGAGATGGGTTTTGGGACCACCATTGTACAGAACTGTTCATGATATGTAATAATGATGTCAACAAAGGTACTGCAAGCAGAATGTCTAAACTTATTTATAATACCATGTTACATAGAAAGTAAGTTGTTCTAAGAAGAAGACTATCAGAAAGCTGAAGAGAATTAAACATTGCACAAATTAATAACAGAGATAAAAGCGGGGAAAAATGCAAATGCTGAAATTTGAAATCAAAACAGAAATATTTCCAGCATTTCCTGAATGGCATAGAGTATTTGCTATTTTGAAATGTAAAGTAATGCTTACTGGGGCTAACAAAGGTAAAACACTGAATGCTACTTTGGTTAGGGGTTTCAGAGAGTGCGACTACCAGCAGAGAATCTGGTCTAATACTGCATAAATTTGAAAAGCATGCACACAATGAGGATAAATTACTTAACCTAAAGTCAGTAATAAATCTTCTGAAGAAGTTGTGGAAGCAACTGTTCATGATTGTGGCTTTTACTTAACTGGTTCTGGAAATAGTGGTTAGGAATTTCCTCAGAGCTGCTCCCACTCCGCCTCCAGTACTTCGCCAAAAGTGCAGTGGAAATCCCGTTCACATGCTGCACTTCCAGCAAAGTTGTGGCGGTGGAGCGGAAGCAGCTCTGAGGAAATTCCCGGCTAGTGTCTGGATGAATAGATAGAATATCCTTAACTTCCTCACCCTTGTAACAGGGCTTCTAGGGGTGGATTTTTCACCTACCACCACCTGAAATCGAGTGTGAATGGGATGGTCGGGAATGGGAAATGTGGCAAGGAGCCACTTCTGGTGCCTACTCCCACTTCTAAGATTTTCCGCCAGAAGTGATGGCAGACATTAAATATGCCAACCCATATTTGGCTGAGTTTATTCAAATGGTATGTTAATTACAGTATTACCTAATCAACGTATTTCCTATCATTAATTCCTTACGAAAACTGGGCATCAGAAACACCATTGTGTTCTTGGCCTTCAGCGTTGCTAAGATGACAGATGGGGATTTTAAAAATGAAAGAGTCACATCGCAAGGAAGCTGGCCATTTGGCCCAACAGGTCCATGCCGGTGTTTATGCTACTCATGAGCCTCCTCCTACCCTTCATCTAACCCCATCAACATATCCTTCTATTCCTTTCTCCCTCGTGTTTATCTAGCTTCCCCTTAAATGCATCTATGCTAGTCACCTCAACTACTCCTTGTGGTAGCGAATTCCAAATTCTAACCACTCTCTGGGTAAAGACGGTATTCCTGAATTTCCTTTTGGATTTATTAGTGACTATCTTATATTTATGGCCCCTAGTTCTGGTCTCCCCTGCAAGTGGGAACATCTTTGCTACGTCTACCCCATCAAATCCCTTCATAATTTTAAAGACCTCCATCAGGTCACCCCTCATTCTTCTCTTTCCTAGTGAAAAGAAACCCAGCCTGTTCAGCCTTTCCTGATGGTTATATCCTGATTCAATGCCTTGGTCACATCTGGTTTTATTCTTGTTATTCTTTGGAACAGTTTGATACAAATGAGTGGCTTGCTGGCCCACCAGCATTTAAGAATCAACCACATGGTGTGGGACCAGAGCTACATATTGAACAGATCAAGTAAGGGCAGTATAGGTTTCCTTCTCTAGAGGACATCAGTGAACCAGTTGGGTTTTCACGACAATCTAACAGTTCCCTTGTCATTTTTACTGATACCAGCTTTTTATTTCTAATTTCTTTTGAAACTGAATTCAAATGCTCAAATTTGCCTCATCAGCATACTCGCCACGAGCTGCCGGCACTGCTCGTAACTTCACAGCGAAGAGATCAATGTCGGGCTGCCTGTCTCACTGGCAGCGGCCCTCAGGTATATCAAGGAAAGGGGAACTGGAGCGGACTACGGGAGGGGGCTGGCCAATCGCAACTCGTGTTTGCACTCCTGCTTCTCCTGGTTCCACAGGAACTTTTTTTAAAAATGTAAACTATTAAGACATACCTTTCATTGGCAGCCGGCAGGACTGCTGAAGAATCCTGAGCAGGGAAGGTGTCGATGACTATTTTCAGCAAAGGGCTCTTCAACAAGCATTAGGCCCCTAATTTATATATTCAAAGGAGCTAGCACCTGTTTTAGGCGTCTGCCCGGGACACTGAAAAAATGGCCCCATGAATTTAGCAGTGAGACCAATGCCTGTGCTGATTGGGCGCAGCCAGTCCCACTCCTTAGTTGGTAGGCTTTGCGCCCGTCTTATGCCCGAAAAATTGGGGCAATGCATACCAATTTATACCCCTTTGTATTTTATTCTAGATAAACCAAAATAAAAGTTGCTACTGTTCCTCTTGCTACCCCACCCAATTGATAGAACATTTGACATGCAAGGCTTATGACTAGTGTTACTGCAATCTCCGCATAGAGAACAGCAAAACATTGCCAAATCTCCTGTACTGGGAATAGTCATTTCTTCTGATCTTACTTAAATCTATTCTGTTTTCATATCCTCTAGTCCAATGGTCATAGCTGAAGTTAAACAATCTGCGTAAAAGACATTTATCCCACCTTTCAGCATATTAAAGAAATAGATCAAATGCCCTTTCAATCTTCTTTGTAACAACTAGAATACACCCCTGTGAATTGCTTTGGGATGTTTTTCTATGTTAAAGGCACTACATAAATGTAAGTTGTTGTTTATAATTTAGTCTTTGAGTTCTGAGTAATCGTCCATATTTTTCTGAGGTTTTTCAACACCAATATCCTTTGAAGCTAAGGTACCAAAAATTGCACTTAACATTCCAAATGTGACATTATCAACAATTTACTAAGAGTTAAAATAGCTAAAATAATGTTTTGGCATGTACCTAATTAACTTTATTATTGTCAATCGCTTCACATTGAATGAATGATAACATCACAATTTTACTTTTCAGCTGTTGTTATCTGTTAACCATGAATTCTGTGAAGATGTTTCAAATTTCTTGGACCAATGTTCATTACTGTACATTTTTGCACATTAAACTTCATCTGGTTGTTCTTACTTAAATAGGGATTACATTCCATTGGGTGGCGACATAATCCTGAATGGGACAAATCCAATCTGGCCAATTACCAACCCATCAGTCTACTCTCAATCATCAGCAAAGTGATGGAAGGTGTCGTCGACAGTGCTATCAAGCGGCACTTACTCACCAATAACCTGCTCACCGATGCTCAGTTTGGGTTCCGCCAGGACCACTCGGCTCCAGACCTCATTACAGCCTTGGTCCAAACATGGACAAAAGAGCTGAATTCCAGAGGTGAGGCGAGAGTGACTGCCCTTGACATCAAGGCAGCATTTGACCGAGTGTGGCACCAAGGAGCCCTAGTAAAATTGAAGTCAATGGGAATCAGGGGGAAAACTCTCCAGTGGCTGGAGTCATACCTAGCACAAAGGAAGATGGTAGTAGTTGTTGGAGGCCAATCATCTCAGCTCCAGGACATTGCTGCAGGAGTTCCTCAGGGCAGTGTCCTAGGCCCAACCATCTTCAGCTGCTTCATCAATGACCTTCCCTCCATCATAAGGTCAGAAATGGGGATGTTCGCTGATGATTGCACAGTGTTCAGTTCCATTCACAACCCCTCAATTAATGAAGCAGTCCGAGCCTGCATGCAGCAAGACCTGGACAACATCCAGGCTTGGGCTCATAAGTGGCAAGTAACATTCGCGCTAGATAAGTGCCGGGCAATGACCATCACCAAGAAGAGAGAGTCTAACCACCTCCCCTTGACATTCAACGGCATTACCATCGCCGAATCCTCCACCATCAACATCCCGGGGGTCACCATTGACCAGAAACTTAACTGGACCTGCCATATAAATATTGTGGCTACAAGAGCAGGTCAGAAGCTGGGTATTCTGTGGCGAGTGACTCACCTCCTAACTCCCCAAAGCCTTTCCACTATCTACAAGGCACAAGTCAGGAGTGTGATGGAATACTCTCCACTTGCTTGGATGAGTGCAGCTCCAACAACACTCAAGAAGCTCAACACCATCCAGGACAAAGCAGCCCGCTTGATTGGCACCCCATCCACCACCCTAAACATTCACTCCCTTCACCACCGGTGCACAGTGGCTGCAGTGTGTACCATCCACAGGATGCCCTGCAGCAACTCGCCAAGGCTTCTTCAACAGCTCCTCCCAAACCCACGACCTCTACCAACTAGAAGGACAAGAGCAGCAGGCACATGGGAACAACATCACCTGCACGTTCCCCTCCAAGTCACACACCATCCCGACTTCGAAATATTTTGCCGTTCCTTCATCGTCGCTGGGTCAAAATCCTGGAATTCCCTTCCTAACAGCACTGTGGGAGAACTGTCACCACACAGACTGCAGCGGTTCAAGAAGGCGGCTCACCACCACCTTCTCAGGGCAATTAGGGATGGGCAATAAATGCCAGCCTCGCCAGCGACGCCCACATCCCATGAGCGAATAAAAAAAATCCTGAAATTTAATGGTGTCTCTCTACTGCCTGCTATTTCATACTATAAAATTATTGGTTTAAGAAAAACTAGAACAATTGTTTTGCTTGATTGCTCCCTCATGTTATACTCAAGGTTCATTCCAGTGACATCATTAACTGGGGATGCTTCCCAGAGGCCATCATTCCCAGTCATGATGTCTCAGTTCTTCTGTTACCAGGCTGTTCGAAATAGAGCCAATCGAGAGGCACTGGTATATATATATATATATTGCTTTATAACTGCTCCAATTCAAGGTCTCACCAGATGCTTTTCTTGCACTTAACACAAGTCAGCTCCTATAGACAAGCACCCTTGCTCCCTATAAACCGTGACCTAACACGTGAAGTAATTTTTGATAGTGTGTCCTGGGTGAATAACAAATCCATTTATTGTCTCTGAATTTATAGATTTCCCAATCAACACCCATGCCATTTCAGAGGATGATAATATGAATACTATGACATTAACATCACACTGGTTACTGCACCAGACTGCATCAGTAAAGAGGTTTATTTACAGTGGTAGTTTTGAACAGTATCATGAACGAGGCAAAGCAGTCAAGTTGAGTTCCTCTGAATTACTTTCTTTTGTAGATTTTTGAAGTAATAGTTAGTAAACTTTTTGTCAATAGGTAGTAGCACCCTAATCCCTATTGTTTGCAGTCATATTTGGAATTATTGGAAGTATTCTTGCCTATTAAGTTCACATTTTGTCTGCACCCATTGTGGCTCAGTCAAAATTGTAACTCGCCAGGATATCAGAAATGTCTAAACCTTTTACTCCTCACATTCTTTGATGTACAGTTTTGCAAAGCCAATCTGCAAAACTAAGATAATTAGTCATGCAATCAATGAACAGATATAGTATATTAACACATGCATAGAGGCCTGTCAAAGACCACCTGGGGGAGTTGACAGGGCTGGTTAAACTAAAGTTATCCCGAATAGATTGTGAAGCCGGTTAATTGCCTGCTGATGCATGTTAAGTGTTTTTAGCATTTGGGTTATTGTTTCTCTTTAGATGCTGTTGTGGCTGTTAGTGATCCACAGCTTGAATGGCTTCTTTCTGATAAACCATAGGCTGGGCCAGAAAAACATAAGGGGAAATCTTAACTGGAATTCAGACAGGTGTGGGGTGGGGTGAACACCAATCATGTCCAACGGCAGCAGAGCGAGCCCCCTGCCCGGGCCTCAGTTGAATATATTGTCGGGTTGCCCACTCAATAGCAACAGAACTTTCATTTCAGCTGGACAGAATTCTGATGCCTCCGTGGAGGTCCTGGCGGAGGAAGTCAGAGCAGGAAGAAGATACCCATGGACAATGTTCAGCAGGCCTGGAGAGAGGGTCAGTGCCAGGATTATCACCCCAAGGACCTGGATTCAATGTATGAAGAGGTTCAATGCCCTCAGAAGAGCAACAAGGGTGAGTACAGCTCTTCATCTCGCCATCTCTTTTAATAACACCTGGCAGCAGTCCTTTTGCCCTTTCAATAATTCCTTTCCCTCCATCACATTCTTCACCACAAATCACAAGTGCACACTATACTACCTCTCTTTTCATTTCAAAATAACTCACCTCTTCCTTTACTGTCTTCACACTAGACAATAACAGAATTATCTTCTCACATGGTAGCAATTGCAGAACCAACAGCTCTTCTAAGGACTCCTTCCTCAAATTCCACACACTTGGTTTTATATTCATCACCTCCCCATCTTGATTCTGTCCTGCTTCTTCTCCAGCTCTCAGCAGATGCTCTCCATGCAGAAGCCCTACAGATCTCCACTTTCCTTTTCAATACCCACTCACTAACTCTTGTCTTCTCTTTCTGCAGGACAGAACAGCACACAATGCCAAGGAGAGGAGAAAGACCGAGGGAAGAACACCCAACATCAGCTCAGGAAATCGCACATTCAGCCAGCTTGACAAATTCAAGCTGCATTCTGAAGACTGGTGTGGGTTGCAGAGTGGTGTCATGGGCCATGTATGCAGGGGCTGTCCCTTGTCCCCTAGCACCCATCCTGTCATGGTCCTGGAAGGATCAAATATTCAAATTCTTTACTCAAGGGAGTACAAGCCTAGTCTCTGCAACCTGTCCTCATAATTGAACCCTTTTAGCCCTGGTATCATTCTGGTGAATCTGCACTGCATCCCCTCCAAGGCCAACATACCTTTCCTGAGATGTGGTACCCAGAACTGAATACAGTACTCCAGATGCAGTCTAACCAGAGCTTTATAAATCTTCCACCCCTTTTTATTCCAGCCCCCTTGAAATAAAGGCCAACATTCCATTAGCCTCTTTGATTATTTGTTGTACTTGTCCACTAGTTTTTAATGATTTTTGTACATGGACCCCATAATCTCTCTGCTCCTCCATAGATCCTAGCTGTGTGGCAGCTCTTCCTAATTATGAAGGCTACTGGCTAGTCTTCTGCTGCTCAGATGGCAACATTCATGCATTCTATTGTGCCCTGGACATGAGGGAAGCCAGCCATCATTGCAAATCCCTGAGCTTGCTCATGTTGACTGCTGGCGTCAATTGGGAAAGTGATGAATTGGTTGGCCCTGATGAACTGAGCATTGGTGACCTGCTTGATGCAGCTATGTACTACAGAATAGGATATTGAGAGTTGCCCCCTGTCGCAGCATGGAATGAGCCTGTGGCAAAGAAGGTCAGGGCTGTGGTAACTTTGACAAGCACTGATAAAGGATGGACACCTGTTCCAGTAAGCAGCAGGTCTTGATGCAGGAGGTTGCAGAGCTCTGCAACAGTCTGCCTGGTGAAGCGCAGCCTCCTGATGCACTGCTTCTCAGATAGATCAAGAAAAGTGACTTGGTCTATAGGCTGTGTGAGCCAGGTATGGCCTCCTAAGAGCAGCACCCCTCACCTACTGCTGCTGCCGGCTGCTGAGATTGCTGCTGCTGCTCCTTTTCCTTTATCCAATTCAAAGTGGCTATAATGGCACCCAGGATAACCTGTCTGAGCTTAAATCAGGGTGAGCAAGGCAAAAAATCTCAGAAAGAAGCAATCTGGAAGTTGGAAACTCTCCTGGCAATCCAAACTGCAAAATGATGCACAGATTCCTACGATCCAATTACCTACAGGTGAGTAGCCCTTTTAATACTGCTTCCAGTTGGGCACTGGGCAGCACCTTTGGAATTTTGCATTAAAATTGCTTTGGTGTCCTAATGACCTCATTAGAACATAAGAAATAGGAGCAAGAATAGGCCATACGGCCCCTGGAGCCTGCTCCGCAGATCATGACTGATCTTCAACCTCAACTCCACTTTTCCACCTGATCCCAATATCCCTTAATTCCCTTAGTGTCCAAAAATCTATCGATCTCAACCTTGAATATACTCAACGACTGAACATCCACAGCCATCTGGAGTAGAGAATTCCAAAGATTCACAACCCTCTGAGTGAAGAAATTCTTCCTCATCTCAGTCCTAAATGGCCGACCCCTTAACCTGAGACTATGTCCCCTAATTCTAGACTCTCCAGCCTTTCAGCAATAGGAAACAGCCTCTCAGCAATGTAGGAGCCCAAATATCATGTATTCATGAGGCCCCTGCCTGTTTCAGGCGGGCGCTTTGGCTGCCAAAAAAAATGCAGATTAAAATGGCAGCCAGCAGGAAATCAGTGGGAACAGGGTATTAAGTACTCTAAAGCAATCTTAATATCGCGCCTGCCCATTCCCACCTGCTGGGTGGGGCGGGGGAGGGGGGGTTAAAATCGCCCCATAATCAATTTTCCAACATGCAATGGCAGAAGCCATTTGGGAATGATATCTATCTTATAAGAAGCATTCTTTAGCTACATCATGTACTAGACAGAGAAAGCTTAGAAAATGTGGATAAAAATTCTTCATTTCTATCATAACAACTGTTTTGATTACACCACAAATCAATAGAATACATTTTCCTATATGTTACCAGATCCTTGTGAATGTCATCAATCTCCCTTACACTTGGTTCAGTATCATCAACAACTCTGATAATACAAAGTACTGTCATGCATGGCACTATGAACAGCATCCTGTGTAGATTCAATAGATGGTAACATTAAAGTGAATTGGGTGAGTGTGGTGAATGGCTCATTGTGTCCCATAAGTGGCTTTCAGCCAATTCTTTTTTGTACTTGATATTCATACAGCCAAATGTTGTGAAATGGCTTTGCATACTTTATACCTGACAGAAATGCTCTTTATCTGGATGACAAAACCAAATTCTTGTATAAAGATTCTTTTTAAATAAACTTAATGTCACAAAATTACTGTGCCACTCATATTTTTTCCCCACCACAGTTGGTTTGTTTGAAATTGTCCACTGCCCAAATGCAGATGCAAACACGGTGATCACCAAAAAACAGTGAAAAACATTTGCACAGATGAAAACTGCATTAGTGCCCATTTGTGTAGGTGCAACTGGGAACATAGTATTTAGAAGATTTTTTTAAGGGGATAATGTATTGATAGGTTATTTGGAAATATCTTGGTACATAAAAGTAGGTTAAAAGTAAGTTTGAAACTTAGGGGGGAAAAAAATCGATAGGGCCTATTATTGGGCGCGGGTAGTGTGACCCACTATTAACCCGTGCCCAATGGCCCCTGCGCAGGCAGGATGAAACTTCTGTCCAGCTTGAGGATATACCTGCAAGCACTGTTGGAAATCAGCATTGACACGATGATTCAATGCAATTCGGACTTTCCACCAGCTTAAAGGCAGGCTGTCTCTTAAAATATCTTAAAGGTAGCTGGTACCTGTTATTGGCTAAAAATAACAGTCTGATGTCTGCACGGAGTCTGAACAGAGATCAAACATCGCACACGTATCTCAGAGATGCAGATCCCGTCCCCATGTTTACACACTGATGAGTTATGTTAAAACATTGAATAAAGGATGCACACTACAAAATCCCACATCCTCCAATCTGCATGCCAGACCTCACCAATCTGCCGATCTGAATTGGTACCAAGCCTGCAAGAGTCCGCGCACCAAGGTTCTCAGATGATTCACTAGAGGCCTTGGTGCAAGAGGTGGGCAGAAGGAGGGACATCCTATATCTGCCGGGTGCAAGAGGCCCTCCAAACATATTCCCAAAAGGCAGTGGGAGGCAGCGGGGGATGAAGTCAATGCCAGGCGCACAGCTCCACGAACATGCAGTGCAGGAAGAAGTTCAATGCTTTGACATGAGTGGTCAAGGTGAGTGAGGTTAACTGTCAAGTGGTGTCTCCTACCAACTATACCACTAGTCACATCCACTGCTCCATGCACTACACCCCTCATCACCCACATACCAACAAACTCTTTCCATCAGTACTCAACTCTTCCAATCAAATGCTTCATCTCACCCTTATTCATTACCATTGTTGCAAGCCGCCCACCCACAACTCACAGGCCACACACACTGGCAGCTATTCAACCATGACAGGCACATCACCCAGATACACGTCCTGCTATCTTGCAGGAGAAGGTAGTGCATATCAGGAGGCAGCAAGTGGCAGTGGCATTTAGCCCCTCGAACCTGTTCTGCCATTCAATGAGATCATAGTGAATCTGTGACATAACTCCATATACCTGCCTTAGCCCTATTTCCCTTAATACCCTTGCTTCACGGAAATCTATCAATCTCAGATTTAGAATTCACAATTGAGCTAGCATCAGCTGCCATTTGCAGAAGAGCGTTCCAAACTTCTCCCACCCTTTGTGTGTAGAAGTGTTTCCTAACTTCATTCCTGGACGTCCTGGCTCTAAATGTTAGGCTATGTCCCCTCGTCCTAGTATTCAAGTATAGGAGACCTCCAAAAACAGTTACAAATGTATCGGCAGCCAGAAGCAATAATCCAGACACTAACTTGTAAATCCTGCATGATCCCTTTAAATAGCACTGGTGGGGGCTCTCCAGGCACTCTAAGGCACGTTCAGATGGTCGTCGTTAAGACTGTGCATTGACTTGAGCATTAAGTTCCAAAATGGTGTCTATCACTTTAAATCAGCGTTGCACACTGATTGTATCCATTTTCTCCATACTTTACATGCTGCCGATGCTCGGTATTTGCACATGCGCTAATACCTATAACAAGATGACGTCCGATACACGTCATGCTGGAAACGTGTGTGCACAACCAAGATGCCACCTTGGATGTTCGGGAGGCCGTGTAGCGCCGAACAACAGGCGCTACACAGCCCAATTTCTAGCCCTTACTGTTTTAAAATTGTTTAAATCATTATCATAATGTGAAACATTTGTAACCTTCCCAAGAGATTACTATTTTATCAACTTTTCTTGTTCTTCTTGCAATTCCATTTGTCAGTATGAGTATTTTGCAAATAAAGCACATAGATTTCTTATTAACTCCTGGACATTCTGTGTATTATGCAAATGCATGCCTATTTAATAACATATATAGTAATTTATATATCAAAGTGCAGCAGCAATAGAACGTGGTAAACTCTTTTTCAGAAACTCACAAAATAAGGTGGTACATTTTGGTAAAAAAAGTAATAATTGTACTTTGAATGGGGAAAGCTGGGTGATGTGAAAGAGCAGAGGGATTTAGGAGTTCAGGTTCACAAGATAGCACTTCTAGTAGATAAGGCCATAAAAAAACTAATGGAATACTGGATTTAATGGCAAGGTGTATAGTCGTATAGAATATAAAAGTCGAGATGTAATGGATAATCTATATAAAACCTTAGAAAGACAACAGTTGGAGTACTGTGAGAAGCTTTGGGTCCACACTATTGGAAGGATATTGATGCAGTAGAGTGGGTGCAGCGTAGATTCATTACGATGCTGCCTGTATGAGGAAATATAAATATGAGGAAAGACTCATTTTAGAACAGAAGAAATTAAGGAGTGATTCGTAAGAGGCATTTAAAATCATAAAGAGATGGGACAGGTTAGGTAGAAACAAACCTTTTTCCAGTGGTTGAGGAGTCTAAAAAGAGGGAACATAGATATAAGATCAAATGTAAGACAAAAGGACAGAAAGCAGGAGAATGTTTTTCACACAGAGGGTTGTGAGACTGTGAAATGCACTACCAGAGTTATTCCTTGAAGAAGGGACCACCTCAACATCCAATAATAGGTTAGCTAGGTGGTTGTAGGAAAGGGGGATAAAGAGATACGGAAACAGAGTGGGCACATGGGATTAGGAGGATAAAATGCCATCACTGATTGGTTGGGCAGTATGGTCTGTTTCCATGTTGTAATTCTGTGTAACCTGTAATGTATCCATATTTGTGTTAGTATTAAAGTGCCCATATTCATTTATAATTTAGCATGATAGTGGAATTGTTTACCAGGTACTTAAAAGACACAGGTATAATTTTATCCAGTGAATCACAGATAAGCTATGACATTATTGATCATAATCACTATACTGCTATAGTTATAATACAAAATAAAGATGTAATCAGCCTGCGAGCTGTGAGAATGGATTAAGTTTGGAATCTAGATCCTCAGTACATCAATATTTAGCACAAATCACTTTTTCTGCATCCCATAACCCAGAATATCTTAAGTACTGCTGACAAGCATTACAGTGTAATTACTGTGTGTTTGAATTTGTCTCTAAAAGTAATAGCTGTTATACTTTTGGACTCTAATTTTTCACTTTGGCAATCATAGAAGATTGTGTGGCTCACATAAATTACAGTTGGAGATCTTTGAACACAGGTACAAGCTAATAAGCTAGATCAAACTATTTTTTGTAACATATTCCACATAGTTCATCTAGTCAATTAGGAAAAATCTCAAGAATGCCCACCTCTTTAAAATTCTTTTTGACTGGAATCATATTATTCTATAACTCCAAAACTACTCAAAGATCTAAAGGCAGGTCTGAATTTCCTTAAGGAAAAATTGGAATAATTAAAAGAAGTACCTTGTCTCCTGCATATTCAATCATCCAAACTGTAGCTCCAATTATTTTCAGGCTGACCTAACACTTCTACATCTTATATACTTGATTATTAGGCCCACACAGCGAAATACAACAAACTTCAAAACCAAAAGGAATGTCTCTTATTTTAAATTAATCAGCATTTCAAGCCTTCTATTCCAATAATAAAAACCTAGAAAAATTTCAAACTTGAAAAGAAAAAACATGACGTATGAAATTATTTTACAAATATGCTAACAGTTGTTAATTCTTTGCTGCCATTGCAATAATATTGCTAGTACACACTCTTCAACTACTTACTTTGGAAAATGCATTATCCTCAATGCATGCTTTTTCATTAGAAACTTTGCTGACCTATTGTATAAGATGGATAGTCAAAGATATAGCCTTTGGCAACACATTCAGGAAGTTAATTAACATCCTCTACTAACACCCCACATCCATACTGTGCAACAATGGCCTCTGCTCTCTCACATTCATCCTCCATCGAAAGACAAGAAAGAGCTGTCTCTGTCTTCCTTTCTGTTCACCCTGCCCATGGAGCCCCAGGCGACATGCGTCAAAGCAAACCCAAACATCAGTGGAGTACAGGCTGAATGGACAGAACACAAAGTATCATTCTAGGATAATGGCTTACTACTGAATGTAGCCAACCTTACCAACTCACATCCAGTATCTTTCAAAATGTCAGAGACTTTAGGTAACTCTAAGGCACAAGTTCAGCTATTCCAAAACATGTTCCTCTTGCAGATATTTCCTTACAGATATGGGAGTCTTAAGCTTTCAGATGGTTTACAAAAGGAACATTCTATCGCCATATAGCATATAGACCAACTTAATCAGATGAAATAAGCTTTCCATATCACTTTTAATAAGGATAAACAATAAAGATGAATATCCTACTTGCCTCCTCTAGCTATTCAAGATGCTAGCAGTCAATGTGCCAGCCCAATAATTCAGAGACCTTGATAGTCCTATATCTAAATTGTTCTGAGCAGGCTACAGACTGAAAATAGTTCTCATTTACTTTCAGCTTCCAGAACAGACAGGGGCTTTAGCCTCCCAATTATCAGGCACTACTATTTGGTAGACCAGGATTGTAATCTGGTCCCTACCAATCCCCCTGCCCACACTCCCCTTCATAGATCTACAGGGGTCCAAAGACTGCAAACCACAGTAACCCGTGGAAGAGACCTGCACTCTCATGAAGCTCCCGCTAGCTCTGTAAGTCCTTTCCCCAATCTAACACAATTTGTGGCTTCCAAGAGTACTCACGTCAAGAAGATTCAGAGTCTGGCATGTGATGAGGCCAAAGTCTCCACAATGTCCTTCCACCAGTTCACTGCCAAATGTCACCTCACCCAGCACAACCAATACTATTACCTCCAGACCACACATGGCCTCGAGAACCCACCAATACTTTGTATACTCCAAAATGAGTGATGCTCCCTAGAACCCTTCTTCCTTTCCCTGATAGACCCCTATAGACACATCTCTATTTTGTGCACTATACTTGCCTCCAATAGAAAAGACAGCACAGTAAACCAGTTAATCAGTTAACTGGGTGGCAGCATGGTGGTTTATAAGATTTTTATACCACTGAAATTGTTTTGTTCTGCTTCTGCATATGTTTCAATCCCCTCCCACTCAACCCAACCATTTGACAACCACTCACCTTCTTCATGGCTGCACTCTCCTTTTTCCAGTCTAGTTGCTCTCCTGCCCGTACCTGTCATTTTTTTTGTCTTATATTCTTGTCCCTCTTTAAATCTTAAGTAAAAACAGAAGTATGCTGGGAACGTATAGCAGGGCTCAGCTTCTAAAATAGAGGAAAGATGAGTCATTATTCTGGGTGTATTCTCTCCATCAGAAACCAGCATTTGCAGTTTTTAAAAAAAATATTTTACCCCTGATGCTCTCTATTTCAAGTTCATTTTATGGAACACCCCAATGTCAATAGGTCCCATAATCATCAATTTCTCCATTAGTAATGCTGGCCTGTGACAGGCTGCAGCATCAATTCTATCAACCTGGCAACCAATCCTTCGCTGTGCAACACATGAACACCACAAGATGCCACATGATATGAAGGAAGAAATTATTGCCAGTCATGTTCACACTTAATAAGGTTGTACCAAATTCCTTACATGCAATTTAATGAAGGCTTTAACCCATTGACTTTAAATGAATTAATACTGTTGTTAAAATACTGGACAGGGGAATGTGTGCAGCTGTGTTAGTTACATAGAATTACATAGAGTGTACAGCACAGAAATGGGCCATTCGGCCCAACAGGTCCATGCCGATGTTTATGCACCACACAAGCCTCCTCCCACCCTTCTTTATCTAACCCCATCATCATATCCTTCTATTCCTTTCTCCCTCATGTGTTTATCTAGCTTCCCTTTAAATGCATCTATGTTAGTCACCTCAACTACTCCTTGTGGTAGCGAATTCCACGTTCTAACCACTGTCTGGGTAAAAACATTTCTCCTGAATTCCCTAATGGATTTATTAAACCCTATCAAACCCTTTCATAATCTTAAAGACCTCTATCAGGTCACCCCTCAGTTTTCTATTTATTTTAGAGAAAAGAGCCTCAGCCTGTTCAATCTTTCCTGATGGGTGTAACGTCTCAGTTCTGGTATCATCCTAGTAAATTTTTTTGCACTTTCTCCAGTGCCTCTATATCCTTTTTATAATATGGAGACCAGAACTGTTCACAGTACTCCAAGTGTGGTCAAACCAAGCTTCTATACAAGTTTAACATAACTTCCCTGCGTTTCAATTCTATCCCTCAAGAAATGAACCCCAGTGCTTGGTTTGCTTTTTTTAGGCCTTATTAACCTGCATAACTACTTTTAGTGATTTGTGTATCTGTACCCCCAGATCCCTCTGCTCCTCTACCCCATTTATTCTCTTATTTTCCAAGGAGTATGTGCCTTCCTTATTCTTTCTACCATCTCACACTTATTTATATTGAAATTCATTTGCCAATCACATGCCCATTCTGCAAGTTTATTAATGTCTTCCTGTATTTTGTCGCAGTCCTCCTCAACATTAACTATACACTCCAATTTTGTATAGTCCACAAATTTTGAAATTATACTTCCGATTCCTGAGTCTAAATCACTTATGTAAATGATAAACAACAGTGATCCCAGCATCGATCCTTGTGGAACACCACTTCCCATCTTTTGTCAGTCTGAGTAACTACCTTTAACCCCTACGCTCTGTTTTCTGTTTTGTAGCCAGCTTGCTATCCATTCAGCTACTTATCCCCTACTCCACATGTTCTGACCTTAGTCATGAATCTACTGTGTGGTACATTATTGAAGGCCTTTTGAAATTCCAAATATATTACATCTGCTACGTTACCCTTGTCAACCCTTTCTGTTACTTCTTCAAAGAATTCAATACAATTGGTTAATGACCTTCACTTTTAAAATCCAAGCTGACTATTCTGTATTATATTTTCCTTTTCTAGATGTTTTTCTATTACTTTTTTGAGTAAGGATTCCATTATCATCCCTACCACCGATGTTAAGCTAATTGGTCTATAATTCCCTGGAATCACATGAGCTGTCCGTCAGTCCTCAGGCACTATTCTCTTTTCTAATGAATTTTTATATATATGTAATCGTGCCTCAGCTATCTCCTCCCTAACTTCTTTTAATATGCAATCCATCGGACATGGGGTCTTATCCTCTCTAAGTTTGATTAGTTTATCAATTATCTCCCCCTTTCTATGTAATAAGGAATTGTAAACAAATTTACAACAACAAGTTATAGTCCAACAATTTTATTTTTAATCCCACAAGCTTTCGGGGGCTTCCCCCTTCCTCAGGTGGTGTGGAAATGACATTTTCGAATCCTTCGCATTTTAAGATCACAGAACAATGCCTGGTGATTACTGCCCGTTGCCAAGGCAATCACAGTGAGCAGACAGAAAGGTGTCACCTAAAAAGGCCACCGAATATACAAACCCCCCAAAAAAAAGAGAGAGAGAGAGATAAGGAAGACAGTCAATGACCCGTTATATTAAAAACAGATAAGATTTGTTCGCTGGTGGGGTTACGTGTAGTGTGACATGAACCCAAGATCCCGGTTGAGGCCGTCCTCATGGGTGCGGAACTTGGCTATCAATTTCTGCTCGACGATTTTGCGTTGTCGTGTGTCTCGAAGGCCGCCTTGGAGTATGCTTACCCGAAGGTCGGTGGCTGAATGTCCATGACTGCTGAAGTGTTCCCCGACAGGGAGAGAACCCTCCTGTTTGGCGATTGTTGCGCGGTGTCCGTTCATCCGTTGTCGCAGCGTCTGCATGGTCTCGCCAATGTACCATGCTCTGGGGCATCCTTTCCTGCAACGTATGAGGTAGACAACGTTGGCCGAGTCACAGGAGTATGAACCGTGCACCTGGTGGGTGATGTCCTCTCGTGTGATGGTGGTATCTGTGTCGATGATCTGGCATGTCTTGCAGAGGTTACCGTGGCAGGGTTGTGTGGTGTCGTGGACGCTGTTCTCCTGAAGGCTGGGTAATTTGCTGCGAACGATGGTTTGTTTGAGGTTGGGTGGCTGTTTAAAGGCGAGTAGTGGAGGCGTGGGGATGGCCATAGCGAGGTGTTCGTCATCATTGATGACATGTTGAAGGCTGCGGAGAACATGGCGTAGTTTCTCCGCTCCGGGGAAGTACTGGACGACGAAGGGTACTCTGTTGGTTGCGTCCCGTGTTAGTCTTCTGAGGAGGTCTACGCGATTTTTCGCTGTGGCCCGTCGGAACTGTCGATCGATGAGTCGAGCATCATATCCCGTTCTTACTAGGGCGTCTTTCAGCGTCTGTAGGTGTCCATCGCGTTCCTCCTCGTCTGAGCAGACCCTGTGTATTCGCAGGGCCTGTCCATAGGGGATGGCCTCTTTGACGTGGTTAGGGTGGAAGCTGGAAAAGTGGAGCATTGTGAGATTGTCCGTGGGCTTGCGGTAGAGTGAGGTGCTGAGGTGCCCGTCTTTGATGGAGATTCGTGTGTCCAAGAAAGAAACTGATTCTGAGGAGTAGTCCATGGTGAGCTTGATGGTGGGATGGAACTTGTTGATGTTATCGTGTAGTCTCTTTAGTGATTCCTCACCGTGGGTCCATAGAAAGAAAATGTCGTCGATGTATCTGGTGTATAGTGTTGGTTGGAGGTCCTGTGCAGTGAAGAAGTCCTGCTCGAACTTGTGCATGAAAATGTTGGCGTATTGGGGTGCGAATTTGGTCCCCATGGCTGTTCCGTGTGTTTGGGTAAAGAACTGGTTATTGAAGGTGAAGACATTGTGATCCAGGATGAAGCGGATGAGTTGTAGGATGGCGTCTGGAGATTGGCTGTTGTTGGTGTTGAGTATTGATGCTGTTGCAGCGATGCCGTCATCGTGGGGGATACTGGTGTAGAGTGCCGAGACGTCCATCGTGGTGAGAAGTGTTCCTGGTTCAACAGGTCCGTGGGTACTGAGTTTTTGTAGAAAGTCTGCAGTGTCGCGACAGAAGCTGGGGGTTCCCTGCACGATGGGTTTCAGGATGCCCTCGATGTATCCAGAGAGGTTCTCACACATACTCTCAACCTGTACTCAGGACACAGCAGACCAGCTACGATATACCGCCAAACAGACGAGGCAACGGAACTACGCTGCCTACATGAAAACCAAGAGCAGGAAGCTTGAGAAACTCGGCATCACCACCAGCATCGACCAAGCTTCCCCTGGTACCACGGTTGCAACCACAGGGAAGTCTATCGTCAATTTGTCCGACCACACCCTTCAACCAGACGAAATCGAAGTTCTCAGCCGAGGGCTCAATTTCTGCCCCACAACCAAAATGGACCCCACTAGTCTCGCGGCGGACACAGAGGAATTCATCAGGAGAATGAGGCTCCGGGAATTCTACCACAAACCACAAAATTTCAGCAGCGAACCCAATGATACAATCAACGATCCGGAACAGCAGACAGAGGGATCCGCGATACAGCAACCGAAGAGGAAAGAGTCTCACTGGACTCCTCCAGAGGGTCGCTGCCCTCAGCTTGACATGTATGCTCAAGCTGTCAGGAAATGCGTCTATGCCAGATTCATCAGCCGCACTCGGAAGACAGTCCAGAATGTCACCCGAGCACAACGCAACGCCATCAAAGCTCTCAAGACCAACTGCAACATCGTCACCAAACCAGCGGACAAAGGAGGAGCCATCGTCATACAGAACAGAACGGACTATTGCAAAGAAGCATACCGACAACTGGACAACCAGGAACACTACAGACGGTTACCCGCAGACCCGACCAAAGAACACACCCATCAGCTCAACAAACTGATCAAGACCTTCGATCCAGACCTTCAAAACATCCTACGCACTCTCATCCCACGTACTCCCCGCGTGGGAGACTTCTACTGCCTCCCAAAGATACACAAAGCCAACACACCCGGACGTCCTATCGTATCAGGCAACGGAACCCTGTGTGAGAACCTTTCTGGATACATCGAGGGCATCCTGAAACCCATCGTGCAGGGAACCCCCAGCTTCTGTCACGACACTGCAGACTTTCTACAAAAACTCAGTACTCACGGACCTGTTGAACCAGGAACACTTCTCACCACGATGGACGTCTCGGCACTCTACACCAGTATCCCCCACGATGACGGCATCGCTGCAACAGCATCAATACTCAACACCAACAACAGCCAATCTCCAGACGCCATCCTACAACTCATCCGCTTCATCCTGGATCACAATGTCTTCACCTTCAATAACCAGTTCTTTACCCAAACACACGGAACAGCCATGGGGACCAAATTCGCACCCCAATACGCCAACATTTTCATGCACAAGTTCGAGCAGGACTTCTTCACTGCACAGGACCTCCAACCAACACTATACACCAGATACATCGACGACATTTTCTTTCTATGGACCCACGGTGAGGAATCACTAAAGAGACTACACGATAACATCAACAAGTTCCATCCCACCATCAAGCTCACCATGGACTACTCCTCAAAATCAGTTTCTTTCTTGGACACACGAATCTCCATCAAAGACGGGCACCTCAGCACCTCACTCTACCGCAAGCCCACGGACAATCTCACAATGCTCCACTTTTCCAGCTTCCACCCTAACCACGTCAAAGAGGCCATCCCCTATGGACAGGCCCTGCGAATACACAGGGTCTGCTCAGACGAGGAGGAACGCGATGGACACCTACAGACGCTGAAAGACGCCCTAGTAAGAACGGGATATGATGCTCGACTCATCGATCGACAGTTCCGACGGGCCACAGCGAAAAATCGCGTAGACCTCCGCAGAAGACTAACACGGGACGCAACCAACAGAGTACCCTTCGTCGTCCAGTACTTCCCCGGAGCGGAGAAACTACGCCATGTTCTCCGCAGCGTTCAACATGTCATCAATGATGACGAACACCTCGCTATGGCCATCTCCACGCCTCCACTACTCGCCTTTAAACAGCCACCCAACCTCAAACAAACCATCGTTCGCAGCAAATTACCCAGCCTTCAGGAGAACAGCGTCCACGACACCACACAACCCTGCCACGGTAACCTCTGCAAGACATGCCAGATCATCGACACAGATACCACCATCACACGAGAGGACACCACCCACCAGGTGCACGGTTCATACTCCTGTGACTCGGCCAACGTTGTCTACCTCATAAGTTGCAGGAAAGGATGCCCCAGAGCATGGTACATTGGCGAGACCATGCAGACGCTGCGACAACGGATGAACGGACACCGCGCAACAATCGCCAAACAGGAGGGTTCTCTCCCTGTCGGGGAACACTTCAGCAGTCATGGACATTCAGCCACCGACCTTCGGGTAAGCATACTCTAAGGCGGCCTTCGAGACACACGACAACGCAAAATCGTCGAGCAGAAATTGATAGCCAAGTTCCGCACCCATGAGGACGGCCTCAACCGGGATCTTGGGTTCATGTCACACTACACGTAACCCCACCAGCGAACAAATCTTATCTGTTTTTAATATAACGGGTCATTGACTGTCTTCCTTATCTCTCTCTCTCTCTTTTTTTTGGGCGTTTGTATATTCGGTGGCCTTTTTAGGTGACACCTTTCTGTCTGCTCACTGTGATTGCCTTGGCAACGGTCAGTAATCACCAGGCATTGTTCTGTGATCTTAAAATGCGAAGGATTCGAAAATGTCATTTCCACACCACCTGAGGAAGGGGGAAGCCCCCGAAAGCTTGTGGGATTAAAAATAAAATTGTTGGACTATAACTTGGTGTTGTAAAATTCTTTACAATGGTCAACCACAGTCCATCACCGGCATCTCCACATCATGTAAAAAGGAAGACATTAGCGAAAATAACAATGGGTCCCTTAGAGGCAGAAACAGAAGAAATTATAATGGGGAATAACGAAATGGCAGAGACATTAAGCATATATTTTGTATCTGTCTTCACAGAGGAAAGCACAAAAAACATACTGGAAATAATGGGGAACCAAGGGTCTAATGGGAGTGAGGAACTTAAAGTAACTAAGATTAGTAAAGAAAAAGTACTGGAGAAATTAATGGGACTAAAAGCCAACTATTCCCCTGAACCTGATGGCCTACATCCTAGGGTTTTAAACGAGGTTGCTGCAGGAATAGTGGATGTATTGGTTTTGAACTTCCAGAATTCCCTAGATTCTAGAATGATCCCTGTGAATTGGAAGGTAGCAAATGTAACCCCGCTATTCAAGAAAGGAGGGAGAGAGAAAACAGGGAACTACAGGCCAGTTAGCCTGACATCAGTAGTAGGGAAAATGTTAAATCTATTATTAAGGACGTAATAACAGGACACTTAAAAAATCATAATATCGTTAGGCAGAGTCAACACGGTTTATGAACGGGAAATCATGTTTGACAAATTTATTAGAGTTTTTTGAGGGTGTAACTAGCAGGGTAGATAAAGGGGAACCAGTGGATGTCGTATATTTGGATTTTCAAAAGGCATTTGATAAGGTGCCACACAAGAGGTTGTTACACAAGATTAGGGATCATGGGATTAGGGGTAATATAGTAGCATGGATTGAGGATTGGTTGACAGACAGAAAACAGAAAGTAGGAACAATTGGGTCATTTTCGCGTTGGCAGGTTGTAATTAGTGGGACACCGCAAGGATCAGTGCTTGGGTCTCAGCTGTTTGCAATCTATATCAATGACTTAGATGAGGGGACTGAGTGTAATGCAGCCAAGTTTGCTGATGATACAAAGCTAGGTGGGAAAGTAAGCTGTGGAGAGGACGCAAAAAGGCTGCAAAGGGATATAGACAGGTTAAGTGAGTGGGCGAGAAGGTGGCAGATGGAATATAATGTGGGGAAATGTGAAATTATCCACTTTGGTCAGAAGAATACAAAAGCAGAACATTTTTTAAAAGGTGAGAGACTAAGAGATGTTGATAGTCAGGGGGATTTGAGTGCCCTTGTACATGAATCACAGAAAGTTAACATGCAGGTACACCAGGCAATTAGGAAGGCAAATGGTATGTTAGCCTTTATTGCAAGGGGACTGGAGCATAAGGGTAAGGAGGTCTTGCTGCAATTATAGAGGGCTCTGGTGAGACCACACCTGGAGTACTGTGTACAGTTTTGGTCTCCTTATCTAAGGAAGGATATACTTCCTTAGAGGGGGTGCAACAAAGGTTCACTGGATTGATTCCTGGGATGAGAGGGTTGTCCTATGAGGAGAGATTGAGTAGAATGGACTTATAATCTCTGGAGTTTAGAAGAATGAGAGATGATCTCATTGAAACGTATAAAAGGGCTTGCCAGGGTAGATGCTGAGAGGCTGTTTCCACTGGCTGGAGAGTCTAGAACTAGAGATCATAGTCTCAAGATAAGGGGTCGGCCATTTAGGATCAAGATGAGGAAAAATTTCTTCACTCAGAAGATTGTGAATCTTTGGAATTCTCCATTCCAGAGGGTGTGGATGCTCAGTCGTTGAGTATATTCAAGACTGAGATCGATGGGTATCTGGACACTAAGGGAATCAAGGGATATGGGGATCAGACGGGAAAGTGGTATTGAGATAGAACATCAGCCATGATCTTACTGAATGGAGGAGAAGGCTCGAGGGGCCATCTGGCCTACTCCTGCTCCTATTTCTTGTGTTCTTACATTCTTAAATGTCTTTAAATCTTTTTTGATCTCTTCGTCTAATGTCATGCTCACCATATTAGTCTCCCTGGTAAATATTGAGGCAAATAATTATTTACTATTTCTGCTTTTTCGCTGTCATTACCTGTGAGTTTATCGTGTGTATCCCTTAGTGACCCTGTCCCTATCCTGATTTTTCTTTTGTTATTTATGTGTCTGTAGAATATTTTACTATTTCTTTTTATATTCCTGGATAATTTAATTTCATAGTTCTCTTTGCCTTCCTAATTGTTTTGTTGACTTCTTTCCTAACCTTTCATATACCCTTTTGTCATCTTCTTTGTTGTCTATGTACTTAGTGCATGTCTTTTTCTTTAGTTTCAATTTTGCCCTTATTTCTTTATTTATCCATGGTGTGTCATTACTAGCTAATTTGTTCTTGCTTTTTAGTGGGTTATATTTCTTCTGGACTCTATTGATCACCGTTTTAAATGTTTCCCACTGCTGTTTTATTTCTTTGTTTGTCAGTAAATTTTTCCAGTTTATTTTCCCCAGTTCCATTCTCATCCCCTTAAAATCAGCTTTTTTTCCAATTTATTACTTTGGTATTTGTCTTTCTTTCTGTCTCCCTTTCCAAGTTCCTCTCCAATTGCTCTAAGATGTCCTTTACCCATGCACCAGGTAGGCAACACACCCTGCTGGACTCTCAGTCATGACTGCAGAGGATGCTATCTATCCCCCTGATTATAGAATCCCTTGTGACCACAATCTTTTTATTCTGATTCCACCCCCCCCCAACACACACACTTGGATTGCCTTATACTCCATGGTGCTATGGTTAACATTTTGTGCATCCTCCCTGCAGCCTTCATCCTTATCCTCATAGGGTATCAAGTACCTTGTACCTGTTGGATAGGACCAGTGTCTGTGGGACCTTCTTCTCTACCTTTCCTAGGCTTCCACTTCCCTGCTGACTAACATTCCCCTCCCTTATGTGTCAGTGTGTCTCTAACTCACATTTCAGCTCAAAGACTCTGACCTGGAGTGTCTCAAGCCAGAGGCATTTACTGCAATTGTGGCAATCCAGGACATTCTTGCTGTCCACATATTGCAGTCCCTACACACAGCCTGTACTTCCATTTCTAGTTTTTATTTATTTATTTATTTATTATCAGTAGTTTATTTCTAGGACTAATAGAATCACGTGCGATCTAGATTATACTTAGTAAATGGATTTAGCTTGATTTTGACATTTGTAATTACTTAGTCTTTTATTTGATTTATTTTCTTTTTAATGTAAATTTTAAAAGTTGAAAGATTAGTTTATAGTCCCTTGGTTTAAATCACTTTGCACCTCCTTTCCCCTCTGCTCCAAATTCCCAGTTGAAATTCTTCACTCTGTTAGCAATTCACTGCATTAGAAGTTCACTCTCTGTCCTTCCCAACCTCTGTGCTCAAGCTCTGTGCTTTTGCAAAGATCCTTGTAATACATATATATCTTTCTGACACACCCTAGTTACAATTGGTTAGTCAGCTTCCAGCCACAATAATTAACATCCAGTCAGGGACCTACTTACAGCTGATTGTTTGTTTTAACTGCCACTGACTTGCAGTTTCTTAAAGTTAGTAAAGTTAGTAAACTAAGTTAAATTTCAGTTTGATAAAAAATAAAACACACTTACTACTTACCAGTGAATTCCCACACTCACCAAATTCCCAGTTGAAAGTCCTCACTCTGTTAGCAGTTCACTCTCTGTCCTTACCAACCTTAGTGCTCAAGCTCTGTTTGTCATGAAAAGATTACTCACAGTAATTTCTACCCTAATGTGAGAAAAAGACTACCTTTTATGAGAAAAAGACAACCTTACTTGTCTTAAACAGGAGAGATTAAAGTTTATTTCCCAAGTACATGCCTATACTGTTGTCTATTCTGTTGACCGGAGGTCACCGGTTACGGTTACTGGCTTAGTACAAAGAGGAGAAGAGTCAATTCTCTCTTAACTCTCAATTCACTTTATTCACGCCGTTAGATCATAAACATATAGCTTATACGTCTGGTTAGATATAGGCATGCAGTTTACACCAGGTTATACAGTTTTATACCCAAACTAACGCACACCCACTAGGTTTCTCTGAAATGCCCTGAGTGGTCACAGAATATAAAGGATAATACCCGAAAAGGAGAGCTGATGCTGGCCAGGCGTTCCGTTCTCTCTCTCTTTCGACGTCGTCTCTACGTCCCTGATGTAGGGTCTTCCACTTCCGCGATGGTTGGTCTCTGGAGTCTTCACTCTGGCTCCACGCCTCAGATCCTTCATTCTTATTCCGAATCTTATCTCTTCAAGCTGTGCCGCCTCTATTTCGTTGGTTTAGGCTTTCTCACTTTTTGCCTGTGTCTACTCCTCATTGGCTCTGTCCCAAGGACTTCGGTAGCATTATCTCATTACTCCTTTTCTAAATAAGGATTTGTGTCTTATCACATTTCCTTTGTCTTTCACAAAACTTAGTTAATTCAAACCAGTTCCAGCCAGCTAAGGCCAGTGACTGAACTCAGGTTATTTTAGTTCAAAAGTCGTTCCTGCCTGTGTGTATCAGCAGCTGACGTCTCAGGTTACTTTCTGCAGCCCCTAGCCAACAATTTCTTAAGTGGTTATTACATTTAATTTCAGCATTGAATTACATAATATTTAGGGCATTTTTAATCATTTTGCTTTTTGAATATTAAATAACATTTTCAAAATAATTAAATTTACCAGATAATGCCTTGTTTAAAAGCAGTATTTCATTCAAAACTGACAAATATCAACAAATGATGATCTCCCTTTCCAATGTTCAGAAGCTCCACATTGAGTCATGGTTAAAAAGTTACTAGTAAGAAAATTTATTGAGTAATAATTGTGTGAAATTTGTAATTCAGTTTCATAGATCGATAAAAAATATATTTTAAAGTTCACACAATATGTATCACTGAGGATCGTGTACCTCACTGAGTGTCAGCTCACTCACCTCCAGGACAGCAGACCATTGTTGCAAGAAATTCAATGACCTCACCACAGCAGGTAAGGTAACACACTACACACTCTCCCATTTCTTTATTGCACACCCTAGGCACCAGTTCACTCTTCACCTTCTTAAAAAAAATATTTGCACAACTAACCCTTCACAATGCACTCTGGTTAAGGGGAGTCTCTAACTCAGCATCTTACACTATGGCTATCCAGCTCCTCTAACAGCAATTACTTACATGCACAACCCTAAAACCTGTTCCTCTGTTTAACAGCCTCCTACCCCCACATCTCTTACTTCAATTCTCTTATGCCACATAAAACACACTTCTCAACTGCTAGCCTAACCCTCAGTTACTCAATCTTCTTGCAGAAGAAATTGGCACATGATGTCCATGAAAAGCAGGCCACCAGAGGAAGTATCCCCACCTTAAGACAACCCATGCCTTACAAGGAGTTGGCCACTCCGCCATTGCCGAAGGACATGGAGAGATTGGTGGCATATTGCCAATGCCAGGTTAGTGTCTGAACACCTGGACTGTCACCTTAACCCTAACCATAACCCTGGCCTCCTTAGGAAGGTCCACATAGACACAACTTTCCACCTCCATCTCTGTCTCCTTAATTCCAAGGGGGTAATGCTTACCCATTCTTATAGCTTCTACCCTCATTTCCTGCCGATTCCCTACATATACGCAACTACCTCCTTGTCAATTATGCGATGATGATGAGGACAAAGACAAAGAGGATGATAATGAAGAGTAAGATGAAGGTGGACTGAAGCTCACCCATGAGTTCCTGCACAGACCACTGCGTCATGTTACTCTGCCCCAACCCTCTTCAAATCACTCCATGCATCACTTGCTTCTTCATTCCTAGACACCAGCTCAGATTCTTTCATCTGCGGGCAATTAGATAGTGTTAGTGAGGATGCGGCTCTGGGTAATTCACAGAGCATGAGGGAGCCAAGAGGATGGGGAATTGTGTGAGGATGTGCTATCTTCCCAGTTGAGGTTGAGGAGAAGACTGTCCATGGCTTCTTATACACATCTCCTTAGTAAGGTCCTCATCTGACCTGTGCTGCTTGTATATTCTATGAGTGGAATGGGGTAATATCTGCTGTGCTGCAACCCCCCTAAATGTTGCCTGCCTGTCCTCTGGATCGTCCTGTCCTCCTCTTCCTCATTGATGACAATGGCATATAAAGGTATGGTCATTGGGTATGGCATGCCTGCTCCTGAGAAACCATCACTGTAGGTATGAAGTTGGGGGGCCGAAAATCTACCGATGATCTGACCCAGTCAGAAACAGTGAAAAACTATCCAGGTGTGTAGGCAAAATCGCAAAAAAAGAACTGCAAAAATGTCTTCCAGCTACAGAAATCACTAGTCAAACTCTCAGGAATCTTCAGGCTCAGAAACCTTTGACTTCTACCTATCTCAGCTGATCCTAGCAACAACTGTTCCTTTAAATTCCCAGTCTAAATTACCCCGATGTTTTGTGAGTGTAAAAACAGGAAATTCAAAGCTGCAATGCCATTGACCCTCATTACCATATGTATAAATGAGGGCACTTGGGACTTGGTGGGCAGATCGCAGGAGCAGCCAAAATGTGCAGGAAAGCAATTAAATGGCAAAAAAACAATAGAAATAGTTTCTACCTGATTTTCCTGTTAAAAACATTTATTTTCCCTGATTATGCACTGGGAATACACTGAAACCAGCAAGAAATTTACCCTCATAGTGCAGCCTCCACTAAATTCAAAAAACCCTTCCTTGATAAAGACAGATCTCTTCATAATCGTCATATAGATTTATGTTGGATTTTATAATTTTAGGTGGAGAGTTCCATTTTTCAAAATCTTTAACCTTTACAAATAATAATCCCCAGATATTAGACTTCATCCAGCACACATTTTGTCTGCTGGCAGAATACTGCTTCTGTGGAAAATATAATGACCCCCTTGGAGATAATTAGACCTAGATGTTACTTTGCCAGTATCAGTAGGACACTCCATCTATTTATTACACATATGTCTAGTCAGCAGCTATCTACTTCAGCAATCTTCTCTAGAATTATTGCCAATAGAACACTCTGGTGGCTGAAGGCCTATCTGATCTCCCTAGGGATTTCCTGAAAGGTTATGAAAATTCTAAGAGGGGAAAATTGGATAGGGCCTGTTTTGGGGCGGGAGTAGCACAATCCACTATTACCCTGCACCCGATGGTCCCTTTACAGGCAGGACGAAACTTTCTTCAGGCCTGAGGACTCACCTGCAATCTGCGTTGGAAATCAGCGTTGAACTTGGACTCAATGCAATTCGCACTTTCCACTCTCTTAAAGACAGGCTGTCTGTTAGATATCTCTTAAAGGTAGCTGGTACCTGTTATTTGCTGAAAATAACAGTCTGCTGTCTGCACGGAGTCTGAACGGAGATCAGACATCACACACGTAAAGCACAGATGCAGGTCCCGTCCCTATGTTTACACACTGATGAGTTATGTTAAAACATTGAATAAAGGTTGTGCACCACTAAATCCCACATGCTCCAATCTGCATGCCAGACCTCACCAATCTGCCGATCCGAGTTTGTACCAGGCCTGCGAGAGTGCATGCATCAAGGTCCTCTGCTGATGCTGGGGCCTTGGTGCAAGAGCTGGACAGAAAGAGGGACATCCACTATCTGCAGGGGCGGGGGGTGGGGTGGGGGGGGTGGGGGTGCAAGAGGCCCTCCAGACATCTATCCAAAAGGCAGTGGGAGTCAGTGGGGGACGAAGTCAATGCCAGGCGCACAGCATCATGAACATGGATGCAGAGCAGGAAGAAGTTCAATGCGTTGATATGAGTGGGCAAGATGAGTAAGGTCAACTGTCAAGTGGCGTCTCCTACCAACTGCACCATGCACTGCAGCCCCATCCCCCACATACCAAGAAACTCTTTCCATCAGTACTCAACTCTTCCAATCAGATGTTTCCTCTCACCGTCACACATTACCACTGTTTCAAGCCACCCACCCACAACTCACAGGCCACACTCACTGGCAGCTATTCAACCACATCACTCAGACACACATCCCGCTTTCTTGCAGGAGAAGGTGGCGCATATCAGGAGGCAGTAATTGGCAGTAGCATTTAGCCCCTCGAGCCTTTTCCACCATTCAATGAGATCATGGTGGACCTGTGACCTAACTCCATATACCTGCCTTAGCCCCTTTAATACCCTTGGTTAACAGAAATCTCAGATTTAACATTCACAATTGAGCTAGCATCAACTGCCGTCTGCAGAAGAGCGTTCCAAATGTCTCCCACCCTTTGCATGTAGAAGCATTTCCTAATTTCACTCCTGCATGTCCTGGCTCTAAATGTTAGGCTATGTCCCTGCATCCTAGTATTGAAGTCTAGGAGACCTCCAAAAACAGTTACAAATGTCTCGGCAGCCAGAAGCAATAATCCAGCCACTAACCTGTAAACCCTGCATGGTCCCTTTAAATAGCGGTGGTAGGAGGTCCTCCAGGCACTCTAAGACACGTTCAGATGGTCGGATTAAGAATGTGCATTGAGTGGAACGTTAAGACCCAAAATGGTGTCTATCACTTTAAATCAGCGTTGTACACTGATTGAAGCCATTTTCTCCCTACTTTACATGATTCCAGCGTTCGTTATCTGTGCCTGCGCAAACTCCTATACCAAGATGGCGTCTGGCGCACGTCACGCTGGAAACGTGAGTGCGCATCTAAGACGCCATCTTGGATGTCAGAGAGGCTGCGTAGCGCCAAAACAACGGGCGCTACATGGCCCAATTTAGCACCCACAATGTTTTGGCAAGGACTAAGCAGAAATGTCCAGCCATATGTTACCTCTTAATATCTGGCCTTGTATTATTTCTTACACCTGTCCTATAACATGTATATATGAATGTATATGACACTGCTTTTCAAATCAGCTTTCATTTCAATCTTATGAAGCTTTCTACAATCAGAGAGTGTCAGTCACCTGCGGATGGGTGATGTTCACATTAATTGGCTTCCTCCAAACTTGGCTTGGGGTAGTAGATTCTTTAACACTAAATAAGCATGAAAAACTATTTTGTTCATAAATGGAACTCTTGGTAACTCAACAGTTGCTTCAGAATTCAACTTGCCTTTCACCTCCTTTTCCTGCCACATTGATGAATCTTCTTTATTTGTTCATGCCAGTTCCAGAAAAGATACCTATCCCACAATTAGTGCCCTGCAAAATTCATCAGCTGTCAAGCTTTCTGCAGTAGGTTTGTAACCTCTGCAGTGACCCTTAGTGTAACCAAAAAACACATTTAAACAAGAAGATGTAAAATGGGACAATCCAATAAAAGAATTGGGCTGATTGTTGCTAAGGTTCAAAAAAGCAGAAATATGGAAATCACAATCCTTTAGAAGTTTTCGGTAAAGCTATCATCTATCTTGTAACCCCCCGCTCCCAAATAAAAGTGTCAACACTGCATGACTTTGTTTTGCAAATTTGTGACAACTATTTGAGGGTTAGCCAAATTATCGTGCATCAGGCTAGCCTGCTGTTAAGCCATATGGAAGAATGCCTGAATAGACAACGATTTAATTACTCCAGCTAGAAGAGCCATTGATGAACTGGAACAACCTGTTTCCCCCTATTGTCCAGGCCTACAATTTGCTTGATGTGGAGATGCCGGTGATGGACTGGGGTTGACAATTGTAAACAATTTTACAACACCAAGTTATAGTCCAGCAATTTTATTTTAAATTCACAAGCTTTCGGAGGCTTCCCCCTTCGTCAGGTGACGAAGGGGGAAGCCTCCGAAAGCTTGTGAATTTAAAATAAAATTGCTGGACTATAACTTGGTGTAGTATAAGCAGTTAATAATTTACCCACAAAATATGTATCATTTGAGGAGATTGGGAGAGAAAGATATTGACAGGTTGGATTAAAGATTCCTTTAAGCAATTTATTCTTGATGTGTTTAACTTTTACTATTTGAAGATTCAAGTTATAAGAACATAAGAAATAGGAGCAGGAGTAGGCCAATCGGCCCCTCGAGCCTGCTCCGCCATTCAATAAGATCATGGCTGATCTGATCCTAACCAAAGTTATAATATTTCATTCTTTGATTTTTTGATACTTTAATAAATAAATCTTGAGATGACAATGAATTTATATTATTTCATATTTACTGATGTTTACTCTAAGGTGAGAAGATTGATAGGAACCATTATATCTTATGTAGATGAAAGGGTTTGGAATCACCAATTACAAACACAAGGAAAGACTTAAAAAATTGGGGTGTTTTTTGTTAAAACCACGCAGATTACAAAACAATATAATAGAAGTGTTTAAAATTATGAAAGGATAGGAGAGGGAATACGAAAGCAAACTGTTACCAGTAGTGAAGAGGTCTGGAATGAGAGGCCATGGATACAAGATTAAATGTAAGAGATTTAGAATAGAGGGCAGAGAAACTTCTTTACACAGATTTCCTTCCAGAATTAGTGGTTGAGGCAGAAAATGCATCAAAATTCAAGATTAAATTGGATACGTGGATGAAAGGACATGTGAACAGGATGGGTGAATGTGATCAGGACTATTTGCTCGCATGGAGGGCAAACAACATGCATTGGTTGGGCCAAATGGCCTGTTTCCATGTTTTAACATTTAATGATGTATACTACTGGACTTATAAAAGTTTTCTGGTCAATGTCTGTGCTCTCGATTAAGGATGTCAAGTTTTCAATATTTAATTAAAAAGTAAATCACAGAAGTGGTGATGGTGTGGTGTAGTTTGTCTGTCTTCTTTTCTCTATCATGTGGCATAACAACAGTATTCAGCTAGAGACAACTGTAACAAGGTCAAATATCTCATATGATTGACACTTTATTCACTGTGCTTTCAAAACTATTAACAGATCTAAACTAGTTTAATTAAAAATAAAATTGTTTTTACATTATGCCAAATGCTTTATCAAAGCCTACTAACAAAATTTAGCTTTTGTTTTCAATCTGAGAATTACAATCAAGAACATTTAATACTCACTACATGATGTTATTTATGTACCAATTATTTATGAATTTAGACAGGCTGTAGACATAATTTGATCAGCACATTTTTAATGTAATTTAGGATTTGTGAGTCTCTATTGAAAAGCATTAATAGGTGGCAATTAAGTAGTTTCAACAGATCTCCCAAGGTTTTGGAATAAATATAATTAAACCTTGTCTTAGTGCTCACTACCAAGGAATACTGATTTTAGACCAGTGGATCTCCCAGGATATTGCCCACATTTTTTATATAACTGAACTCCAGTGCCATTACTCACAAAAAGAATTGTATCACATTTTCATAAGCACATAGCCCATGGGCCACATGCAGCCCACTAGCTCCTTCGATCTGACCAGTGGAGCTTCTGCTGGTTCCTGTCTTCTTTGTGCTTGTTTGCAAATTCAACTTCAGCAGCACTGCTGACAACACCTTAAAGTGAGCCTGAAGGAATGGAAAATGCTGCTCCTTGATTGATGCATTTTGACCAGTCACAAAACAGCCTTTTTCAGTCCTCCAGGCTCAGCAGCTTTAAAGAGTTGAAGCTTCCACATTTCAGACTTTGGCGCAAATTATATGCAGCTCACTTACTGGTTCTGCCACATGTATTCAGTCCCCCAGCTCCAAAAGGTTAGGCATCTCTGCGATAGGCTGACACTCCAGCCAAGTACTGATGATGTTTCTGCTTTGTTGGAGGTGCCATCCTTCAGAGGAAACATTAAACTAAGGTCCTGTCTGTCTGTTCCAATAGTACAAATGATTCCATTGCACTATTTAAAGAAGAGCAGGGAGTCAGAATTGGGCACCAGGATTCGGTAAGGGAGGCTGTGTGGGAGCTAATGAAACACATGCAGCTGAGAGAAACTGGGTTGTTGGGACTTGAGGGATTGAGGGCTAGAGGCTGCGCTTGGAACATGAGATGGAAGCAACATTGAAGGCGGAGCAGGCACGAGGGGCTGAATGGCCAACTCCTGTTCCTATGTTCCTATGTTCCTATGAAGCAGGAGAGTGCCAGGGTTTTGGAATGGAGTTGATACTCTGAATCCTAATTGCTTATTCATGGAATGCTCCACCACAAATGGCTGTTGAGTCAGAAACTAGAACATAATTTAAAAGGGAGCGGGATAAATATTTGAAAATACGGAATATAAAAGGATCTGGGGGATTGAATGGGGTTACAGGAGACAGCACCAGCATCGGCACAGGCACCAGGAGCTGAATGGCTTCCTCACATACTGAAATCTCTATTGTTCCATGAAAACTCTCCTTTATTGAGTCAGAGCCCAGAGAGTGGTTTAGAAATGTTGTTGCTGAGCTGAGTTTAGGACGATGTGCCCTGTGAGAAATGCCCCAAACAGCAAGTCTGCTGCCCTTTGTGCGATCTCTTGGTTTGGTTCAAATCGGTCTGTGTACCCTGGTTTTGAAATGTGAAGACCAAGTACAAATGAGGTAAATGCAATAACATTTTCAGACATCATGTGATCAGACCTCCAGGAATGCCTCCAACCAGAGCTGGCAACCCACTAAGTAGAATAAGCATTGCACAGGGGGTAGATTAAGCATTGTATTAGACTGTGCCTTAGGCTATAAATTGCCAAACAAATTTATTAAACAGTAAATGGATAAATGAACAATGGCACACTGTAGATTTACAGTAGCTTACAGACTTAATTATCCCTCCTCAAAAGATAGAAAATAACAAGTGGTCCTACCTGCTGCACTAAATTTCATTGTGAACTGGACTTGGCACAAGGTCCTCGAATATTAACATTACATGGTGATTCACTGACCCTCCACAAAACCTCTTTGGCCTGTTGCACGCATCAGACAGACTACTCAATGGAGAAATACATTACATTACATTCAAAAAGGTGGAAGAATCCAAACTTCAAAATTTTCTATTGATTAACAGCAATTACACTAATGTTCTTCACATATATTTTATAATTTCTACAATTCTTTTCTTAAAATCCTTGCCACCTGATAATGACATATTTAACTTCCAAAATCATTGCTTACATTTGTTGAGTTTGTTTTCTGTTAATGAAATGCACATTATGTTGTTACCTAAGTTTTGTAACTAATATCTTGGATTAAGTCTTCTAATACATTATAAGTAGCAATCAATTTTGGATTTTCTGAAGCTGCTTTTATTGATCCCAACAAAGCCAGCTACAGACGTCTTTTAAGTCCCCATGCATCAGTTAATGCTGAAACAAACACTACAAATACTTAGAAAAATATTGCCTGCTTTAGGGAAAAAAATATTTAAGTCATCTGGAGTTTCAATGAAGTATTCATCTTGTAATAAGATAATTAAGCCTATTTAAATATAAAAGCGATTTATTTTGAATAAAATTATAAAGGGATGATTTGTATGGTTTGCTATTAAAGCCATAAATGTTTTTAATTTTATAATATAAATTCTCTAGGGCTGATTTTAGCCCTGCCTAGCCAATAGAAACCAGGTGGGTGCCAGTTAAAATGGCAGTGGCGATTTATTTCCACTGATCTCACTGCCTTCCTGTGGGTTGTAATGTTACACTGCTCGATTATACAATCCTTTGAAATTCAGGGTTCTAATCCCCAAAATTAGCTTCCCTTTTCCAACAACTTCCTTATTAATACATTTATAATCACCATATTAATTTTTAAAAATAGACTGACCCCCTTTCATTAAAATGCAGTTTAGCAAAAATGATCTGACAGTTATTCTTATTTTACAAACTCTCATGACATCATTCCTCTTCCAGATAATCAGCATGGTTTCAGTAAAGAATTCTATCTAGTGTAATTTCCATCTCTTTCTAGGATCTAGTTTCTTATAAGGTTCTTAGCTTCCTGAGCTCAATGTTAGGAAGACACCAATGTATGGTTTGTGTGCTTGTTTTGATAAGAGTATATTTTGCATAAAATGAAACTTCAATTGTTTGTTCAATTCAATTATATTTGATGCACCTTTATGTCAGTTCCTGAACATACACTGTAATTGGATGTGCATATCCACTAAATAAAGAACTTGCATTTATATAGCACCTTTCACAACCTCAGGACAAAGAGCTTTACAGCTAATTAAGCACTTTTGAAGTGTAGTCACTGTTGTAATTTAGGAAACGTTGCAGCCAATTTGTGCACAGCAAGGTCCCACAAACAGCAATGAGATAATAACCAGATATTCTGTTTGAGTGATGTGGGTTGAGGGATAAATGTTGGCCAGGGTACCAGGGAGAATCCTCCTGCTCTTCTTCAGATAGTGCCGTGGGATCTTTTACGTCCATCAAAGAGGGCAGAATTGGTTTAACATCTCAACCGAAAGAAGGCATCTCCCACAGTGCAGCACTCCCTCAATACTGCACTGAAGTGTCAGCCAAGATTATGTACTTCAAGTCCTGGACTGGGATTTGAACCCACAACCTTCTGACTCAGTAGGCAAGAGTATTACCACACCCTACACCACAACAAAAAAAGACTATTTCTATTGATGGGAGAGGAAGCAATCTTACTTTTCTAGTGTTTTAGATTAGGGAAGCCGTACATCTGATGCATGTTTCCTATACAAATGCTGTACAGTTTCTGTATAAATATGCATGTGGTACAGCTATAGCCAGTCTTTGCTGAAAATGGTATGAACTTTTCATGAATGATATATTTCTCAATTAACAGAAAAGAAGAATTTTTACTTCTCCTTCTGAGGAAACAGAAAAGAAACTAATAAAATGTTGTGACAAATGTTATGGAGAAACTCAAAGACAATGGGACTTGAGAGAGAATTAGAATCTATCTTAAGAGCATTCTATGGAACATTAATAACACTCTGACGTTAAGCAAAATTGCCTTGCTAATAGGCATGTGATTAAAACTAGAGTCAAGTCCCAATTCTATTGGCTTTGCAATGGTATCAATAATGTGTTTCTCAAAATATCAATAAAAGAGGAGATAAATAATGTTAGTATACTATGGACTTAATTATAATCAGTGTTGACTTCTCACACATTACTTCATTAAATCATTTGCATCAAATATTACAGTGACCTAACAAGTGATCTTGAAGTGTTTTTTTGAACATATGTCGTTGGTATGCAGAAACTAATGAGAGTGATGTTCTAAAACAAACAATAAGAAACCAGCATATCAGCGTGTTTCAATGTGGCTGTTTCATTTGGAAATTGTTCCTTTCATTTAATAAGATTTGAAAGTTGTGTTTTCCCTTTCCTTTTGTCTTGACGTGTCATTACTGGTTTCTGCTCCCATTATATTTGTGTTATTTTTCTCCATAATGAGTGAATGAGCTACAGTTACCTAGAATAACAGAGCACCAGCACGATTCCCCAGACATTGTTGGCTCCACATGATACTGGATAATTGTTTAAAGATGACATGCTGATATTTTTCCATTTCCCCAGGGTGATTCTGTTCAAGCTGATCTGACTTGTCCCTGATGATCTGCTGAAAATAGGCCATAATAGTTTGTTGTCACCAGACATTAGACTTTTCTTGCATATTCCAAGGATCATTGATCGCCACCATAGGGCTCTGTGTCCAGATACATCTGATGCACAACAAACGAATGCTCCAGGAAGCAGGAGGGACTACATCCATTCGCCTGACTGTACTAATTATATTTGCATCAACAGGGAAGCATTCTGTTCCATCAATATCTAAGAAATGTATGATACTCACTGTGAACTTTGCAGTGTGATTATTAAATGGCTTGGCAATCCCCATTATGCATGTGTTATCTGGATGAACACCTCATTTTTTCTCTACTGGAACACTGAGAATTCAGAGATAGCTGGCTACCAGGTAAGCACAACATGTTCCTTTCTATTCCTGACCTTCCCCAAAAAGTACTCCTTGTGTAATTTGTTAAAGGTTTCAGTAACTGCGCTCAGTTACCTCTTGATTTAATGACGCTTAACTAAATTAAGTAGCAGAAAACAACTTCTTATGTCCTTTCAGTATATAGGGAAGCTGTTAACAGTTTCAATTTTGTCCATTTTCAGTGGGTAGTTTCATATTGCCAGCTGTTGTCTTCAGTTTGATTTCATTTGCTGAACGGAAAGATTCAATTCCCAGTGGACCAACAAGCTGGCTTTCGTCAGCAGTCTAAAGTAGCACTTACAGAGTTGGTAGCATTTTAACTATAGAAGCAAATCCGATAGTGTTAAGTTGAATAGGTAAGGAATCTTACAACACCAGGTTATAGTCCAACTGTTTTATTTGAAAATCACAAGCTTTCGGAGGCTTTCTCCTTCGTCAGGTGAGCAAGTGTGGGATTCCATGGAAGGTTGCCGCATTTATATTCAGAGAACAATACCTGGTGATTACAGATAATGTGAATAGGGAGAGAGCTAATTGATACATTAATAAGTCAATCATCACATACTGAAATTTTAGCACAGTTTGCAGCATTTTTACATTGGCTATCTTAAATGGAAAGAAAATATTGTCATTTTCAAATGTAACGATTATGACAATAGAAAACTAGGTATATTGCTTTGGGTAGCGCAACATATTTCAAATTTCTGGAAATGTATGGATAGTTTGTATTATGTTGAATGGGATATGTACTTGGAGTCGCACAGAAGTAAAATGTGTAGAGGTTTATTTGTGCTCATTAGAATATTTAGGACAAGTAATGGAAGTCACTGTTTGAACTTTATGAATTGTAAACAATTTTACAACACCAAGTTATAGTCCAGCAATTTTATTTTAAATTCACAAGCTTTCGGAGGCTTCCTCCTTCCTCAGGTGAACGTTTGTTGGAAAAATGTTCACCTGAGGAAGGAGGAAGCCTCCGAAAGCTTGTGAATTTAAAATAAAATTGCTGGACTATAACTTGGTGTTGTAAAATTGTTTACAATTGTCAACCCCAGTCCATCACCGGCATCTCCACATCAGAACTTTATGAAGGATGAGAGCTGCTCGTCAGTGGTTAAGTAAAAGAAAACCTTTACTAAGTTTCAAGTATTAGGAATTTCCGTTATCAGAGATTTTAAAGAAACTTTGCAGCTTTTAGTAATTTGGAAACTCTACTTCGAATATCTTTCTCATCAGAACGCTGTTCACAGTACTCATTAAAGGAAGTTTCCATAGTGACTTAACTGTGAAGGCTTAGCATGAATGCCTAGCAGTCAGTGAAAATATGAGCGGATTAAGCTACTGCAAAGGAATTGTATATAGATGTGTGTGCACAGGACATTAACCTTGAAATTACTGTGAGCGATGTTAGCAAATGAACACTTAACGCATTTGTTATCAAAACCCTCTTTCCATTATTCTCAAAGAGCCAGTAACTCATTTAGAATAAACATTTATTAAAATAGTGAAGAGGGTAATTTGATATCATGGTGTTAAGCATTCTTTTGATAGCACCCAGACTTTGGTCATTTACAAGAGAAATATGTTAATTTATACGGTTGTGAAAAATACATTTCTATTCTTATTAAAATTTCCTGCTGGAAACTAAGATATTTACTGTGATCATGGCAACATTTAAGATGTCTTACCTTATGGTCGATATTTAATACATCTGCCAGATGAGATGATGTATTATTTTACAGTCATAATGGTTGAAAGAGTGCTTATTAAATTAGCAATATGGGTGCTGTTGCATATAGTCATGAAGGGTGCATGTTGCAGTCCAACATGGGAATTCCAGCCTTGCTACTCCTCGTGTTGTAAGAAGGGGAGAATTTGAGAGATTGTGGTTAGTCTGGGTCAGCTTTACCCAAAATGGTGCAAGAGCAGAGAGAACAACAAAAACTTGCATTTATATAGCGCCTTTAACGTAGTAAAAGGTACCAAGGAGCTTCACTGGAGCGTTATCAAACAAAATTTGACACCGAGCAACATAAGGATGTATTAGGACAGATGACCAAAAGCTTGGTCAAGGAGATAGGTTTTAAGGAGCGTCTTAAAGGAGGAGAGAGGTAGAGAGGCGGAGAGGTTAAAATCGAGGATGCGCAGGAGGCAAGAATTGTAGGAGCGCAGAGACCTCAGAGGGTTGTAGGACTGGAGGAGGTTACAGAGATAGGGAGGGGCGAGGATACGGAGGGATTTGAAAACAAAGATGAGAATTTTAAAATCAAGGCGTTCCTGGGCCGGGAGCCAATGTAGGTCAGCGAGCACGTGGGTGATGGGAGAACGGGACTTAGTAAAGTTAGGATACGGGCAGCAGAATTTTGGATGAGCTCAAGTTTATGGAGGGTGGAAAATGGGAGGCCAGCCAGGAGACTATTAGAATAGTCCAATCTGGAGATAACAAAGGCATGAATGAGGGTTTCATCTGAGCTGAGGCAGGGGTGGAGACAGGCGATGTTATGGAGGTGGAAGTAGATGATCTTGGTGATGGAGCGGATATGTGGTCGGAAGCTCATTTCAGGGTCAAATAGAATGCCAAGGTTGTGATCAGTCTGGTTCAGCCTCAGACAGTGGCCAGGGAGAGGGATGGAGTCGGTGGCTAGGGAACGGAGTTTGCAATGGAGACCAAAGGCAATGGCTTCGGTCTTCCCAATATTTAGTTGGAGGAAATTTTTGCTCATCCAGTACTGAATGTCAGACAAGCAATGTGACAAATGAGAGACAGTGGAGGGGTCGAGGGATTTGGTTGTGAAGTAGAGGTGGGTGTCGTCAGCGTACATGTGGAATTTGACATTGTGTTTTCGGATGATGTCGCCGAGGGGCAGCATGTAGATGAGAAATAGAAGGGGGCCATGGATAGGTCCTTGGGGGACTCCAGAGGTAACAGTGCGGGAGTGGGAAGAGAAGCCATTGCAAGTGATTCTCTGGCTACAACTGGATAGACTGGAACCAGGCGAGGGCAGTCCCACCCAGCTGGACAACGGAGGAGAGGCGTTGGAGAAGGCTGCAGACAGGTCGAGAAGGATGAGGAGGGATAGTTTAACATCGTCACAGTCACATAGGATGTCGGTTGTGACTTTAATAAGGGCTGTTTCAGTACTGTGGCAGGGTCAAAAACCCATTTAGAGGGATTCAAACATGGAGTTGCGAGAAAGATGGACATGGATTTGGGAGGCGACAACACGTTCAAGGACTTTGGAGAGGAAAGGGAGGTTGGAGATGGGGCAGTAGTTTGCAAGGACAGAGTGGTCATGGGTTGGCTTTTTGAGGAGGGGTGTGACGAAGGAAGATTTGAAGGGGAGGGGGACAGTACCTGAGGAGAGGAAACTGTTAACAATATCAGCTAACATGGGGGCCAGAAAGGGAAGTTGGGTGGTCAGCAGTTTAGTGAGACTAGGGTCAAGGGAGCAGGAGGTGGGTGTCATGTCAAGATGAGCTCAGAGAGGGCATCAGGGGAGATAGGAGAGAAACTAGAGAAAGATGTGAGTTCAGGGGGGAACCGTAGGAGAAGGTTGGCTTGGTGGGCTAGGAGAAGGGAGTAGCAATCAGATTTTAAGTCAAAGAAAGGTTTTTATTTGCAAAGGTACCATTCTCAAATACATCTTTCCTAACCTGCACCATTATAAACATTCCTGGTGACCTAACTTAGTATACCCTTGTATTTGGGACTTCAGCATTTTCCAGGACTACCCAGGCGCTACTGAATTCTAGGTGTTGCTGCAAGAGGAACATTGGATTCTGACCTTTAGCTGTGTGTCCTGCTGTAACCTTGGCACTAAGGTTCTTTGGTTGCTAAGCAGTCAAATGGCCTATGGCCCAGATACAAATGAGGTCTGGGCATGACTTTGATCACTGACCAAGACCTACATGCAGTGGAAGTTAGGTGTGCTAAACTAATCTTGTCTGGCAAAGATAATTTTAAAGTTTTTTTTAGGTTTATTAATATTCCTAAGAAGCTGCTTGATCCTGAGTCCCTGGAGGACCCTCAAGATTGCAGTCCACTCATGACAATGGCTTCCTGAGTGTCCACTGCTATGTTATTGGTAATTGAAATACTAAAGGTTATGCAAATCTCTCTGGCAGCGGTGTCCCTGTTTCCTTTCTGGGTTTCTGTGGCATTGGCATGGGGTAGAGAGAAGCACAGCAATTAATCACATTGTTATGAATAACTCGGGTTCCTTTGGTTTTCAACTGCGTTATTTGAGTTTAATGGGAAACTTCAGACCATTGACCTTCTTTATCACGAGGGCAACTTTTAGTGGTCTTAGGCAAGTTGGAGTGATTCACCGCCTCTGCAGTACAGTGATAAGGCTAATGTGTTCAGCCAGAAGGAGGATATTGCCATCCATGAAGCTTAGGGCCGAGTTTGTGTGACTGCCAATAAAGTGATCTCAATGACAGATAATGTGGCCAATTTTTCCTTCTCCCTGCAGATGAAGCCATAAGCAAACTAAAGTTAGAATCTGCTATGTGCTAATTCACTAAGCAGGGTCCTTTTAAGGGAACTGCAAAGGGCCTGAGGGCCTCTGCCGGCATCGCAGTGGCCGAACAGTGATAACCACTGTTAGGCCACTGTGAGGTAGATTATGATGCAGCATGTCTTGAGGCCAGGAGGGTCATCAGAGGGAGGAAATGAGATCAGTGTGTTGCATTCATCCAAAAGGGCATGCAACGGCACAAAAATGATCCAAAATACTTTCTATGTTGGCTAAGGTATCATCAATCATGGTCAAAAGGGCTTCGCTGAGATAATGACAATGACTGAATAGTCTTAAACTCTCCAACAAACCCTTGAGGCGATCCTCAGATTGCACTGTATTGAGTTTTCATCTGACCCAGCAGACCAGAGTAAGGATCCATCTATATGGAGGTTGGAAAAACACGTGGAGTGTGCTACAAAGATCAAAGGCCATAATTAAACAGTTTGATGGAAAGAAGTGGACTCAATACCGTATTGTCTAACTAAAAGTAAGAAGGGGCAGTAATGCCAATAGTCTTGTAGAATCATGTCAGGAACTATCAATTTGCCTTAGAGCTGTTCCTCTGAGGCTGGTGAAAGGATTTTTGATTGAGGCCGCATACCCTTGGTGTTCTGGATTTCAGTAATAGTTTCTATTCAGAAGAAACCCGATCCTAATCATTCCAAAAACTTCTGAGGAATTGTGCAAATAGTAATGGCTCTTAAGGTGGTTCTTGGAATTGTTGCAACATGCATATTGAATGGCTTGGAAGCCTGTGGAACAATCCAAAAGCCTGGATTTCACTCACGTGACAAAGGTATAGAGCAGATTGTGACTTTGTGTGAGATTTCAAAGAGTCATGAGGCTCAAGGGAATGCCACTTACACTGCTTTCATCGATTTTCATAAGGCTTTCAACCTGGTGCTTCATGCATCCCTTATGAAACTGAAGCTGTACTAAATCTTGGATTTCATCCAGTAGTGTGTACTTTTGCTCCCAGATTTAAGTGAGAGATTCACTGAATCTATCTTTCTCAAAACAGGAGTGAAACAAGGTTGTCTATTGTTACCCATCCTAACCAATGTCTTCATTAATGATGTGTTGGATGATATTATATAGGATGGACTGACAGTGCCTGTTCCCAGTATTGCTAAAAGACTTGCTGTACTTCTTTTCACAGATGATATTCTGTTGTTGGCAGACTTACCTTCTTCCTCCAAGAGTTCCTCTATCCAAATGAAACGAGCAATAATAATTCCCATGATAAGCACAGAAAGCTTACTAAGTGAGGATAATACAACAAAAAACGTGAGAAAGAAACAATCTGTAAGCTGGACACTCTCCTGGCAATCCAAAAACACAAGGATCTTGTGATCCAATTAGCTGCAGATGACTGCCCCTTTAAATACTGCTTCAGTAGTCCTTACACACCAATCCTGCCAGGTTTTACAGTGCTATGTATTCACTGGCTTGGACAATGGGATAACCAGTGGGATAAGTTTGGAGGGGGGAAAAGTGCAATAATGTGGCTTTTTACAGCTTAAGGGGAAGATTGCAAAGATACTGATTGAAAGATATAAGGCATGTCTATCCTAACTGTTGATTCATATTGATACCTAGGGGCCTTAATGGATTACACAGTCTTTCAGTTGAGAAGCGGCAAAAGGCATCTTTCTTCAACAACAGTGAAATCCCAGGGAAGCTTAATCTTGCAGCATATAAAATAGATTTCCATGCAATTCTCCTACATGGTTCCAGACTCCTAGGCATGCACCTCCAACTGGTCAAGCGACCATTAGATGTGGTATGTTGTATCTCCATGCTGTGGTCAGGAAGATGGTGTTGATGTACCCCCCTTTTAAAGCGAATTGTGCTGTGCACCATTCCACTCATGAGGAGCTCCTGGTATTCTACAGTTTTTCTAATGATGGCTGAAACCTATGTTTGTGAATTATGTATTGAGCAACTAGTGACTATCCTCTTTGGAGAGAGGAGGCAAGCAAAGTTTCTTTGTGGTTCAATTTGCTCCAACCTGATGGCCTGGTGATGACAGTTCAGAACCAAGCCAATCTGCAGCAAGTAATCTGATACTTGAACCAACAAGATTTCCTATATTACAACAATGACTACACTGCAAAAGTACTTAATTGGTTGTAAAGCGCTTTGGGATGACCTGAGGTCGTGAAAGGTGCTTATATGAATGCAAGTTTGTTCGTTCTTTCTTTCCAGCATTTGCTGTGGGATTTTTTTTCAGATTTCCTGCATCTGCAGTATTTTGTTTATTTTCAATTTTCTCAGCACTTGTTTGCTCTACTTCCTAGACCTAATCCATCCTTTGAGTAACTCTGGATCTGATCTACACTGTTAGCTTCTGCATTTTTCTTTTTTTCCGGAAGTGATAGCTTTTCCCCTTAAAAGTAGTCACAGGTGATATTGTTCTTGACATTGGTTGGCAGTTTAAAAAGTCTTTCTTTTGAATTAAAATGTCTCTCAATGATTGGTGCCAGGTATTTTAAATTTACAGTATCAATAACAAGATGGTTAATTTCCTCTGTGCACTATCCTTAGCAGGAGGGCTTGTGTTAAATTCCTTTCTGCACTATTTCAATGCAGCCAATAAACCAAACCTTTTTAAAACCAAGTAACAACTGCGTTAAAATAGTGCAGGCATTGATGGTGTACGAATGTGTTTAAAAAGTACACAGCAAATGAAACCCCAAGGAAGGCAATGAAAGTAACTTTATTTAAAGCACAATCTAAAAACTAAGCAATAACATTGCCCTATAGAATATAAATACTAAGCAACAGCACTGCACTTACAAATCATTGTTATGGGGTTTTTTTCTCAACCATGAGATAGGTGTTTTGATGTGTTATCAGTATAATGATTCCCTCTAAAGGTTACTGGTGATATTGGAACTGATGAGGGAAAAAAGATATTCTTAAAAAAAACATTAATATACTGATTTAAAGGCGATGTCAAGGCATTATAAGAAACCGAGTATTTATTTTATTTGTTCAGGGATTTATGAATGCCTGTGAAGATATGGTTTATTGTGAATCTCATGAGTTTGGTCACTAATCTCTCTGGCTATCTGTATGGTGCAGGCATCTTCCTATCTAAAGTCCAAAGTGACTTCTGATGTATGTTGAAATGGTCATAAAAAGTAAAGGTGCTTTCTATTACATTTCATACTTAATTTTCATATTTTAATCTTTCATTCAATTGACAACTTCCTAGTTCATTAGATAATTTGTTAATTCTGTTAGCGACAACAGTTGGTAAAAAGCTAGAAATACTTAGTTTTATTTTAAAAGCTTTCGCTTTTGCAGAATTGGGGCACATTTTCAGCATGGTGTGACTTCTGCCCCCTACAAAGGTGTGCCTCTGACCCTGGTGGATCTTCCAGCCTTGGGGTCATGTACGTGGTCTTGGCAGGTTTCATAGCCTCCACCAGACTCCTCCTGATGGGGAGGGGGTGGGGATTGGCAATGCAAGCCTCAGAGGCCTGCCACAGCATAGTGTTATCAGCAGCACTGCTGTAGGTATAAATTCAAAAGCAAATTTTTAATTTTGTCAAACTTGCTACCTAGGCCTATTGAGTTGATCAATTGCGTAGGTTTAAGGGTATTTAAATTTTAAAATTGTCCCTATACCACCCATAGTAATGCCGGACACCAGGGTTGACCAGGCATCCCTGGTATCTAGTGTAGGAAAACATAGTTCTATTATTTGCATATTATTTCAATATACCTCCAATGTTGAATGTATTGTGTATCTTGTCACTTCCAGTGGGAGATCCCAGAAATGTTTAAAAGCAGCGGAGAGCACCTGGAACAGCTCAGAAGCAATTTCCAACCCGCGTCAGCTATAGTTACGTCAGTTCCCTGGTGTAGTTCTAGCAGAAAATCTAACCCTAGGACTCATCAATTGTCCTTTTATAAGGTGTTTGACAATTTATTAGGAGCTAGCTTTCAGGTTGATCAGGCAAAGCATTTCACAAATCAAACTGGTAGAAGTGAATACTTGATAGCCCACTGGAAAAGGGTACATTTTAGAAGCCTCAGCCTTTCAGTAATAAATGTTTACTGGAGTAAAATATTACTATTGTACCAACTCACTGTTTTAGAGAATGACATGAAAAGGCTATCATCATTCATGTGGATAAAAAAGGATACAGTTTTGGATTTTGCTGGCAAGTGGTCTCACTGAGTCTCCTCTCCATCTCCTGCAGAGCAAGCTGAACACATGATGGATTAGTTGTTGTTTGGCTGAACATTAAATGCCGTTTTCATTCAATTGAATTTTTGTTAGAGGCAATAAGCACATTTATCACTGGTTATTCTACCGTCTCTTCTTCTATGTTTTAATAGAATGTTCATGGGAAAAACAATGTAAGTGATTCTTCAATCTGAGTGACCAGTATATGCACCAGTTGTTGGGAGAAATCCATAAATAGTTGAGACCTCGTTTAATACAAGTGGGATTTTTTTATTTGACTTATTGATTACTTCACGAGTGATTATCAAGAAACTGACTGTTTTCAAATGAATTGCTCATGTAATTTAACATACAAGATGCTCCAGGAACTGTTTTAGGCATAGTTGAAAAATATATTTGGTAATGAAGACAGTCAACGTTGATTCACAGATGGCCCATGCTCCCAACATTCTTTGCACACTCGCACTAGTTGAGTGGCAGCCCAACCTCACCGAATTCTGCAGGGTTGGATAATTTGCATAATGTAAATAAGATGGTTTTCCCATGTGCAGGGAGAGTTCAGTCACTTGGCGACGAAGTGCACAGAATCACGAGTGCAGCACTTTTAAGGAAGGCAGCAATTTTTGGGGGCAAGCTGACTCACAGGACAGAATGGCTAGACCTGCTCCCAGAACCCCCCCACCCCCCCCATCTCCAATGAGGAGGTTTTATTGCAGGAAGTGTCCCTGAAGGAAGGGCAATTTTTGGAACAGAGGGAAATCCCCCATATGGAGCCCAGTGTACAGCAAACATGGCAGGAGGTGGCCAATCATACGAATGCAGCCTCCTCAGCACATTGTTCATGGCAGTAAGTGTAAAAGACATTCTCCAGACTAAGGAAGGGTGCCTAATGAGGGAAGATCAATGGGTGTCCACTCACAGCAAGGGAATGGCTGGATCATGCATGCAACAAACACTCAGCCCATAGTACGCTGCCACATCACCATTTCAGTCTGCAAAGCACTGGCCCCACTTCTTGCTTCTTAAACTTCCTAAATATCTGAAAGTGTTCCTCCAACTTGCTGGCTGCCAAAGGGATAGGTTTCATTTCACTTACACAACCCTGTCATGTTTTCTGACTAACTTATTATATCGCTCCTAGAACTCATGCATGCTCTCTGCTCATCCTTTCACACCAGAATCAACATAAGCTACTTATTGGGGTTCTCCATTCAAAAGAGAAGACTGCACATCACCACCAGTACAGAACCTGTGCTGGTAGTGAACCAATGAACAGATGACTCTTCAGCCACTATGAGGAGCACCCGCCAAATAATAATGTGCACAGTTATTGGCTGCATACACTATGCTGACACATGTTCCCTTTTACTTTGTCCAGGAGTCTCCCAAGATGAGGAAGCAGGCACCAGGGAGAAGGAGGAACTAGCTCCATCACTTCATGACCCATCAAACACTTTAAACCCCACAAGCACCAGCCCAGATATATCCACTTCAGGGGAATTAGTTAAGAGAGTCAGAAGCAAACGCCAGGTGAAGCAGTGAGCACCTGTGAGAAGAAGCAAGTGGAGGTGGCAGCAGGCGAGCAGCAACCAGATGAAGGGCCAGACGGGCGGCTGCTGTGACACCCTTGGATTTGTACCTTATAGGGGATGCAGGACAAGCTGTGATCATTATTCTGCAGAATCCCTTCATGGAGTCGTTTGAGAATCTTCAGAGTTCCCTCCACGAAATCTCAGATAACATATAGCAATGCTGCTCTGGCACCTGTGTAGGAATGTGAGAGTGTTTTGGGGAACCTGCGGAGCATCAGGGAGTGAGTGGTAACTCCAGAACGCCTTGTGCGAGTGGGCCGAAGGGCTAATGCATTTTTGCTCACTAAAACAGTGCTGTGGAGACCTGGGATTCCAAATTTAATGGACATTCTCATTTCTGGCCCAGAGAGGCTAGAAGATCATCTTCAGAGCATCTTAAGGGAAAGCTTCATGCTCTTTAGTGTTGGTCAAGGGCCTGTCCCCAAACAGATGTTAATCCATATGATTTATATCAATTAGTGTTAATTGTATTCAGGCAGTGGGTATCAATTGGGGACTCTCTTGTATCCATTTATAGGAGGGTGTGTAATAGAATCTCTGTGAATAAAGGTTTGGAAGCAACTGAAGACCAGGCTCCAGTATTCTATCCTTCACCACCAGGTTATCCAGTTGTAACAGCAGATCATCTGTAAGGAGCACCCAGTAATATGAGGACTTCCTATTTTAGGGTATGCCCTTTGCATAGAGGACACGTGAAGAGCCAAATAGGGGACAGCAGCAGCCAACCATAGCAAACAGATGGCAGTAGTGGCAACACCATCTCATGACACAGCAGAAAAAGAACATTCACCATAGATGAGTCAGTCACAAGGTCCCTGTTGAGGAGCTGCAGTGTGACGCCACATTTGTTCCTCCAACTGTGGTGACATTTAGAAGGAGCAGGAGATTAGGAGGTAGACAACACACTTTCATCAAGGGCAAGGACCAAGGAAGAAAAAATTGATGCAGGGACACAATCTGTGTTGGAGAAATAGTGATTGTACCTTCTTTGGACTATTTAGTGATGATTTTTTTTTTGGCCAGAAGAAATTGTTGGGGGCAAACATTTAGCAACAGAGTGAAGGCAGAGACATTGGGCTCAGCACATTGGTAAAGAGTGGAATACAGAGAGGCCCATAATGCTATTCATTTTGCAGCAGCAGGGCTGCTTTTAACTAAAAGTCTCATCAATGAGTCCTTGCTGCACCAGTCTGACTGGCCATGCTTCAGCTGAGCTCACTTCTTCTCTTCCTCCTTTACCACCTCTTCGGCCACCCTTTTTTCCTCTTCTTCCTCTTCTGAAGGCAATGGCGCAGGCTTGCCTTCCAGCTCTTCTGATTGCATGAGTTTCTCTCTTGTAATGACAAAGTTGTGCAAAACACACAAGACACAAATGACCTTTGAAACTTTCTCGAGTCTATAAAGTATGATCCCACGGAATCTGCCCAGCCAAGTGATGCTTCAACATCAACGAGAAATCAGGTGGAGGCACGAGCATAATTGTATTTTATTTCTGCATCAATGTGGTTCTAGGCTGGTGTGAATAGCCTGGACAGCAGAGGGTAACCCTGGTTCTCCAGTAGTCTTCCATCCATTCTGCATGCTTTTTCAAATACTTGTGACATTGTGGACTGTTTCAGAAGGTAGAGAGATGGGTATGTACTCGAATTGGAAGGAAGTGACTACTGGTGTCCCACGAGGATTTGTGCTGGGGTCTTAACTATTCACTATATTTATTAATGACTTAGATAACACAATAAAGAGACATATATATAAGTCTGCTGATGACACAAAGATTGGTGGCATAGTAAGTAGTGTAGACAGGAGTATAAAATTACAAAGAGACATTGATAGATTAAGTGAGTGGGCAAAACTGTAGCAGATGGATTTCAATGCAGGTAATTGTGAGGTCATCCATTTTAGACTAAAAACGATAGATCTGATTATTTTTTAAATGGTGAAAAGCTAGGAACAGTGGAGGTCCAAAGAGATTTAGTGTTCCATATACATGGATCACTAAAATGTAGTGGTCAGGCACAAAAAATAATCAAAAAGGCTAATGGAATGCTAGCCTTTATATCTAGAGGGCTGGAATATAAAGGGGAGGAAATTTTGCTTTAGCTATACAAAGCCCAGGTTAGATCACATCTGAAGTACTGTGTACAGTTCTGGGTACCGTATCTTAGAAAGGATATACTGGCCTTGGAAGGAGTGCAACGCAGATTCACCAGAATGTTACCAGGACACCAAGGGTTAAATTATGAGGAGTGATTACATAAACTAGGCTTGTATTCCCTGGAACATAGAAGGCTAAGGAGTGATTTGATTGAGGTTTTTAAGATTTTGAAAGAAGCTGATAGAGTAGGTAGAGAGAAACTTTTTCCGCTGGTGGGGGAGTCTAGGACAAGGGGACATAACCTTAACATCAGAGCTAGGCCATTCAGGAGAGAAGTTAGAAAACACTTTTTCACACAAAGGGCGGTAGAAATGTGGAACGTTCTCCCAAAAAAAGCAATGGAAGCTAGCTCAATTAACAATTTTAAATCTGAGATCGATAAATTTTTGCTAGCCAAGGGTATTAAGGGATCTGGGGCCAAGATGGGTAGATGGAGTTAGGATACAGATCAGTCATGATCTCATTGAATGGCGGAACAGGCTCGAGGGGCTGAATGGCTTACTCCTGTTCCTATGTTCAAGATGAAAGGACATGGCTGCTGCTGGAGTATCTTGCAGTCACCTGCATTATTTGATTGTGGTGGTCCGAGATCACCTGTATGTTCATCAAATTCAATCCCTTTTCCATTCATATATGCCACAATGTTGGTGTTTAACATCTTGATGTCAATATGAGTATCATCAATGATACCTTATACTCTTAGGAATGCAGCCCGCTGGTAGAAGTACTGGGTACTCTCCAGTTGTTGCCTCCTTACTACAAAGCAAGTAACAAATGTCCTGCCCCAGTAAACAAAGCTGAAGTGACCTGTTTGATGCATTAGCATAAGGCGATTGACTTACCTGACAAATGTCAGTAGTGAGCCAGCAGCAGTAGAGTTCAATGTGGTGGTGACTTTAACCGCAACAGATAGGACTAGCAGTCCCTGTGCTAGTTAACATCTGCAAGTCAGGTTCCAGTATATGGCACAACTCAGTGGCGGTCTCCCTGCTGAAGCATAAGACGGCGAAGGCAGGTATTTTTTGACATGCCCGAGTAGTTGTGCCTGATAATTCCTGGGCTTCCTACAAGTGAGTGCCAGGCACCTGCTATGCCAGAGCACCAGCTTTCATCCCTCCTCAGCAATTCCTCTTCTTTCTCCAAATCTAAACCAACTATTGGCAGAGCGGTGGAATGCTCATGGCCAGCACTGATTGCAGCTGAGGGGATGAACGAGTGACAACAGGAATGCTGCTGTGGGAGTTTTTGAAGAAAAATGACAACAACTAGCAGGCAAAAAAGTACTAGCTCTAATGCTCAAAGTTTAATTTGTGAAGTCAAAACCAGCTATCAGAATGCAAGTTTCAGTAACATGACAACCAAGCTTCAAGTGGTGGAGTTCTTCAACGAATAACTTGCAGAGCTCCCAGCATTGGTTTTATTCAGGCCCTCAGTGAATCGCGAGCTGCATTGCAAATTGTATGTGGAATCCAGAGCGGGACCAATTTACATTCATTTGAATTGATTAATTTGTCGGGTGTAACAAGGCCAGCACATGCACAAAGCACTGCCTCCAAATCTTCAAAAACCTTTGCTCCCGGAAAATAGGGAGTGCAGCATCGAGAGTGTTGAGGTCTTCCTTCCCAATTCCATTGGCGGCACGTGATTCTGGGGAGGGGCCGCTCCCCCAATGCACAAAGTACATATCAAAATTTAGGTTTAAGGTACACTTAGTTCCTCAAATTCAAAGGTTTCTTTTACAATATAAGATTCTAGAATCCCTCTTTAGAGAAACTATACAAGGATGTTAGACCATTTTTCTGTAATACCCTCCAATGAAAAGCTGTTGTTTAATGTTATTCTATGTGCTTGTGTGGTGTAGATTCAATAACATGTATCACATACACATAGAAACTAGATACCAACGGTACACATCAGAAAGCAATACTTCAGCCCTCAGGAATACTAACTTATGTGGGAGACTTTCAAATGCCCAACTGAACCAGACAGTTTTAGTGAAATCCAAACAGAAGCTGGGAAAGTGAGTAGGAAAACAGCACTGAAGACAGAAATCAAAATTAATCGCACAGGTATCTGTATGTCCTATTATTACAGTAATCATATAGACAGCTATCTGAAGTGGAAGGTGGACAAGTACTGCAGAAATCTGGAAAAGTGAGGTCACATTCCTTAAATCTACATCTCTGCTCCTTCAATCACTCAGCAAATTTATTCAGTGAGTCACTAAGAAATCATGATAAAAGTCCCAGATTCAATCCCTAGTCTGTTCTGAGTTAGTTATTCTCAGCTCGGGCAGTGATTCAAGGGTAACAATTTAACCTCTGCCCCCTTGGGTTTAGAAGGGGAGAAAAATCACCCATGTTCTTGCCCCTGATCACCATCCAGTGCCGGAAGTGTATGTGAGTGGTCATCTAGTGCCAAGACGATTGGGCTCAGTTGTGATGCCCCTGGTCAAATAGTTTGCTAGCTCTCCCTGTCAAAGTGGTGCACGAGAATGGTCATTTGGTGAGGTACTAAAAAGCAACCAGCATCCATGGAACTGTGCCCCCACAGGGGCCCTGCCTTCAGGAGGGGAGGGGAGAAAACTGTCAATAAATTCCAGACCTCTTTTTTGTCATAGTCACTCATTTCTAATCTCTGTCCCATCTCTTTCTTTTTACTAATGTTTCACTTTGGATTTATTTCCAATTGTGATCTAGAAATTAGTTTTGATTCTTATGAGTGAATCTGTCCATCATTGTTGATGGAATTAATTTCTGACCTAATTTACTGTTTTCCATCCAGCTGTTACACCTCCTTTCCTGCAATTCCTCACAGCATTGGCAGCACAGTAGGAGGGGGAAGATGATCATGGTGAAGAGGATGATGAGGATCAAGCCAGCCAGGAGTCACAGCTGCCTCTATATTCTATGGGGAGGTAATACCTGGTGAGCTATAGCCTCCTTAAATGGTGCCTGACTCTACTTAGCTGCATCCTGTGCTGCTCCTCCTTCTCCATAATAATGACATTCAATAACATCCATTGGGAATGCTGTACCTGCTCTTGAGAAGCCCTGACTGTAAGTGGGGGGAGGTCTGAAAATATTTCAATGGGCTAAGCCTGTCAGAAGCAGCCAGAAGCAATTATTTGTAGTCAGAAATCCAAAAAAAAATGCTTTAAAAAGCATTTATCAGGTGTAGAAATCAATGTTTAAACTCCCCAGACTCTTCAGGCTCAAAACTTCCTCACTTCCACTTTGATCAGGTGATCCTGGCAGCTGCTGTTCTTCATATAACTCAGTGCAACTTACCCCAGTGCATTAGCAGTGCAAACTCAGGAAACTCACAGCTGTTACACCACTGGCTCTCACTCTGACATATGCAAATAATACCAGTGGGACACAGTAGGCAGATCATGGGAAGGCTTAAAAAATATGACGGAACACAAAGGAAGTGTTTTAATGATGCAAAATCAGCGCAAAAGATTTCGACCCAATCTCCCTACGTAAATACATTTTTACCCTGCTAATATGCCGAAAATGGTGAGGATATTCACCTCCAATGTAACTTTACCACTCAAATCTAAATCCCATGCAGATAATTTCCCTTTATGTTGAGCACTTCTAGTATTTGAAGTGTTCTGATGCTCATTGTGAGCTTCAATCCCCTGCATCTTGATTTTCCAAATGTACACATCAAAGGTAGTTCCACTGATGTCAATTAATGGACATAAAACTTGTATAGTGTGAAAAATCTAATTAAGATTTATTCATGCTTCTTTTAAACATGAGTACCATGCATTGTAATCAAAATTATAATTTCTGTGCCAAGACATTTCTTAATATCATTAAAATCCATCAGGCATTGCATAAGACTAAATGATAATGAGAACATATGGTTATATTTGTAATATCAAATGAATATATCAGTGTGAGCCAATGGGATATGTCAAACTCTTTTTCCAATGTGACTTAAGTAGCACATATTTCAGCCAATGGTCTCATCTATGTACATAATATAACCTGGATAATGCACAGCAGTGAGAAGCACTGGAATTGACATTTACCATGAGCTACAACACACTGTGTACAACAGTAAATCTGTAATATTTTTATGCCACATAAAATAACCCAGTGTAAAATTTGTATTAAGAATATCAGATTAGCATATATTTATAGAATGTTAAAATCATAGAAACAAGCAATTTACCCCATCAAGTCTATACCAGTATTTATCTCCATATGAGCCATCTAGTCTAATCCCATTTCCCTGCTTGGTCCCCATAGCCTTTAATATTCCTCTTTTTCATCAACTATCTAATTCTCTTTGAAAGGACCCAGTTTCAACAAAAGCTGTGGCAGAGAATTCCACATTCTTTGTCAAAAGATTTTTTTAATCTAACTTGTTTTGTGATTTTCTTAAACTTGTGCTCTTTTGTTACAGCCTCACTGACCAATGGAAACAAACTATCACTGTTTACCTTATCATAACCATTTAAAATCTGATAGATGAAATTGAATGCAGACAAATGTAAAGGACTGCATGTAACAAGGTAGAGTAGGCATCACACATGAACAATGTCGAAGTAGCTAAGAATAAAGTTGAAAGAGACCTAGGTGTCTTAGTAGTCTCAGCACTCACCATGTCCAATCAATGCAGAGAAGCAATCAATAAAGTCAATAGAACGTTGAACGACATAATCTAAAACAATAGAATACAAGTCAGAGCAGGTTATGATCAAGATGAATAGTGCTATGTCCAGATTGCACCTTGAATACTGTGCCCAGCGGTAGTCACTGAGAAACAAGGGAGGCAGCGCAGAGAGGAGCCACGAGTCTGATCTCTAGTGTAAAAGGTCTGAATTATGCGGAAAGATTGGAGAAATTTGAGTTTTTCAGCCTGGAAAGGACACACCTGAGAGGTAATCTTGTAGGGGTATACAAGATGTTTAAGGTGTGGAAAAGGTAAATCCACAATATTACTTTAAATTACAAGAGTAGGATAAGGTGACACAGGTTCACACCAGTAAAAGGTAAATTTAAGAGTGCAATCAGGAAGTTCTACTACAAGCAAAGACTGTACAACACATAGAATGGGCTTCTAGATAGAGTACTGGAAGCAAAAATCCTGGAATTATATAGGAAACAATTGGATGCTGCAATGATTGCAATGTAGGGTCTTCCCGCATGGATGAATTAAGAAGAGGAATGGCTTTCCTCATGGTAATTATCTTGTGATCCAATAGTCTTGTATAAAGGTAGAAGAATAGCAAAACTCTTTCAATCACAAATAAATGTTAGCCAGACTATTTACTGGTGATACAGTATATTAACTTGAGGTAGTACTGCAAACCAACCACATTTGTGGCTTAATGTAACAATGGTATTGTAACAATGGTAATGTAACAACAATATTTTAACAATGGTAATGTATGGGACTTCCTCACTCAATAAATAAAACCCTTTTTTATATACAGGCAACATGAGGAAACTTTTTGTTAATGTAGCAAGTTGTAATGATCTGAAATGCATGCCGGAAAGGGTGGTGGAAGCAGATTCAACAGTAACTTTCAAAAGGGAATTAGATAAATACTTGAAGGGAAAAAATGTACAGGGCTATGGGGAAAGAGCAGGGGAATGGGACTAAATGGATAGCTCTTTCAAAGAGCAGGCACAGGCACGGTAGGCGAATGGCCTACTCCTGTGCTTCACCTACTATAGTACCATGATACTATGATACATTTGCTAAGTTATCCTTTAACTTACATTAAGAGTGAATATTGCTGCTTTATAACCTCTAATACTGACTGTTAAATTAGATGCCACTAAATTAACTAAAATTAGAAACATTTCTAAAACTCCTCTTTTTTTAAATCACAAATAAATGTTAGCAAGTCTGTTTATGGTGGTACAGTATATTAACTTTACTGATTCACTTACCCTTTAACAAACCCTGGTATATACATTTATTTTTTAAGCAACATGATAGTATAAATACTTCATTGGCATTTGTGAGATAGCACATCATTATTGAGACACATTCTATACAGCATTTGTTCATAAGAAACCCAGGTCAATCAGTGATCTGACATCATACCTCCAAACAAGATCTTAGTAAATCTAACAATACCCAAAGGGTTCCGATCATCTTGTCTTTTGCAAGAATTTGTAGCAAATTGACATAGGGTTGCTAAGGTTAGTTAATCTGGTAGAAGCAAATTCTGCTTTTGTGCATTATGTCTTGTCAGCAATAAGACATAGGGCATGACTTTAACTTTGAAAAACGGGTGAGTCGGGGGCGGGGGGGCATTCAAATTCACAACCATTTCAGACCTGCCCCCAACCTGCCCATTTCCGGTTTTCACTGGGGTGGAATGAGGGGCGGGAGCCCGACCCACTCCCAGGAGGCGGGTTGGTGACTAAAATCTTTCAAGGCCTCCATTTTTACAGAATTTGCAATTTCAACCCCTGGGGGCGGGGATTCCTAGGCCTTTTTCTTTACTCCACATGAAAGGAGGCGAGAAGGCCCAAAAATGCAGGTAAGTGCCTTTCTGACCCAGCTTGTGGGCCCGGAGGGGCAGAAGTGCTTCCCCCGGGCTGAACAAGCCTACCTGCAATGACCCTTCAACAATCGTGACCCCACCCCGATCTCCAACCCCCCACCAATGATTGCAGACCCCCCCCAATCCCTGACAACCCCCCCAATGATCACGGACACCCCCAGATCCCCGCGATGACCCCCAACCCCCCAATGATTGCAGACCGCTGCGATGACCCCCGATCCCGAAATCCCCCCCCAAAGTGACTGACCCCTGATCCCTCCCCCCATGACTTACTCCCCCAAATTATCCCATGCCCACTGGTGCCTCCATGCCCACTGGTGCTCCCATGCCTACCCATGCCCATCAGTGCCCCATGGCCCTGTGCCCACCTATGCCCACCGATGCCCCCCCTTCCATACAATCAAAGACTTACTTGAAGACTTACCTAAACACGTCCTCTCTCTGGCTGGTCTCCCGTCCAACTGAGACCAGCCTGTCAATCAGGCCGGTCAGTCAGACAGCAATCCGACAAAAAAAATAAGACGTCCTTACGTCAAAATCCGGGTTTCCTGTCCGCAATTAGATCCACCACCCCCTTCCCGGCTCAGGGTCAAAATCATGCCCATAATCTTAAAACTTTACAGGGTCATAAAGTTTACTACCTATCAATATCTCATCACATTTACCACAATTAAAAAGAGACCAACAAGTAATTTAGAAAAAAAACTAGTAGCCTTTATTTATTCTGTTACCTTTATAATTTATAGCAAAATTAACTAAGAGGATAATGCATGACACTATAGGAGCAATTGATAAATTATTAACAAGCATTCATAATTCGATTATGTATAACATTTGATGTAGATATTTTTGAAAAAGAACTGTTCAGGGGACTGGAAAATCAATCAAAACCCCAGCTGATATAAAATTTCATTATCAGAGTTTAAATTGATATTAAATAACACCTGGAAATTCAGAGAGTTAAACAGCAAATGGATGAGAAAGGTAAATTAACATTTTGGGTGTAACCCTTCATTGCTCTTCTAACCTTTTCTTTAAACAGTATTTCATAATCAAGTAACATTTTCTGAATCAAATACAAATTAAAATGCAAAACAATTTTAGCAAAAATGTCACCAATATAAAGAACAGAGATCAATAAATAAAACTTTACAATTACTAGAACAGGGTGTCTGATCAGAAGTGGGACCAATGCTTTCCCTGAAGCAAACCTGGCACCAGGTTTACTTTACACTGTTAAACAGTAAAGCTGAATGAAACAAAAGAACACGTTTGTGGAGTCTGTAAATAAATTGGACAACAGATTTAATCAGTAGAACTGTCATTGTGTTTGCTTATTCAAAAACCTTCTAGATTATGGTATGTGTATGACATATAGAGATTGCTGTCAATTGTATCCATGTAATTTATATCAATTAGTGTTAATTGTATTCTGGTGGTGGGTATCAATTGGGGACTCTCATATCCATTTATAGGAGGGAGCTTATCTTGGGAGTACACGAAGTCTAAGGCAGAGCTCTGTGAATAAAGGCTTGGAAGCAACTCAAGATCAGGCTCTAGTATTCTATCCTTCACTACCTGGCTATCCAATTTATAACAATTGGTGTACAAGTTTCTTTATTCTCAAGTCTGTTCAAGTAGGCTAACATATAGGTAGATCTCTTGGAGGTTTTTAAACTATTAAAATTCACATTTATGGAATCCTAATGTAGTAAACCCAAAGTTTTGTGATGCAACCAGTACAACACCAAGACTACTTATTTTCACCTCCATCATTCATGCTCATCGATGCCTTTGTCATCTCCAGGCTTAACTTTTCCAACAACTTCCCAGCTGGCCTACTGAGCTCCACCCCACACAAACTCCAACTCATTAAGAGCTTCATCTCCATTCCTTATCCCTTGCTAAATCCTGCTTATTCATTACCCCAATCCTAACTGACCTCCACTAGTTCCTCATCTACCAGTGCATTAATTTCAGAATTCTCATCCTGGTTTACATATCTTTCCATGGCCTTACCATTGGAGCCTCCTCTAGTACTAGGCTCCAGATTGTACCCTCCACTGTTCTAAGAGTGGGCTCCTGCACCCTCCCCTCCCCATCCACTTGTTCACCAGTGACAGAGTGCCATCAGCCATCATGCCTTTGTACTCTCTTCCCAAACCCTTTCGCTTTGTTATATCTCACTCCACTTTCAAGAGCCTCCATAAAACCTATGTCTTGAATTACAGTTTCAGTCACCTCCCCTAACCTTCTTCCAATTCCTGCTCATTGTCTGATCCTGCTCACGTGGGGCATTTTGTTACATTGAAGGGACTCTATAGGTGCATGTTGTTGTTCTAACATGTTTCATCTTGCTCATCCTCAGCAGCACAGAATCCATGTGAAACTACCATTGTAAATACTCTATAAGGCTTTCAATATATCAAATCTCTCATACCAGAAATTTCCAAATAACTAAAATTTATCTACATGTGTATTGCATACATGCTACTCAGGAGAAATAACATCAAAACATTTTCAGAAGTTGAACACCATTCTGTAAAAATTAAAGTAGCAAAATGTAATAAGCTGTTCCAGCAGAGGTGCAGAAACCCAAGGAGGAAAACAGGCAAATAACACTACCAGGGAAACTGGAAGGGAGCAAATCGGGTTTTTAAAGGTACAATTAGGATTATTAGGTGCTAATTTAGAAATATACTATTAATACAACCTTTCAAAAGGTTTTAATCAAATAAACTCTGGGAATACTTAAGTTTAATATATCCAGAAACAAGAGACATTTTATCAGCATCGTTATGCTTAATGGGTTTTATAAATAGAAATATAGGAGGTCGCTTGATGGATCATTTAGTAAAGACTTTGCCTGATGTGATATTGAGCCGCACAGATGAGGAAGTTTACAGGTTTGATCTCTGCTCTTTGCTGACCTTGGCTAGGGTGGCAGCATCAGTGCTATAATTGACCTCATAATCCCAAGAATTGAGTGGAAATTAGTAAGGTTCCTGCACCAGATCATCAGTTGTTACACCCCCATGGTCAAGTACCCAGCCAATACTCACCACTTCTAGTCTTGCATATGGTCAGTTGGGCAAGGTACCAGTGGGCAGCTGGCACCTGTAGCTCCAGATCGCAGCTTTCAGGGGGTGAGAGGGAAAAGGTGGAGGAACAACTAAAACAATATAGACTATGGAGATGCTGCATCATACTTATTTCTGAATTGTATGATTCAATTTGGAGAGAAAACAAGCATAGACACAACAGCCAAATTAAACCACAAATAAAGCACAATGGATGACATTGAGAACTGTTGCTTGAAAGGATGAAACTACTAGAATAAATACCAACAACCTCCAGTGTAACACATTGCTTTAATAAGTATATAACCTTGTGAAAAGTAGCACTGTACAAGGTTTCAACTTCCACTTTGTAGAGGTAAATCTATTAATCAAGACAATCTCTGTGTTTTACCTCTTTTTTGTCTCATGTTTGAACATAACAAATTTGCATAATATAATATTACAACATGATTCATGCACCATAAGCTGCAATAAAATGCTTTATTCAAAGTTATTAGTGTATGATAATTTTGCAATTTTCCACCAAATTTGCTGACAGTCAAATTGTTCGTTCCCCAAGGATCTGCTTTTTCCCATAACAATACATTTATAAATACTTGTATGCGTTAGCATTGCTAAATGAAATATTTTGGCTGGTACTTAATGTGCTAATATTAATGTATATTACCCATCAAACATGCAGAAAATACATACATTTCAAGTCTCTTAGATTATTTACACATTAGTTCAGGAAAGAATGGTTCAATGTAGAGTTCGTATTGAATTAAAGGCTCAATTTTAGAATATTTTAACTTTTTAGCATATTTAATGCTACAAAGAAAATACAAATGTAAGAATATTGATGCAATCTCTATGACTTGATCATATCCTATTTACTTATTTTGACATTTTTATGTTAGATTTGGAACAGATACACACTTGTCGATAAGAACTGCAAAATATTAACACCAAGATATCTCAGTACAGTGTGCTAGCTCCACTCTCTGTTTTCAACTCACATTGAAAGAGACATGCTTCTTGTGTATTTTTTCAATTTGTGGCATTTGGCACTGTGGCTTGATCCCAAATCAAATCAACCTGTAAAGACCGATAAGGATCATTGTTTCCTATCTGCCTTCAGACCACAATACATTATTGCTCGTGAACCCTGCTGAAAAGGGGTCTCCGAGTTCTAATTTTTCAAGAATTCAGTTTCACATAATTACCTTTCAGCTACAGCCAGAGACAAATGTAACCCTTTTCTTCCACAAGACCTCATTTAACCACTGAAAGAGGAGAAATATACCACCGGCTTACAAGACTGCCTAAAAGTATTTTTTGAAGCATTCTGTCAGAACTGGAGAGAAATGTATGCATCATTTAGCAGAGCGTGGTGCAGAACTGTCTTGCTTATTAAACATCAATAAAAAGTCATGCAAATTGGGCACAGCACTGCATATCACTGCTGAAATGTACATTATCCATTAAAAGTGAAAACTATTCTCTCACAGCAGTGTTAATGTTTTGTAAATCTGAGCAGTTCTTTGTGTAAGAATGTGCTTTCTGAATCAACTCATAGTAGTTACACATCACACAGGGCTGATTCTAGCAGACATAAAATGCAAGCAGCCTAGTCGACAACTGCAATTCCATGCTTTCTGTAGCCAACTAATGCAATCACTTTGGACAGCTTTTAGCAGACTGCCCTGGTCGGGTCATTTGATTATTCTAATAAACACAAGTACTGAAGCTCAAAGATTCAGTATATGAATGTGTGTAAATAAATCATCACACAAGAATGAATCCTGAAGATACTGTTTCAGTGCATGGTCCATGTAACTTAAAGTCATATGATGAATTACCCATACAGTCAGGCATGTCCCAGATAAAAATAAAGTACTGTAGAAATGAATGTTGAAAAAAACCAAAACAATCTACTTTGTGCACTGATCATAAAGCTGGTAGAGAATACTGCACAGGAATTGGGGGGATTGATGGTGTTTCTATTGAAAATGAAAAGAACATGAGTGAGTTATCAAATAAATGTAATAAACAATGTATTACATGTCTCCACTTCCATCAAGTAATCTGTTTCCGAACATGTATTATTTTTGTAGACTTTTTGGTTCTTCGAATGTACAGCATTAAGTTCACTCATTAGGTATGTCTGCGCACCAGATGTATAAACATATTTTGTAAATTAAATTACATTGCGTATAACAAATATATGTTGTTTAAACAGTGAAAAAAGCAATTGGTGTGTTCTACATGTAGCTAACACAGACTAGTCATTGAACTTGTTTTTTCCCAGCTCCACTAAAGCTCCTGAACTATGAACCACAGATAATTATTGTTCTGCGTATCCTGACATTATAGTAGTTGTTGGTCCACCTTCCATTTTTGTTCTTTTATACATATCTATTGTAAAAGTTCTGATGATTTCTCGGCTTGACAGTTTTGGAAACAATTAAAGGTCAGCGTTTTGGGATTTTACTCCACACGGTTAAATGACTGAGGTTTTGGTTAGGTCTATTCTTTTCGGAGCAGTATCTTGCTCAACATCACAGGGTTATGATCATTTTGATTCTTCCCCTGCTCAGGTAGCTCTGTGGGAAACTGGCTGAGACATGTTACTGATTTAATTACTAACATTATACAATTTTCCTGGTAACATTATTAGTAGGATGCACATTGTTACAGTTTTGGATGTTTGAATACCGTTTTCACTTTCACAGCACTTCAATGAGCAGTGCATGTCTTATTAATTTGGGTCCTCTCAGGGATAATGCAGCCAAGTTCTACTAATTAACCCCAAGTGCAGTAAGTTGCATACTGAACTTTTCATGTCTTGCAATCTCTCATGTCTTGCATGTCTCTCAATCAGTTCAGTTGACAGAATATCACTGTTGTAGAGCTTGTTATCCCTACAGAATTTATTTTCACCTAAGTCATATATTAAGAAGCATGTACTTTAAAATACAAACCAATGCTTGCCACACATACTTTAATGGTTGGATGATATCCAGCAAGGCATTTGTTTCCCTTTTAGAATTCCTTCGATACTCCTTTTACACTTTTAAATACTCACACCTTAAGGTTTTAACAAGTGGTTTCTCTCAAATGTCTTCCTGCACTGAAACTTAGGTTCTGAGGAGCTTTACCCCAAGACAGTCAGATGCGATCTTTCTGAAGGTCTGCCTCTGCACAACAGAATCTGAGAGTTTAAATATCAAATTTTCCTTTGATCTTCTAAGTAAGTTTGAGTGGCCAACTTTGATGATGAAATTGCAAATTATACACAATTGATAATACACCTGGGTGATGAATTAATACACGGCCACGATGGATCTAGAGAAACAGGTTTCTCCACTCATTTTCCCACACCCCTGCTTCAGTATTCCTTTGTAGTTCCTATCTGAAGTCTGTTCTTGCTGCTGCCGGAAAGGAAAGCAACTAAACGCAGCTGGATAACATGTGTGGGAGTTCCTAATCTTGCGGTTAATCCTTTCAGTTTACGGAAGCAGCAAAAACGAGACTAAGGTAGGACCCCTGGAGCAGCAGTGGGGGGGAGGGGCATGACCCTCTCTGATTTTTGTCCGTGAATACAGATACCTGGAACCCAAAACATTGATGTTTCACATCAAAGCAGGACAATTGTCGCGCATGCATCAAAAGTAGTGGTCCTGAGAATGCAGCAGGAAAAATATTCTGTTTACATCCCTCAAGAGCCAGAGATGAGTTATCTTATTACACAAAAATCACACCTGCAGCATTGAAGTGATAAATTGTCTTTGAGTTTAACTTACTTTTGATACATTAAAATCATATCCTGCAGTTTAACTTGATACTTTTCACTGCAATCCAGGTCCAACTAAAACAAGGTTGTTTGTCATAGACCGGAAAAATTTCTTCCCCACTTTCAGCCAGTCAAGTTTCAGAATTTACTTTGCTGGATCTTCTTTAGGTATGATGTGAGGTAAACTGACCTGACAGTACTAAGGAGAAAGCTGGTAGGGGTCAGAAATCAAGCTCTGGAGAAAAAGAAGTTTATAATATTGTGCGTGGGAAGCAAAATATATTTATTAAATTATGATATCTATTAATATGGGTCCAAAACTAATTTTCACACCTGTTTAACACCTTACAAATAGTCTCCCTTCAGACTTAAAAGGTGCACTTCTTTAGCAGTTATGCCTATTTGTATTTTACAGCATAAATTTAATAAGGCAATAAAATGTTTGTTTTATTCGGCCAATTATAGTTGGGATAAGGTGGGGGGGGGGTGGGGGCGAATCCAATTAACTTTAGACAAGCTGCAATTCCTGAATCATTTATGTGGCATAGTTGTCCAGGGTGATGCAGGATGTAATTTGACACTAGTGGTGGTAGCTCACTCGAATAAAAGTTGATTTTTACTATCATGCTGAATGATGAGAGTGGCATGCTGATGCATGCTGAGACCAGGCAGGACACTATCCACAGGAATATTGTAATGTTATCAACGCCCCAGGAGAAAAGAGCAGGAATCAGACTGACGAATCTAGCAACAATTACCAATCCTCCCAGGGGGTTGTGCAGCTGCTATGCTGTTCAATTTCTAATTTTTTTTCATGGGATTTTTGATTTTTTAAATAAATTTCCAGGTTTTCTATTTATTTCCAGAAGTGATCCATTGTGTCTCATAATTTTCTGACTATTTTTTGTTTTGTTTAATGGATGGGACACACAGGGATGGCTTGAGGAGATTTCAGTTGCACTGCTCCCTCCTTTGCAGTATCTCTACTGGCATTGAATAGATTTCTCCTCCCTTCTCCCTCTTTCAGATATGCTAGAATTTTACAAGATTTTTATTTTATTTTCGTGCTTCTGGGACTGACTGCACTACATGTTCCCTGGGAAATTAAAAATATATACATCTATGCTCTGTGTGTTTTTGTTTCTTAAGATTCAAGGAATTTTAAGGAATTTAGTTTTTTTACATTTTTTGCAAATTCCAGAGAATTCTTTTCACTTTTGAGTTTCACAAAGCCCAGATTCTTCGTTATTAATGTTTTAAAATAATCTGGCAATTGTCCTTTTGTTTTTAACTCTTAGAATTTTTCACTTCTTTGACATTCTAGGACACTTCATTTTTTTCAATTGCTGCGACGGTTTTTCTTATTTCTGGGACTGATTTAGTATTTTGCATTGGAGTTTGCACTTGCTACCCTGAGCTATTGCTCATGAAGATGTTTATGATGGTCCTTCAGGTTGAAGTACTTTGTACCTTACTGCATCAAGAGTACACAGTGCAGAGTCAATATAGCCTTTGTCAATATTGGAGAGCTTTGTGCATGAAAAACTACACATTATTATTCAGACCACGTGCATTTACTCATTGCTTGCTTTAGCTCTCCACACTGTTTTGACATCCCTGGCTCTTGTCTGCAATACCATATGAAAAAAAACACAGGTTGACAACAATAAAAAATCAGCAAACATTTAGCTATCATTGAAATTCATTTAAAATCAGTATCATAATTAATAGAAAATGGTTCTTCAAATTAAATAAGCAAAAGTATAAAGGTAAGGTGTTAGATCAGTGGTAAACCTTTATCCAGTTCGGTGCCAAAAGTAGAATCACAAAGAGAGCTACTGAAAATTTGAAAGTACTTATCCATGAGAAAATATAGAAAAACAAAATCTACACTAGGCAGAGTAGTCTACTCAGTTGTTCATTTTGATTGCCGATTGAGAAATTTCTATTCCGACACAGAAATTTGGCTTAAAGATTAGCTAGTGCGATAGTGGTTGATCTCTTGTATTGTGCTAGTGTAGTATCACACTGAAATACAGCTTTTGCCTTTCCCCACCTTACAGGAAATAGCTTCTTCTCACATACCAATGTTTATCTTGCATTTCTTTGTATTTGTCTTGATTTTTATGCATGCTTTCATTAATTTTATCTTCAAATTTATTTTTGCTTACAGCATTTTTACAATGGATTAAGCATACCCAAATTGAAAACCACAAATACACCTACAGAGTTGCATGTCTTTTGAGAATCAAGCCGAAAGTGCTTAAAGAAAATGGGAAGCTTTAAATCAACTGACATCCAGCTTCACATTGCTTTCTGATTACAGTTACAAGGTCTTTCTTCCCATTTGCTTTTGCTTTAGAAATGCCACTGTATAAGCGGAAACAAAAGGCCAAAATGTGAACAACTGTGTGCATTTTCCAAATAGCTCCTGGGAGGTATATCATTTCTCATGAAACTAAACTAAACCACAAGACAGCTGATGGAAGCATTTTATGCGTGATGCTTATTTTCTGTAGTAAAAAAAAATTTAAAGGAGTACTGTTTTCATAGAAAAATGTGCATGCATGCCTTTCGGGACAGTTTTCAAATAAAATGTGAGTTCCCAGATGCTCAGCTGGTTAAGGCAGTAAGTAACAGAGCTATACAACCAGGAAGGTTCCAGGTTTGATCCCCAGTCTGTGTTGAATTAAGTAGTATCAGCTGGGCAGAGGTAGGGGCGCAGCAATCGACTGAATTAGGAAGAAGTAACTTGGCCAGAATCCCTACTCCTGATCACTGTCAAGCAACTTCTGCTGCACATGTGAGAAGACAAGATCAGATGCACTGCAGTCAAATAGTCTGCCAACTCTCACTATTCTAGGCTCACACGTGAAGAGCAGCCCTTTGGCGAGGCACTGAAGGCTGACAAGCACCAGTGAAGCCCAAACAAGAAGGCAACACCTTGAGGAGAGGAGGAAGAAGAGATGGGAGAAAATTATTGGAAAAAGGTGGGGAAAATAGTTTAAAAGGAAAAGAAATACAGTAATATAAACCATTGGTATAATGTCATTATGGTGAAAATGATGCAAGGCTCTTCTCCCTCCCCATGCAGAAGACAGTTTACCAAACACTTATTAATGAAGACAGTGCTTCTTCAAAGATTAATTCATGAAAACAGATAGTTTACAACTCATTTATTAATTCAAATTTTAGAAAATTGAAACATAAAAAGTAGTAGTAGTGTGTTCCTCATATTTGATGATGAAATTGCCAACAAAGAAGGGAGCATGTTCATGATAGATGGATGCACTGATGACTATGCAGGCCGATACGTGATAGACACAAGCCTTGCATAACATTCCTGGAGGTCTTCCTGTTGATCCCTCTGACATTGCAGATCCTTCCCTCTCTCGTGTCTTGTCTCCACACTGGCACGGCATTGTATCTCAAAGCTCGTCCTTCCTTCTCTCACTTAAGCATGCTATTGCCATCTGTCAGTGGCCAGGGTTTCCCAAGAATCAATGACCATGTTGCATTACTTCAAGTGAATCATCAGTGTACCTTTGTAGCACCTTTGTTGCCCGCCATGATTTTTTCTGCCATTTACCATAAAGTACCTGCTTTGGCAATGGTATGTTGTCCATCCTAACATCTCCAGCCCAACGTGGCTGAGTATTGACTATCATAACCTCAATGCTGATGCTGACAGCACATTTTTAGTGATCTTGTCCTATCACCTAATACAAAGTAAGGTTGAAGGTGTCTTTAGTGACACCTTTCCAGCTGTAGAGTGTTCCTTCGATAGTTTGTCCATGTTTCACATCCATCCTGGAGATTGGTAAGGACAATCACCTTATAAACCTCCAGTTTAATGGTAACCTTGATACCCTGAGTCCAAACATACTTGCACAGTCTACCAAAGGCCACAATTGCTCTCACAAAAGTAAAAGTAAAGTTAGATGCAAATATAATTTCATAAGCTAAAATCCTCGATTTTGTGAGGATTTGCATAATGCTGCTATCTAGTCTGCAAACTATCCTAGGGTCTTTGGGTGATCTCATTGTCTACCTTTTAAGTTGTCTACATTTTATCCAATCTCATATTGAAGTTATTCTTGATAGACTGCAGTCGACTATTAGTAAAAGATATAAATGAACTAATCAAGAATCATGCTTCAGATCCATCTTGAACAGAACGGTCTGTTGTTTGTCAAAGTACATCTTATAGTTTAGCACAAGTACAGATCTGGTCAGAACCAACTTTCTCAACTACGTGGCAAATCAGAGAGAACCATAATCCTATCAATCAAATTCCAAACAGGAGGAGTCTACCACCACTCCCCCCCAACCACCCCTCCCCATAGAGGTGGAGCCTCACTGCATGTTTACAAAGACATACCTTTTTCAAACCAATATCATTCAAATACAAATTAACATACTTTGCCAACAAACCCATTTCAAGGAAATCAACATTTTTTCCAGAGACCAATATGTCACACACATCATAATTATGTTCTGATCTCTTTATGACTCCTTTTATCACAATGAAAAATCGCTTGTATGTACTGTTGTAGTGGAAAGAGATTTAATGATTATTGAGTTTTCATGGAAAACTCAAGGTGTAAAATGCATGCCCTGAGTACTACCTCACTATATACATCAAAATAGATTCAGATCACTATTGTGAAGAGAAAATACATGTAATTGAAACAAATATGAGAATCAATGCAACTTTTCTTAAACATTTTTCTTAAACAATGCAACTTTTCTTAAACATTTTTCCTTGATCCAATATTTTCTGTAATTTTCTCGTTTCATCTTTAATTTAATTTATTAATTCAAGTCTGTAATAATAACATATCCTGCAACAGCATATCTGTTTTCTTGATTGTGTCAACAATATACCTCCTTTTTTCCTAACAGGCTATAAGTTCAGTTGATGTATGTCTTCTGCTGACACCTTATCTTATTAGCTGAACTATTTCTCTTTATTCCCGTGTGATATGAAAAATGATAGACGTGTGAATAGATTTCAAATGAAGTCTCTGGATTTTCTTAGCTCAAAGCAATATTCTACATATGAAAGCTGTCACTGAGGTAATATGGCCTGCAGTTGCTATGAGTGCTTTAGAGCCTCTTGTAGAATAAGCCAGGCCCACTGACAGCAAATAAAAGATCTTAAGTAGGGATCTTTGGTCTTTGAAGAACTCATCATATTTAAAGTTTAGTGTTGTTTACTTCATAGACCAACTGAAGAGGCTGTATTTGAATAGTATGTACAGCTCTTTATTACCTTGGATATGAACCCTCATGTTTACAAGCTTTCCTTCCCACTGTTACAAAAAAAACATTTGAATTGCTTTCAGTACTTTGACACTGAATTTTATTTGTTTATTATTATAATTGAGAAACCAGGGTGAAGGCAAAGACCCACAATGTGGGATACCACCAAGGTTGAAAAGAGAAGGATGAGTGTTTGGGATTTAAAAGTCTGTTGATAGTATGAAAAAAGGAAGACTATGGGAGGATAAGGATCTACATAATTTCAAAGTATTGGGCAAGAGTGAGAGTATGAGACTGTGCAGTAAGCCTTGGGGTAAGTTTTTGAATTCAGCACAAGTGCTTTGTGCATTGACAGCACACAGCGGAAATTTGGGTGCGCGCGCCAACAATTTTTGGCCCATTAATTTGAATAGATAGAAAAAAGTGACGAGTCTAAGCTCAAGTACTGGTATAAAGTCCAGACACAACAAGCTTTACCCCTTGATTTCAACACAATGAGGATATTAGTTCATCATTTCTTTAAGTAGGCTTTCTGGTTCAAAACTGAGATGAGGAGAAACTTCTTCACTCAGAGGGTAGTAGGTCTGTGGAATTTGCTGCCCCAGGAAGCTATGGAAGCTACATCATTAAATAAATTTAAAACAGAAATAGACAGTTTCCTAGAAGTAAAGGGAATTAGGGGTTATGGGGAGCGGGCAGGAAATTGGACATGAATTTAGATTTGAGGTTAGGATCAGATCAGCCATGATCTTATTGAATGGCGGAGCAGGCTCGAGGGGCCGATTGGCCTACTCCTGCTCCTATTTCTTATGTTCTTATATTACACAGTTCAATTTCCTCACCCTATTTAATTAATCAAATTTTACTCAGTTTTCAGATTGAAAGAAAATAACAAATATTGTACAAACCTTTTACTAAATCCTTTGAAATAAGAAATACAATAAGCAGAGATACCAACATTAATTTATAATGTGGATTAGTTCAAGGTTGGCCAGGCTGTAACACTCTAGTACAGATGCACCTGCTAGTTTTCAGCTTTCACTTTTCTCATTATAACCAACCCTGTCTTTTCAATCCTATTTGTTTTGATTATTCCTTGTTAAGGTGACAGATATTACTACAGCAAGCTGATTTTTAAAATTATTATTTACAGAGGTTTATGATGATTTCACAAATGAGGAATATGGCAATTAGATGCAGTGAAAAGAAAAATGACGACTGTGGTTGACTAACGTTTAACAAAGGTATAAAGTAATTACAGCATTACTGGATTAACATTGCTGGGAGTTCCTACAGTACTCATGATGTCTATGTCTTACGCACTCCTGAAAGAATTCCGGCAATATCCTGTCACTTATGGACTATTCAATATTATGATTTTGCTCAGTGACAGTACTAATTAGATAGCATCAGATCTAGCAGTGCCTACAGTTATTGTTTCAAAAAATCACAATGTGCGCACTATCTATCACTCAACCAAGTGTCTGAGAACTGAAATTCTCCCTTAATATTATTCGAAGTGTGGAGACTTTTGTGCTATACTCACTTCAGAACACGAGTCTATAAACGGGAAGAGAGATTCTGAAAATTTCTCCCAAAAATTGTCACAATCGTCTTGTGTAGGTTTTGCAATTACATAATTCTGATTTGGAATTCATTACAACAACAAAAGCTTGCATTTATATGTGGCCTTTAACAGAGCAAAACATCCCAAAGCAGTTCACAAAAATGGGAAGGGAACAGACACCAAGCAGGACTTAGGAGAAGAGTTAGGAGAAGTAATCAACAGATATGTTGAAGGAATAAGTTTGGAGGAAATGTTTGAAAGTGGGTAAAAAAGGCAAAGGAATTTAGGAAGAAAATTCCAGAGTGCACAGCTATGATAATAGAAGGCTATATACAAATAATGGAGTGGGGGGTGGGAAGGGAGGATGCACAATAGGCCAAACTTGAAAGAGCAGAAGGTGTGTGTTGGGATTCCAGGTTGATTCTGAAGTAGGAAGAGGCTTTGGCCAGGAAGAGGGAGATGCATGGCAATATTGCTCGAGATGATCCAGCTAGATCCCACGGTGGACAACCAAGTCAGTCATGTGCAACATCAGACTTGAGGATGCGAGAGGTGGGAGTTGTACGAGAGGAATGGTGAAGGTGGGAGTCCATGAAGGATTTTGTGGGGACAGGGCATCAAAAGTAAAAGCAAAGAAACAATTGAGCAGGTTTACAGAGGTGGTGATGTTCTGGGCAGGTGGCACATAGAGGAAGGAAAGTTGGGAGTTAAAGAGGTTGCTGAGGAGAAAGCTTTTTTTTGTCAGCGGCAGAGGGAGATGTGGATGGTGAAGGAGACGAGGAAGTAATTAGAGATGGCATTGCCATTAAGGTTAATTCAAGATAACTCTGTGGTTCTGATGAGACTTCTCAACATCAACACGACATTACAAGAACCAGAAAGGGAGAGGATATATTTATACAACAGGGTCATAGCTGATTATAATTACTCATTGAAGTCACTAATAATGAAAAATTATGGTCGACAGCTTTCCCAGTTTTGTCCCTGATCACGATCTTTATTTTCAACTCTGAGTTCTTAATAATCTGGGCTGGATTTAAATCACCTCCGGATAGGAATAGTAATTGGGACCACTGCTTGAGCCAACCTTGCTATACATCATAAGTGAGCTAACAACAAATCTTGGTCTCTATTGAATCTACATCGAAAGAATGAAGAGCAACATCGCAAACATTAACAATGGAGGCAAACATAGCATTCCTATAAGAATACAATTGGCACAATGCACATGAAATAAAGAGCAATGCTAAGATTTTAGTGGTGTCCCTGTGTGCTTTTAATTGCACGGAAGCTTCAAACTCGGTTCCGATATGGTTAAAAGGCTAGGATAGTACAGTGATTATGTTACTGGAGTAGTAATGCAGAGGCCAGGACGAATAAACCAGAGACCGTAAATTCAAATCCCACCACGGCAGTTTGAGAATTTGAATTCAGTTAAATAAATAAATCTGGAAATAAAATAAAAAGCTAGCATCAGTAAAAGTGACCATGAAGCTATTGGATTTTCATAAAAACCCAACTGATTCGCTAATGTGTTTTAGGGAAGGAAACTTACCCGGTCTGGCCTATACGTGACTCCAGTCCCACATCAACTTGGTTGACCCTTAACTGCCCTTTAAAGTGGCCCAGCAAGCCACTCAGTTGTATGAAACCGCTACAAAGAATAAGAAGAATAAAATCGGACAGACCACTCGGCTGCGACCTAGCCATCGAATTAGGACACAACGAAGGCACACCCAGCCAAGTCGACCCTGAAAATTCCTCCTTACTAACATCTGGGGACTGGTGCAAAGTTGGGAGAGCTATCCCACAGACTAGTCAAGTAACAGCCTGACATAGTCAGACTCACAGGATCATATCTATCACCCAGCATCCCAGACTCCTCCATCACCATCCCTCAGTATCTCATGTTCCACTGGCAGGACAGATCCACCAGAGGTGGGGGAACAGTGGTTTACAGTCATGGAGGGGAGTCGTCAACATTGATTCTGGACCCCATGAAGTCTCATGGCTTTAGGTCAAACATGGGCAAGAAACCTCCTGCTGATTACCACCTACCATCCTCCCTCAGCTGATGAATCAGTCCTCCTCCATGTTCAATACCACTTGGAGGAAGCACTAAGGGTAGTAAGGGCATGGAATTCAATCTGATGGGGACTTCAATGTCCATCACCAAGAGTAAGGAATCTTACAACACCAGGTTATAGTCCAACAATTTTATTTTAAAATCACAAGCTTTCGGAGATTATCTCCTTCGTCATTGTTTAAAATTGTTGGACTATAACCTGGTGTTGTAAGATTCCTTACATTTGTCCACCCCAGTCCATCACCGGCATCTCCACATCATCACCGGCATCTCCACATCATCACCAAGAGTGGCTTTGTAGTACCACCACTGACAGAGCTGGCCGAGTCCTGAAGGAAATAGCTGGCAAACTGGACTTGTGGCAGGTGGTCAGGGTACCAACACGAGGGAATAGCCTACTGGACCTTGTCCTCACTAATCTATCTGTCGCAGATGCATCCGTCTATGATGGCATTGGTAGGCGTGGCCACTGCATAGTCCTTCTAGAGACCAAGTCCCTTCTTCACACTGAGGACACCCTCCATCATGTTGTGTGGCAGTACCACTGTGCTACGTGGGATAGAGTAAGGACAGATCTAGCAACTCTAAACCAGGCATCTATGAAGCACTGTAGGCATTCAGCAGCAGCAGAATTGTATTCCGCAACAATCTCATGGCCTGGCAAATCCTTCACTCCTCCATCAATGTCAAATCAGATGACCACCCCTGGTTCAATGAGGAGTATAGAAGAGAATGCTGGGAGCAGCACCAGGTGTACCTGAAAATTAGGTGCCAACCTACTACAACAAAAGACTACATGCATGTGAAACAACGGAAGCAGCGTGCTATAGACAGAGCTAAGTGAGCCCACAGCCAACGGATTAGGTCAAAGCTCTACAATCCTGCCATATCCAGTCGCAAATAGGGGAGAACAATCAAGCTACTAATGGAAAGAATAGCGCATCCTCAATGACCGTGGAGCCCATCACATGAATACAAAATACAAGGATGAAGCATTCGCAATCATCTTCAGCCAGAAGTGCCAAGTGGATGATTCTTCTCAGCCTCCTCCTGAGGTCCCCATCATCACAGATGCCAGTCTTCTGCCATTTCGATTCACTCCACTTGATATCAAGAAATGGTTGAATGCACTGGACACAGCAAAGGATTAGGGACCTGACAACATCCCGGCTAAAGAGCTGTACTCCAGAACTAGCTGCGCCTCTAGCCAACCTATTCCAGTACAGCTACAACTGTGGCATCTATCCGGCAATGTGGAAAATTGCCCAAATATGTCCTATTCACAAAAAGCAGGACAAATCCAACCAGGCCAATTACCGCCCTATTAGCCTACTCCCACCCATCAACAAAGTGATAGAAGGACTCGTCAACACTTACTCACCAGGTTCCACCAGGACCACTCATCACCAGAATTCATTGCTGTCTTGGTCCAAACTTGGACAAACGAGCTGAACTCCAGAGGTGAGGCCAATCATATCAGCCCCAGGACATTGCTGCAGGAGTTCCTCAGGGCATCGTCCTAGGCTCAACTATCTTCAGATGCTTCACCAATGGCCTTCCCTCCATCATAAGCTCAGAAGTGGGACTGAACGCTGATAATTGTAGTGTGCTGCTCCATTGAAATTCCTCAGATAATGAAGCATTCCGTGCCAGCATGCAGCAAGACCTGCAAAGCATCCAGTCTTGGCTGATAAGTGGCAAGTAAAAGTCATGCCATAGAAGTGTCAGGCAATGAGCACCTTCAACAAGAGAGAGCTGAACCACCAGCCCTTGACATTCAATGACATTACCATTGCCGAATCCCCCACCATCAACATCCTAGAGGTCACCGTTGACCAGAAACTCAATTTTACCAGCCACATAAATGCCATGGCTACTAGAGCAGGTCAGAGGCTGTGTATTCTACAGCGACTAGCTCACATCCTGATTCCTCAATGCCTTTCCACCACCTACAAGGCACAAGTCAGGAGTGTGATGGAATATTCTCCTCTTGCCTGGATAGATACATTTAACAACACTCAAGAAGCTCAACACCATCCAGGACAAAGCAGTCCACTTGATCAGTAGCCCATCCACCACCTTAAACATTCAATCCCTCCACCACCAGCGTACTGTGGCTACAGTGTGTATTATCCACAGGATTTACTGTAGCAATTCACCAAGGCTTCTTCGGCAGCACCTCCCAAACCCACAACCTCTACCACCTAGAAGGACAAGATCAGCAGATGCATGGGAACACCATCACCTCCAAGTTCCCCTCCAAGTCACACACCAACCCGAATTTGGACATATATCTCCATTCCTTTATTGGTGTTAGGTCAAAATCCTGGACCTCCCAACCTAACAACATTGTGGGAGCACCTTCACCAAATGGACTGCAGTGGTTCAAGAAGGCGGCTCACCACCGCCTCCTCAAGGGCAACTAGGGATGGGCAATAAAATGCTGGACTTGCCAGAAATGCTCATATCCCAAGAATGAAAAAAACAGCAGCATCTACTACTGTGTGTGTTAACGGAGCGTGCACTTCTCTGACCCCTATTTGGTACCAAAAGCTCAGTATAATTTGCGACCTATCATTATAGCAGGCTTATTTATTTTAGAAAACTAACAGCATTTTGACTTTACTGCTTAAAATACACTCCAGAAGAAAGCAATAAAATTACAATTTGAATCACATGACTTTCCAGCTAATTCCAGTAAAGTAGAAATACATTCTCATCATGCAACCTATAGTGGAAATAAGTTAACTAGAATGTTTTCATTACAAATAATGTTATAATGCAAAATACGATTTTAACCACAAGTGTGTATCACCACTGTAAAGTGATACAATCTAATATTGATTCTACCATTAAAAATGTTATTGTCATGTAAAGGTATGGACAGGTCAACCTCTTTACCAATGGTGTTGCTGAATTTTCCCTACAAATACACAGCAAAATCAGCGTTGGGCCTTGGCCAAAGACCCTCGACTAAAAGCTAATCTTATTGCAGCATGAATCTCCCCTCCTCCGTCAAATAAAAGAAAACAGTTTAAAAGCATAATTGAGAAAAGTCCTGATGTGACAAGAGTTTAGTACAATTACCTTTTTCCTACATTAAAATAGTGTCTACACTTCAAAATTACTTCATTGGCTGTAAAGTGCTTTGAGATGTTCTTCTTTCTTCTTCTTAAATGTTTTTCAAGTAATAAATTGAATAAATAAAATAAAATGAATGCAATTAGGGACAATTAATTACTTACCCTAGGCATTGCCCTCAATGCCTTATTTTCCATTATAGTAGAGTTGAAAGTGGCCATTGCTATTAATTATCTGTGTCTGCACTTGCCTGGCCATTTCATTAATATACAATTTAAAATAGTGGCATATGCTGGAGCAGGGAATACTGATTTTGATTCTAAATGCAAGCATTTACATTTCTTTTGCCAAGTAGTGGTGCTGGCATCATTTTCAGTAGAACTGTTGTCCAGTGTTTATGGGATATCAGTGTACAATAGTGAAATGCAAACCAGTAAAAGACATTTGACAGAACCGTGGACTCGTTTAAGCTTTCATGTTATTTTGGCTCCTGCTGTTGCTTAACCAATGTTCCTTAATTAAAGTGCATTATCATGCAGACAACCTTTAATATGAAATTAATCACGATACCATAAAATATGGGATAATTAAAAAGTCACCTACTGTTGTGTTGTGAATAATTTGACAAGCCACAGTGCAGCTATAAAAAACATCCTTTATAAAACATTGCAATCTAATACGGAGCTAACAAATGCAGTTGTTGCATAAAAAAGATTCAAATATCACTACATTATCAATTTTAACTAATAATAAAGAATATTTAATAGATTTGTAAAGATCAAAGATGTATTAACATGACAGAAAATATTTCATTTTACACCAGACATAATGTAAAATCTGTATTCACCTTTGGGGTGAAAGTGTTGTGTGCGATATCAACATAAACATGCTGGTGTGAAATTTCTTTTCATCGTTTAATACCTCTTTAAAACAGCTGATAAAGGAATTTTGGATGAACACATTATGCATTTGTGCATTAATATCACACGATGGAATGTCACTCCATTTATTATTGAAAACAAAGAAGTTATATAGGTAATTTGCATAACTCCCAAACAATTGACTGTCATGTTTCATAAGTCAACTGACAGCTTCGATGGGAGCTCGGACTGATGCCAACTTGGCGCTGGGGTTCAGCATCTCCTCTGGCTTACAAAGCCTGAAGTAGTGTATGGATAGTTGCTTCAAGAGCCTGCCAGCCTGCCCGTGCTCTGTTCTCGTGCAGAGCAGTGCGAGTGCTGCGGCTCAACTCCCTCAAAGTGGCATTGGCTCCATGGGAAAGGCACATGCTGTCCTCTCTCAGGATGACGGCACGCCTGCTCTCCCGCCAGCCTCTCAACCAGTGCCCTTGTTGGTGCCAGACAGCCAGCTGGGCCAGACTGCCCCGGCTAAACCCAAGTCCCAACAGTCTGCAGCCATTTCATCTGCCCTCAGTGGAAGTTCAGCAGCTTTCCACCTCCTGAGTTGCAGCCACTGGAGAATCACCTCGTAGGAGTACCTGGAATAGGTAAACAAGACAGGCACTAGGGGTTTGCATATGGGTGATTTCTAGAAAGGCACCAGTTATGTAATAGTATATCTGTTGGTCTTCATAATCTTCGTGATGTAACAGGAACACTCATGCAGTTGTATAGTTTGAGAGCATTGATAAGGTCTGGGTCAGATGCAAGGAGGGAGTTTTGATGCTCTGGTCTGGGTGGGGGAGGGGAGGAGAGAAAGCTTAGCAGAAACTCTCCTAAATAAATTTCTGCCTTACAGCTCACAGCACTGCTAGGCCATGCTCTTCCTCTGCATCCTCTGGTTTCTCATTCCCTTCTTCATCTCCCTCCTCCACTTTTTCCTCCTCAGGACACGCCAAGTCAACTTCCCTTTATATTACAAGATTGTGGGCATGCAGCAAACAATTATGAATCTTGACACTTGCTCTAGGTTGTACTGAAGGACTCCTCCGGAGCTATCTAGACAGTGGAACAGTTGTTTCAGAACACCAATGGATTGCTCAATCAGAGACCTTGCTGTCGCATATTGCTCATTATATTGGTGCTCAGTATCTGTGCTCTTGTTCCTGAGAGGAGTCATGATCCAGTTGGTAAGGGGATACAATTTGTCCCACAGCAACCAGCCCTCCACCCTTCTGAGATAACCTTTTGAGGTTCTGCATAAAATACCACCAATGGAAGTACAGTAAAACAGAAACTAATAGAAAGTAAGTAAGAAAAAAAGTTGTGGAATTAGAATTTAATAACAATTACAACATGCTATCATATTTATCATGAGAGACCTCATTGAAAAACATGAAGCTAAATATTGTGAGACTGAAACTTAGACTGAAAAATAATGGTGCTGGAGTCCTGGCAGCAGCGTGATTTATGTGTTTATTCAGGATGGTTGCTTCTGATGCCTCATTATCCACACTTAGTGCACACAAGATCAATCCGAAGAGAATCCCCAGACCCACTCTCATAAATCAAATCTGAAGTGCAAGGAGATGTTTCTGAGAGACTCCATAAGGGGCTAAATAAATGTAAGTCTTTGTATGTAGATATAAATTTCATATCGCCAACCTCAGATGTATTTAAAATCTGATAAGTAATAACGTAGGCAAGAGTTAAATTATACATCCAGCATACTTGAAAAAAATACCCTTGGTAAAATAATACATCAGGCGTAATTAGAAATGGAAGTTAGCTGCATTCACTTTTTGGGTTTGTTTTTGGCACTTTCAGAATTGTGATTAAATATCGGCAATATATGGAGAATTGAAAATGAGCTTTTATCACGAGTAGGAATGTCAACATTCACAAGTAACTGGTCACGTTTCACAAAGACTGCTCTCACTGTCGATCAGTTGAGCATTTTCTAGTTAAAATTTAAGTCTCGTTAAGCAGGTGGATTTTATGGAATCAGAATGTCATGTTGTATCAGCAAAAAGGTGCCCAATAGATATTATCTTAACAGTTAAAATAATTTATAACATGAAAGTCCTCTTGGTGCCACGTAAAACATTTACAGGTGAGAATGATCGCAATTCCTGCATTTATACTACTGTTTCCTTTTAAAAATATATAGATTTGACGTGTGTGTATACCTAAGGGAAACATTTCTTAGGTATTCCTGAATGCCAGTTTCCCTAAATGACTATTTCCAAAAATGGACATAATCCCAGGCACCTTAGATCTGAATGTGGCATTGACTGCACTGCTTCTGACTCACTGCGATGCTCGCTGCCATGTATTCTAATCAGTTCTCTAGCAAATTGTGCCATAAATTTGCCATTGGAGGATTGGGGAGCGCAACAGTCTAACTTATGGCGTTCATCACCAATATCGCCATTGCAGCAAATTCCGGGCCATTATAGCATCCGTGTAATAGTCTATTTATTGTTTGGAAAAATGTTGGCACATTTGAAGCATATTTTGGAACATGGTTTTGAGTGCAAACTGTTAAGGGATAATTCACTTCAGCACACAGTACTATATTGTTAATTTTAATCCAGTGAATTATTATATTACTGGCTAGTGAAATATAATTTACCTAACAAGTGAAGATATAGTTTGAATCTGATAATTGCTGCCAACAGAATGCATTGAGATACAGAACAGAGCATCCAGAAACTGCTTTCTTCTCAAGGACACAAGGGGTAAAAAGCACCTGTACCAGATTACGGCAGCTCCTGCTGACACACTGCACGGCACTCAAATATCCTCTCCTGCCTGTACAAAAAAAACCTCTTTAAAGAGAACAAAAATAAATTCTTAAGCACTTCCCCAATGGAAAAATAAAAGGCCATAAAATTGCCCATTATCTCATACACAATCCAAACTGCTGTAACCTCAAAAAATACTCGCTGTGCAGACTGCTCACAAGGTTCTGCATAAAATACCACCAATGAAAGTACAGTAAAACGGAAACTAATCAAAAGTAAATAAGAAAGAAAAGTTGTGGAAATAGAATTCAGTAATAACGATGGTGTGCTATCATAGTCATTACGAGAGAGCTAGCCTCCCACCTGCTCTGAAATAGGTGGGAGCTTCATAAATAAATGTAAATAGGGGTCAAGTGGCATAATTTAGACCCCAATGCCATTTTTGCCTCTGCTCCTGTTCCTGCCGACCAACTACAGTTGTGAGATAACACACCATCTCTCAATCAAAAACATGAAGGTAAATTTTGCGAGATCTCACGCCACCTCGCACGCAGCCAGCAAAGGTCATAAAATATTGCAGCAGTAACCCAGAGGAGTGGGCGAATAATCCACAGAATGTAAATTCAAATTCTACCATGGCAGTTTGAGAATTTGAATTCAGTTTTTTTAAAAATCTGGAAATAAAAAAAATGCTGGTATCAGTAAAAGTGATCCTGAAGTTATCTGGTTTACTAATGAACTTTAGGGAAGAAATCCTGCCTTCCTTACCCATTCTGTCCTATATGTGACACCAACGTGGTTGTCTTTTAACTGCCCTCTGAAGTGGCCTAGCAACTGCAAGCCACTCAGTTGTCAGGGTAATTAATGCCAGCCATGCCAGTGATGCCCACCTCCCAAAAATGAATTTTGAAAAATGTAAAATTACCTAATGCCTTCCATGCCCAATTTTGCGTGGCGCAATGTTGGACAGTTCAAGGAGATCTTGCTACTAGCACATGCAGCTCGCCTCTAAATATCTCACTGAGCCATTTCAGTTCCCCACGCCATATTTTTTTTAAGTTTGGTTGAGGTTCCACCCAAAGTGTTAGCTTAACCCATCACGGCTGTAGCTAACAAAGTCTGCTCAGTAGGCCTTAAAACTGATAGGGGTGATTTTTGTCTCACTACTGACCCATTTGCACTCAAAAACAGGGCAGTAGTGGGATCAAAATAAAGCAGCTGCCAGTCAATCCAATGTGGATGAATTCCACTGATACTGCTCTTTCCAAACAACCTCCAAAACTTTCCATACCGATGGTGACAGACTCCTGTAGGTGTGTGCCCAAGGTCGCAGTGGCAGCAGCCACAGCACTCATGGAAGTATATTGTTCTCCACTTGGCCTCTCACTGCCTTGGGGCATTTTGCAGATTTCCATGAAGCTGCCATTCACTCTAAGGAAATCTGCATTTGAGGAAATCCCTCCCACAGCCTTGTGGTGATGTCCAAGGTGCTATACTGCACAGTCATGAACAAGTATCATGGTGGATGCCAAGGTTGAGCCTACTGCTTTATGCTCTTGCATCAACTCATGTCTGAAGGCAAGCCTACAGAAAGAGGGTGATGATGAAGAGGGGATTGAGAAGGAGATCCATGATGCTCAGGAAAGGTGACTGGCCTGACACATAATCACCCAGAACTATTTCCAGTAAGAAACATCAATTCCAAGATGCCATCTCCAACATAGTGGCTCCTTCACTAAGAACACATCCCCTGATCTACAAATCCTTTGCATGCTACAATCTTTCATCTCCCTTTCCCGTCCTCTCCACTGGGCCCTCCTCACTTGTGACAGTTCCTCACCCAGTGCTCCTTCCTCAAATTCACTAGCTGCCTGTTCCAGGGTGCTAGGTTCTGAGCTGGGTGCAGGAGGAGCACTTGACACAACCTGTGATGCTTTGTGAGACACCGTTGATGCCACTCTATCTTGGAAAGAATCTAAAGGAGGAGGCAGGACAGCCAATTGCAGTGCATCCCCAAGACAATGTCCTCACACACAGGTAAGAACATAAGACATTCTGGGTGTGATACAGCTGCTTGACAACAGTAGCCCAAGGGAGTTTGAACAAGATATAAAGGAAAGGACAATACTTCTTCGGTAGCGGCATCATGCCTCCAAACTGACTATCCCCAGTGCCTTCCATAGTTTCTCTGAGAACAGAGAGAGGGCCATCGCTTCTTGGATTGAGAATCTCAAATGTTTGTAGCGACTTTGGAGATATCATTGACCTATTGCGCTATTCCCTTCCATGCAGCTTGATCCGCTCCCTTTGCGGGGAGATGGCCCTCTCCCCAAAAACATGCTCCCCTTCTTTGCTGCATCACCTGCGAAGGATCCCAAGGGTTGAATGGGAAAGTTTTGCCCATGTAGCTCCTTCCACCCACGGTTCTGAAGCTGCAATGTTAGTTTGCCACATCTAAAAGGTGACTTTCCTTTAAGGGTGAGCATCTTCCCTCTAAATGTAGTTAGCCTCTTTTTGCAAAATTCAACACAGTCTATCTGCTCACTACACAGACAAATGCAGCCTCAATTTTTACTTCATCACAGAGTCAGGACTATTGTGTCATCCTCATTCCTGTAAAATATCAGCAAAACCAACTGAATAAACTTCTTGATAACTCAAAAACATTAAACTTTTGAAAGATGAATGAAAAATACATGCTGATACATTCCTGACAGGTAGTCATGGTAAATTCAGTGAAAATTTGACACTCAGGTGAAAAGTAAATTGCACTCAAAATATATCTGCCATGTCCATTCTACTTATAAGTGTCATCCGCCGCACAGAAATGTCATCTGAATCCTGCTTATTCTCCCTGCTGACATGTACTGTGGTTGTGAGTTGTGAATTGTAAATGGTAATATTTCACAGTAATGTCTCAGTTTCTATATATAACCAAACACTGTCCACTAAGGGAAAGGTGTATTAATTCCTGAAGACAAACACCTACTTGGTGAAAAAAAAGTGGGTCACCACACATTTTCAACACATGTGAAGTTCTGCATACTGTGTCTCTAAATCATTTTGTTGGCCCAACTATATGTCAGCTATAGGTTACATGAGGAAATTAGATGCTCGTGCATTTACTGTTTCTAAAGCAGCTGTTTGATAAATTAATAACCAATAAATGTTGGCACTCTTGGGACTTGCTCTTAAATTTGTCTCACTTTCTAATATCTATAGTAACCGAGCCAAGTAAGCATTTCAACTGTAGACAGGCAATTACTTCTTACCCATAGCAACCAACCACTCTGTGAAAAAAATGTATTCCCAGCTTTTACAGCTGAATAAGGAATAAGGCACCACCAAGGAAAGGTCATCTGCGCACAAGAGTGTCCCACACTCAGGATCTGTGCTTGTAGAGACAACAGAATAAACCAAAATTAGCTTTGATTATATATATCCAGGGTTCCAGGGATGAGGGACTTCAGTTACATGGATAGAGTGGTGAAGCTAGGGTTGTTCTCCTTAGAGCAGAGAAGGTTGGGAGAAGATTTGATAGAGGTATTCAAAATCATGAGGGGTCTGGACAGAGTAGATAGAGAGAAACTGTTCCCATTGGCAGAAGGGTCGAGAACCAGAGGACACAGGTTTAAGGTAATTGGCAAAAGAACCAAAGGTGACATGAGGAAAAATGTTTTTACACAGCGAGTGGTTATGACCTGGAATGCACTGCCTGAAAGGGTGGTGGAGGCAGATTCAGTCATAGCTTTCAAAAGGGAATTGGATAAGTACTTGAAGGAAAAAGATTTGCAGGGCTACAGGGAAAGGGCGGGGGAGTGGGACCAACTGGAATGCTCTTGCAAACAGCCAGCACGGGCTCAACGGGCCGAATGGCCTTGTTGGCCAGAGGCTGCAGAAGGTAACCTGAGACGTCAACTGCTGATACACACAGCCAGGAACAACTTTTGAGCTAAAGTAACCTGAGTTCAGTCCTGGCCTCAGCTGCCTGGAACTGGTTTGAAGTAACCAAGTTTTGTGAAAGACAAAGGAAATGTGATAAGACACAAGTCCTTATTTAGAAAAGGAGTAATGAGGTAATGCTACCTAAGTCCTTGGGACAAAGCCAATGAGGAGAAGACACAGGGTAACCGAGGAAGCCTAAACCAACAAAATATAGAGACAGCACAGCTTGAAGAGATAAGATTCGGAATAAGAATGAAGGATCTGGGGCGTGGAGCCAGAGCGAAGACTCCAGAGACCAACCATCGCAGAAGTGGAAGACCCTACGTCAGGGACGTAGAGACGACGTCGCGAGAGTGAGTGAACGGAACGCCTGGCCAGCGTCAGCTCTCCTTTTCGGGTATTATCCTTTATATTCTGTGACCACTCAGGGAGTGTCAGAGAAACCTAGTGGGTGTGCATTTAGATCTCAGTTTGGGTATAAGACTGTATAACCTGGTGTAAACTGCATGCCTATATCTAACCAGACATATAAGCTATATGTATATGATCTAACGGTGTGAATAAAGTGAATTGAGAGTTAAGAGAGAATTGATCTTCTCCTCTGTGTACTAAGCCAGTAACCGTAACCGGTGACGTCCGGTCAACAGCCTCCTTCTGTGTTGTAACCATTCTATAATATCTGCTCTTGAATGAAGTTACAGTGGTACAAGTGGAGGATTTCCCAATAAGAATATAATAAAGTATGGAACTGGAAAAGTCCATTCAGTCCATCAAGTCCCTTCCCTCCAGAGACACCTGGCCAGAAAATTCCAAGGGGGCAATTTCCTGGTGTAAGTGCCAGGATACACCCACCTGCCACTGACCTCGGCAAAGCTTGCAGGGTCTGGAAGAAGCGGGTCTTCGGCGCTGTGTGGGCCTCTGCAACGCTCTCCCACTGAAGAACCAGGAAACACTGGCAATAGATCTTCAGCCCAGAGTGTGGTTCCAGGTTCTCCTCCTCCCTCCCCACCTCCTCCTCTCCTCAGACTGGAAAAAAATTGGGAGTCCCACACAGTCCCTTTACAAAGGAGACACATCAGCCTTTTCCTCTCCCCCACCCCCACCTCACACAAAAAAAAAATTCTAGTCCCTTCATTTTCTTGTGAGACCAGTTGTATCTGCACCAACTTTACGCTGAGACCATCAGAGGCTAGGGGCATGATTTTAACTTGGAGCCGGGAACTCAGTGGGTGGGTGGATTTGCACGTGGGGAACCTGGAAGTCAAGTGTGTGCGTTTAAATCTGCAATCGCAACTCGATTGCAGGCACTTATCTTTGCTTCCAGGTTTCGCGTCTCCAAGCTGCGTAGTGGGCGTATGGCGCACCCAAATAATGTGACTTAAAGCCCACTATTTAAAGGGCCAGTCCAAGAATGGATTTTGAAGGAGAAAGGAGAAATTGAATCCAGGAGAGCAAAGCCAGCACCTGGATTTACTGATGCCTCCCTAGATATACTACTGGCTCCAGTGAGAAGCAGGAGGGAGGCAATTTATCCCAGTGATGGGAGGAAGAAGCCGGATTTTGTCACCAAGAAGGTGTAGCTGGAGCTGGCAGAAAAGGTGAGCAGCAGGTCTTGGGTTCAAGTACAGGAAACGCTTTAATGACTTAACCAAGTCAGGAAAAGCGAGTACATTTGCTGATTCACCCACTTCCTGTGAAATGCAACACCCTTCTCTCAATCTGTCTTAGCATGACTACTCCATCACATCACTCCTCACACCCACTTCAGTTTCAGCATCAAGTAACCTTCACTTTCTATGCACTTCCTCATTTTTGCACCCACCACTGCCACTCACCCCAATCCTGATGCAATATGATACATCTGTCTGCTAGTCACCCTCTGATGCATCTGTTTCATTGTCAGCCTCACCCAAAGCAATGTATCCATCGGGTGATTATGTCTCCTTCAGTCATTTACAGGTCTGTTCTTTCTCCCCTTGTAGGAGAAGAGAGCGGAAAATGCAAGGGTGAGGACGAGGACTGGAGGTGGACCACCACAAATAGTCCAGCTGACAGATGAAGTGGAGGAGACCATGGAGATCAGTCGCACCATTGCATGCCTATCTGACAGAGATAGAGAGACTGGCAACCCACAGATGGCTGGTGACAGAACTTTAATATCTTTCACACACATGTTGAATTTATTTTATCAATGATTGAACTGTTCTGGACCTCAGTATGGTCAGTGAAAAGATTGTCACTTTCCGATGAATAATAAATATCGGCTTCTGTTGTCTTCCAGGACCTTCATGCCTTCAAGAGGAAGGAGCCGCAATGGAAGAAAGTGATTCCTCAGAGGATCTCATTCCCTCAGCCATGCACCAGCGCAGATACTTACACTTCGGTGGGTCATGTTAGAGAGTTAGTTGAGTTGTCACCTAGTGATTCACCACTCACAAGTGTGCATGAGCAGACACTGGTGGCAGGGGCAGCTGTGGGGAGTCCATGTTGGGGGGCGCACTCCTCTCCAACCTCTGCTCAGCTGGAAACAGATGCTGAACCCCAGGGACCATCATTGAAAATGTGAATGATAGAGGTGCAGCTGCAATTTTGGGAGGTAAGTGCATCTTCAATGTTGCTATGGCTTGCTTAATGACACACCTGATGGTCATGTAGCTCTGGTTGTACCGCTGCTGTGCCTCGTTGGCGGGTTTCTCGCAGATGAGCCACATCTGCAGGGGGTATCCTTGTCTCCAAGAGGCCAGCCCTTACGTCTGTCTCCTGTGTGGAAGAAGTCCGGGATGTTGGTCTGGCGCAAAATGAATGAATCATGACAGCTGCCAGGGAATCTGGAACACACCTGCAGGAATCTCTTCCGGTGGTCGCACACCAGCTGTGCATTGATGGAGTGATATCCCTTTCGGTTTATGAACAGTCCTGGCTCATGTGCAGGTCCTTGGATTGCCATGTGCATGCAGCCAGAGATTTGAAACCCACTGCCCTCTCAGGTTGGCTAATGTCTTCGTGGGGGAAGTTGACATAGTCAAATGCCCTTGCAGACAAGCCATCTGTCAGCTGTCCTATACAATTATGTGCAGATGACTGAGAGACCATGGAGATGTCACCAGTGACACCCTGGAAGAATCTGGACACGAAGAAATTGTGGGCAGTGGTGACTTTAACTGCATTGGGCAATGCGCGGCCATCAGGTACAGCCAAGAGCCGCTCATGAAGGAGCCTGCAGATGTCCGTGACCACCTGCCAACTCAATCTCAGCCAGCGTAGGCACTGCACTTCAGAGAGGTCCAGGAAGCTCAGCCTATGTCTGTTGATCCTCTCATGTGGGTAGTGCCCCCTGCGATCTCAGCCCCTCCATTAGCCCCCTCTCTGTTCTTCTCCAGGACCTTGTTGCGCACCTCTGTCTTGTGCACCTGCAGATCCCAGAACTGCACTGCATGCCTGCCGCAGATGGTGATGTTTCTCCTCCTCAGAAGTACTGTGGATTACATCCAATGCGCCCCCCACCCCCAACCTCCATCCAGATCTTGTCAGTTTGAGGGCTCCAAATTGTAAGTAACTTTGTCTGAACACAAGAATTCTCAGTCTCAACAAAGAAACTCAGTCTAAACACAAAGAACTCCCAGCCAAATGTTTGTCTGAGAGAACTGCATGTCCAGCTGCAATAACTCACCTTTTATTGAGATGTGTCAATCACTGGTTCAAAGGGCCAAATGAGCTTCGGCTGCAACTTGCCTCCATTTCTACGGCATGTTTCAGAAGCCATGGGAGGCACGTTCAGGAGAAGTTAAATCCATTTCTGTTGCAGAATCCACTAAAATTTAAGTAGCTAAAGTATTTTCAACTGCCTGAATTGGCCCTTTAAATATTGGCCCATCGGGTTTAATTGGTGACAGGACTTCTGGGTTTCTGTTATGCACGTGCATCCAAACGCGCCTGGGTTAAACTCGGAAGGTGGAACGTCGGAACCGGGATGCAGTCCCACTCAAAAAACTATTTTTACTGCCCACCCACCCCCAACCCACTTGGGAGTTAAAATTACCCCCTAGCAGCGGGAACACCCAACATAGAGAGACACAGCCCCGGTCCTCCTTGTGTTAATGGCCCTTTGAGGACAGGCATAGGCTATCCCAGAAACATCAGCGCAAGGCTGGGGCCTGATACAGCTGGGACCTGGCTGAATTTGCAGCCAATTCGGTAGATTCCTGCTGGACCTTTTATGGTCAATGTAAACTTGTCCTGTTTAGTCTCTACTCAGCCACTCTTGAGGAAGTTGATCAATCACAGGCAGAACTTTCAAACATATACGCCTCTGTCTTTATAAATCACTTTTTCTTTTATTTTGGTGCACTAGCCAAACAGTGTTGAGGATGCTCTGGTTGATACTGTGGATTCGCACGTTCCCCTTTCACCTCTGGGACCTGGGGAGTACCTTGAGGTTAACACTGTTTTCATAAGTGATATAAAGGAGCAGACTTCTTTTAATGTTCGAAAATTTGCTTGGAACTGCCGGTGATGAGTATTATATAAAATATATTATTTAACACTTTCTTTGAACTTACCTCACAAAGATTTACAGTTTACATTTCTCATCCATAAAACATAGTCCCTAGACCCATTACAATATCATGGTGTTTTGCTTACTTGGCTCAGTTCACCTTTCAGTTTGCACCTTCATCTGAAAAAATTTTCTATAACTATAAATTTAAAATTTACAAACACACGCAGACACATCTATATCAGTTTGGTTTATTTTGATACACGTTTGATCAAACCTACATGGATCACAAACCCACAGTATTGGTTTGCTTTCATCATTGTGCTTTAGTACAGAATATGTAACTTGATTTCTAACTATTAAATATTGTAATATGCCAAGCTGTTAATCTTGCCACTCGAACACTTGAACCCTCTCTGTATATTACGGGCTAGTTTCCTTCCTTTGTGTTCTGCCTTATGTTTTATCTGTTGGAGATTTCAACTTCAGTGAAAAACAGTAGATAGCTCTATGAAGAAGTAACAAGGCTGGAAACAAAGAGAAAAGAAAGATCAAATTACAGAGTTCAGATGAAAGAATATAGAGAAATGGAGAATAAACAGGAAAAAAATCTTTTTTTAAAAATTGAAGATGTACATTAAGTGAAAGCCAGCATATTCTTGTGCTATGACAGCGCTCTGCCTTTACTGAATGGGATCACAAATATAATTTTCCAATATCCCCCCACCCCACTCCCCAGTGCATCTTCATTTTTATGAACTTATCACTCCAAATTATCACTCCAACTACCTGTTATTTTCTCTACCGCACATAATGTAGTGGAAATTACAGACATTGAAATGAGTCGTCAAGTTTATACAGAACATCTTGCTCCACACTCAGTAAGCTGTGAACTAGCAGCTGAAACAGTTGGGGGCTTCAGAGCAGGTCAAAGTGGGCACAACATGATTAAAAAATACAATAGCTGGATAAAATGTGATAGACAAACACTTGCAAATTAGAATATCATTTTCAGGCAATGTAAAATACTTCTTAAAAAAAAGTTTATGTTCATCGAGGAGAGGGACATTAGTGCTGGGGAATGGAAATCTTGTTCATTACAAACACATTAAGCACTCCCAAGTCAGATAATGCACAGCCAGGTACAATGTAAAGCTCCTTCTACTCCCAACCTCAGAAGAGCACCCTTCACTGAACTAGTGTGGTATTCCTTCCCATTTCCCACACCAGCCATCCTGTAGCCTCCTTGAGATTGCCAATTATTGCCAAATTAGAGACAGTTTTGTGTACAAGCCTATTCTCAGAGAACTGAGACTACTCAAACTCATTTTACATTGGATCCTTAAGCAGAAGAGACTTTTATCCCATCAATCCAGGTTGGATTTGAACCCAGGTCCAAGAGATGAAAGGTGAGTGTCTCATCCACAGAGCTACCCAGTTCACCATAAGGTACCGTTAATAGGTCGTATCCCTCTTACTTAACAAATCAGAAAATATGTGCAGTAATATTTAAATCCTTTAAGATCTGTATTAGAGGCGTATCTTTAGTGTACTTTGTTTTATCCCTCGCGGGCATATGACATGCAGTCAACCAGAATTTATGGTTCTACAGATTTAATGAAATTGTTGGCGATTATAGCTTGAAAACCCTATTGCTATCAGGAAGCTATAATTCTTACCAAGCATCACAGCACACTGATCAGAAACCATGCAATGCTGCCATTTTTATTGATGGTTTTCAAGCAATGAAATATGATCTGTTTTTTGCAGACGGACAACTTGCCCTTGCACTTGTTCACATTGTGTCAATCCCCAGCTTTGAAACCATGAAACATCTGTTGGGGGTTTATTGATCAATCATAAACTGCAAGTAATTTATCTCCCATTATCCTCTATTACACTCCTTTCAGGACTTTGAAAAGCGATTCTAAAGCTGTAAGTGTTTAATCTGAGATTATTAATTATGAGATAGGTTTCACGTAGTTCTATGGTGTAATTTCAAATGATTAGATCTGCAGAAGAGAACATTTTAAACCTCTTCTATTTATTGCTATTATCCCCAATAGGCTGGTATTAAATGAAAGAAATCAGAAAGACAAGCATTCATCAAGACAAGATCATGTACTGACATTTCTATAAGCGCTTCACTGCATTCAATGTCCCTCTGAGGTTTGCATAAGAATATGTACCCATATAATATGTATTGAACTATAATCCCCAAAGTCACACTATATTTTATTCCAATCAATACTTCTCCTTTGATACGATGCAGGTGATGTGTAATGCAGATCTCTGACACATTTGAAGTTTATTGCACTAATAAAAGGTGGCATTTTGGTTGATTACTCTCTCAATGTAAGTCTGGTCTGGGCAGTCACTGACTAATCCCATCAACCTCTCTGTCCTCGTACTAAACACCTGCTGACTATTTAGCTTTATCTTGAACCTTCAGGCCACAGAATGTTCTGACAGAGATGCTGACATTGCCAAGATACGCTGCACACTGTTAGTAACCCCATCACTGGCTATAAGATCTACAGATGGTAATTATATCCAGTGATCTATGCCTGTCTGACTTACATATATATATTGTCTAGGAATTTTTGAAATGATTGAATCGTTGCTTAATGAAATATCAAACGTTACTATGCAAGGTGCAGGCAGAAAAGCACTTGGCAGGTTTTCACCAGTTCTGAGGAAAAATAAACTGCTCACAATTTTCGACTGATTAGGACTGATTGTGAGGCTCTGCTCCTGGCACATAGCCTTGTAAGATGCAGGCTCGGGTTAGAAATGTTGGTATGCCTGACTTGCTGCAATTAAAGTATTTTACAAGTTTTTGAAGGCCATATGCTGCAGGCCAGTACCAGCCTTGTTATATCCTCAAATGCCATAGAAATTCATGGCAATCGGTCCCACACTGAATCATACAATTTGAGATGTCTCCACCATACAACACAGGAACAAGACTGTCTGCATGACCTGCCTTTAACAGTTTGCTGCTTAAAGCTGTGTGGGACTTTTTGTTTAGATTGGAAAGTTTGTATTTTTTTTGCTTTTTCATATTGCCTTATATACATTTTCATTGGTGCATTACGTTTTGCTTTTCTAGCTTTGAATTGCTATTTCACTTAAAGCAAGCAAAGTGGGCAGGATAGTCCTTTCAGAGGTTCCAATAGCACGCCTAGATTTGGAAGAAGGAAAGCCGTTCTTGAGAGAGAAGAAAGGTACGTCTGACTAGACCTCATCCTCAAAGTACACACTCATTCTCACTGCAATTTTCCTGACTTAGCTACAAAATGCGACTGCTATGCCCAAAGTACACCAAAAACCAGCAATATGACAGCATTAAAAACAAGAGCAGAGAGAGAATCACACAGAGTGAACTAAGAACAATAGCACACAAAAAGTTGTGTCAACAAATGGGGGAAAAAGAGACGATGTCCATATGGGGGTATACTTTGCTTTGATCGTTGTTAGCAAAAAAAATGGCTTTCCCAGTATAACGCAGGGAAGCAGGTTTTATACTCATCTCTGACTTCTTTTTCTAACAATAATAAACAGATGAAAATATAATCTATAGATGCTTAGCAAGGCTAAAACTGTCAGTCTCTTTTTGTGTGAGCGGTAACCGACCTTTCAAAGCTTGGGTTGGAAAAATAATCAGATACTCACAATGAGCCACAAGTTTTAAATATAATATAATAGTGCGCCCACCAATATTCTCATGTAACTGCAGATATTCCATGCAATCCCAATGTGACCTCAAATGCTTTGAATACAATTATTTACTTGAAATCTGAATTATATTCTTTCATTCTCTCTCATTTCATCTCTTTTTCATAGGCACACATTCCTCCCCCCTCCGTCTCAAATCTCCCCCTCTCTCACATTGTCTCTCTGATTCCATCGTTCACTATCCATATTCCTCATCCCCTTACCACATCTCAATGACTCTTATTCCCTTTCTCCCATCTCAAACTCCCATTGTCCTCACTTCTTTCCCTATTCCCTCTCTCGTTGTCTCTCACTTTCTCTTTCCCCATCATTCCCTATTTTCTCCTTTCACTTATTCCCTGTTTCTCATTCCTTATCCTTCTTGTTCCTTTTCTTCCCTGACTCTCAAGTTTCCTCTCTGTCCATCTCTTACTTTCACTGTCCCTATCTCATTCCCCTTCCTTAGCTCTCTAATTCGATATTTACTCATTTCTCATTCTCTATCTCCTTCCCCCATTGTCATATTCCCTCTGTCCCTCTCTTTCCATTTGCTGAACAGTTACCAGCAGCAGGTCTGCTTTTCATAGACCTGAGTGACACCTCCATTCCAGGTAACATAATCTGGCTCTTTACTACTGCAGTACCCAGTATCATAGGAGACGTGCTGTGGTGGTAGCAGCGGTGTCATTATTTTTCATGGGAATGAGCATGGATTAGAAAGTTTCATATTTTCTACAAGTGCCTCTAATTTCCCCAAAAGGCAAAGCCAATGCAGAATGTCAGTTCATTCTGGTTTCAGGTCTTTCCCTCCCTTAATAAAATCTGAAATTTTATTCACACACATACGCACATCTCTTTTTCTTTAATAACACTCAATAGATAGGTTAGCTCTGAGATTTTGAAAGTTGTCCTGTTTTTCAAAATTATTTGAAGAAAAGCTACTGAGTATAAAGCATGTTAGAAGCAAAAGAAAAATATTCTATCATTGTATCTGACTGAATGATACGAATGCATCCTGAGAGGTTAGGCACAGAGGACATGCTCAGACTACACAATCCAAATTCAGCTCACAGCATCACAGCTCTGGGCAAAAATAATAAGTCCAAGCCCAGGCTTTTGGGAGAGGCTGAGGCCTTCAAGTAAAAACTTTAATGAAGGCATCAAAAGACACACAAAAAGCATTTGAATAAATCCATTCAATTATGTTATTGCTAAATATGTAATTTTTAATTTTTTAGTTTTTTAAAACCCTAACTTTCGACATTACAAATGTCAGTTATAAGGAAAATGGCATATGAAGAAAATTTTCAGAAAGCATTTTAAGGGATTTGTGGGAACCCAGTGCCCAGACTGTACAATCAGAAAGTGATATACTGTAAAATAGCAGTAATTATGTGCCACATAGTTTGACATTTTTAACATTGAAAGGAGTACAAGGTGCTAAAGGTACTTATAATGAGTTTTCAATGAACTGCATCCCCATGCAGTAAATTTAATATCTAATTTAATATCAATTTCCCAGGCATTACACACATTGAGTCAAAACCAAAGGCAGTACTTGTATCAAGGGTTAGAGTGCAGTAATATTTGGACTGAGGTGGGTGAAGGAAGGGGAGGCGAAGGAGGTGATGGAGGGGGAAGGTGTGAGAAGGCAGAGGAGATGAGGAGGGGAAGGAGGTGGGTGAGGAGGAAAGGATAGGGAGGGACAATGAGAAGATGGAGAGTGGGAAGAAGGGAGGTGAGGTGAGGTGGAAAGAAGGAGGCAGAGAGGGGAGAGATGAGGGCAAGGGTGTAGAAAAGGAGGGCAAGGGGAGGAGAATGAGAGACAGGAAGTGGGGGAAAGGAGGGGCACAGGAAAGGAGCATTTATGCTGGGCTGTTGGCAAAAATATACTGATGGGAGCCAAAAAGAATGCCTATGCTGAGCTGAACGATATTTCAACACTTCAAAGTTGATGTTAATCAGGCAAGTAGAAAGCAGGGCACAATGTACTGGAACATTAACTTCAGAAGGTAACTACTCACTGTACTAGTGTACCACGTACATTTTTAAAAAATCTTCTGTTCTAATTAATTGAGGGGTGAAAAGATACAATTAGTTGAAAACAGCAGGTAATTTTGTTCTATAGACTTGAATCCACTGGGAGTTGAATAAAGATATCTTAAACTCATTTCATTCAGTCCTCTTAGCAGTTATTAGAGAGAGTTTTTAACCCATTAGTCCGGGTTGCATTTGAGCTCAGGTAAAAGATGAAAGGACTTTATTCTGACTGTGTTCCCCATCAGAATAATGATAAAAAAACAACAATTTGACATACTTTTGTTAAAAGCCTTTTATTCTTAATCCAAGGAACTTTAGAAATCAGAATTACTTTAGAATGGAAAACATTGTCAAGTTTTATAACCAACAATCCTCCCCTATCCCGTGATACAAAATGTGACATATACGGGGTCAATTTTCGGATGGCCGAGTGGGTGTGTTTGTGGCGGGGGGGCTCCTAAAATTGGAGAATCCTGGAGCGGGTCCGGAGCCCGGCTCCAACCCGCCCACTTCCGGGTTCCCCAGTGACGCGAATCGGTGCGTGCGCAGCCCCCACATGCGGGACTCCCACCGGCAATCAAAGCCAGCGAGATCCCACTTAAGATCATTATCTGGGTACTTGAGGTCATTTACAGACCTCATTAGTTGGAGATTTTAGGAGGATTCGGATTTCGGACTACCCAGAGCGTGTTTCCCATGCTGGGGGAAACACTTCCTGTTTAAACAGACGTGTTGCAGCCAGTGACAGCTGCAAAGGTCCATTTAACAGGTGTGGGGTAAACCCTCATTCATTGCAGCAGGGCACTCTGTCACCTCAGGCAAAGTTTTGCCTGCCACACCGTTCTTTCCACACTCCAAATTATTAAATCATACCCTAAACTCTGCTGTCCAAACACATTTACCTACTTTGTGGACCCCCTCACACTCACACCGTCAGGATGTGGCGGGGGGGGGGGGTTCCATAGCTGCATTCATCACTCCATTGGAGGACAAGCAACATCACCAGCCTCGCCAGGCATGCCGTCCACCTCCTCCACGTGGAGCTACACAAAACAGTGCTGTGCAACAGGCACCTGCACAAAGTAGTCGTGCAACTACACATACACCCACTGTAGGGTGACCCAATGGGTGGCATCAAGGGTGTTCATGGAGAACCTCATGAAAGGGCATTATTGCACAAGCCAGTCAAAAATGGCCAAGATGTGGCAGTAGTGGTAACAATATAATACGTAATGTGAGTTGATCAGAAATCTAATATAAGTAAAAACCATGACAAACCCTCAAACACCCTTGTGCATCCTCTTCATGTGCACGACACGTTTGCTTCATGCTTCCTACTACACATATGTGATGCATGCCCTGTGGCTGCAGCACAGGTAGTGGCAAGTAAAGGCTGACCGTGAAAGAGATGTATGAGAGGATGAGTATGAGACGGAGCCATGAGACTGTATGAGGATTGGGTTGAGTGGTAGTGGTGGGATGAGTACTGGCGAGGTGAGTAAGTGCAGGTAAGATGAGGATGAGCTTTGAGTGGGTGTGAGGAGTGATGTGACAGAGTAGTGTTGGCAGTGCAGAAGGAGATGTGGGATGGGGGTGGCGATGTGGCAGACGGAGTGTAAGGGAATGAGTAAGTGTACTCACTTCGGCTGACCTACGTGGGTCATTGAAGCGCCTCCTGCACTGTATGCAGGTACATGATATGTTGGTGGTGCAGGTGACCTCCTCTGCCACCTCGAGCCAGACCTTCGTAGTGGCAGAGGCAGGCCACTTCCTCCCGTCCGCCGGGGGGGAAGATCTCTGTCCTCCCCCTCCTCCTCACCCCATCCAGTAGGACCTGGAGTGAGGCATCATTAAACCTGGGAGCAGCCCTCCCCCTGTGCTGCTCCATGCTGTAATTTTGGTTCCTTTCTGCAGCATCAGTCAGTGGAGGACTGCCCCTTTAAATAGGCTCCTCCAGCTGACAGTCTATGATGCGGGTGCGCAGTCCGCCCGCTGCGCATCTTTCCAGCACGAAACCCGGAAGCCAAGGTAAGTGGCTTCAATTTACTTACGATCGCGTGTGGAACCCACCAATTTTACTGGGCGGGTTACCTGTACTTCTCAGTCGATTCTAAATTGGCAAACAAGGGAAAGGGGCTCACAAGAAACCAGTTACCTGGTAAGCAGCACCAGTAGATCTTGATTGACAATACACTCGCACATCTGTAGAAGTAGGCCTGGCCCCTCTTTTTGGGCCTTGGGTTTTGTCTCCTTTAGGACACTTTCTTTTTCTCTCTTTTTTTATCTTTCTTCCTCTTCTTCTTTCCCTCCTCTCATTTTTCCTTTACCTCCTTCTCCTTTTCTTCCTCCAACCCTTTCTAGCTGCACAGGTAATTTGTACAATAACACAAGAAGATATAGTAGTGAATTCTAGATATGTGTGCATGGTGTAATTGTAAGGCTTTAGTTGTACTGAGTCAGCCCTGCTCTGTTGCTCTAGGCAGGGTAGAGTTATTGTGTGGTGTTTTATTGCCTGTTGCTTGCTGTTATAAAATTATTTTCTCTCACTATACTGTGTCGGGCACTCTGTTTGGAATGATGTGTATTGGGTCTGGTCTTGAGCACGAGAGGGAGGAACTCAGGGAACTGGGGTGTGACTACCTGTCACAGAGACAACCCATCTTAGTTCGCAGTAATAGTTGGGTTTAGATTGCTGACGACCGCCAGGATATGAACACTACAGCACTGTACGAAGAGCTTGGCAAAAATGCTGCCGTGTGAATAACCAAAGCCAATCCTTCATCATCTATTATGTATTAAAAACCGTAGATGTCCTCAGTATTCCAAAGGAGGTGGCACTGCCAACAATACATAATAAAGTAGATTTTTTTTACCTGCTGCCTGGGCATATGATTGACGTTGTGGATTGGCCTGTAATAGAAATCAGCCTATTTTCATTTCCATTGATTTCAACGTTACATAAAAGCCCAAATGGCACTCTGAATAACTCGTATATGTTTTTGCCTCAGAAAAGAATCAGTGTTTATGGTATTTAAAAAACATCAAATCAAGCAGGCAGTATATTTAATCCAATTTAAGCCGATAAATGAAAATGTAAAATAAAAGTTTTGGGCCCCCTACAAATCCCCCAGCTGCTGGTAAGTATTCACACCCATGCTTCCAACGCCACCCGCACCGCCCCTCCCCCACCCCACGCCCTCCATCCCGCTGAACAAGTATTAGGCTCTTTCTGCCCTCTCCTGTCAATGTGCAAGATTCTGGCTCCCGCCCACCACAAAAACAAGATTTTGAACCCTCACCCCCAGTGAACAAGATTTCAACTTCCTCCCTCCTCAAGGAATAATACTTTGACCCCTTCACACCACCCTCCCCGCTGAGCAAGTATTGGGCCCACTTAACCCACTCCCTTTGATATGCAAGAAATTATTGTCTTCAAAAATGAGAATATGACCATCAGCTTGTTCTGGGGTGTGGGTTTTGAATCGCTTGATGAATTATGTGCTGGCGAGTGCATATTTGAAGAAGAGTTGTCCTTCCCTCCTCCCCCTTCTCCATTTTCCTCTCCTCTCCCCTCCTTTTCCCCTTCCCATCACCCAAGCCCTGTCCTCCTGCCCTGCTCCCTCTCCCCATCAGCCTTCCCCTTTTCCTCATCAATCACTATGCTCTCCCTTTCTCCCACATTCCCATATGTTTCTCCCTCCACCAGCCCCTCTCCCCCCTTCCTAGCTCCGCTCTTGGCTGACATCCATTTTGGTATCACTGATTCCAACAGTGCAGCAATTCCCGGTGTGCTCTAGCCCCACTTCAGCTTCTTTCAATTATCTCTCTTTCCCCCACCCTGCCTCGAACCCTGCAGCACCTCCCCTCACCTCACTATGCTTTTTCCCTCTGGCCTCCAGCATCAATTATTCCCGTCCCCCCAAGCCACAAATCCGGCTCAACCTGAACACTGCACTTGCTCTTCACTTCCTGTGTTTAATCATGGGAGATTGATTTGTTAATTTACGGATCTGATTGTAGCCTCTTACACAGGAAAGACAATTGTTGGATCCTGGATGCAGCAAGTTTCACCAAAATAAATATAGGCAGACAAGATTTCTTGAGTTCACAATAGGATAGAGCCTTTTTATTAGGTGAATAAACTATCAAGTGTAGCAAAATTGGGATTTTTTTTGCAAATATATAATGTCTCATAAGAACTAGACCTTTTAAGAGAATGTCTGTAAAGAAATTGCCAAAAAATCCAACATTGCTAAATATAACTGAAAGGAGAGATATCTACTGGAGTTAGAGTTGCCAACTGCGGTTGGACATATTCCTGGAGGTTTCATCACACGACCTCCGGCCTCCAGTCACCCTGCCCCCACGCTCCACTATTGATCGCCCAACAATCCTTGCAGTGTACCCCCCTTCCCACACTAGTTGGAAAGCAAATGAGACTCTTCATTACTCGATCAGATGATTCTTGACTGTCAAATAGCCTTTCTTCCCCCATGTCGAATATTTTTTTTAATGAAAAAAAAACACAATTTTTTAAATGTCTCCTGGGTTGCTTGCAGCTAGAGATTGACCTATCATTTCTGGAGACTCCAGGACAATCCTGCAAGTTTGGCAACCCTAATTCGAATGGAACCACAAGGGAAAATGACTTCCTTTTGCTCCCATACGTATACATTTAAAGCTTAAGAATCTTATTCTAACTTTTCCACGGCATAGTTTTCAAATTACCTACCTTTGTGCACCTAGAAGGTTATTTTGAATCAAAGCTTTTCAGGCCACCAAAGTAATCATACAGCATGTATAATTCAACCATACAAGTAATCTTCAGCAAGCAGGAAAACATGCCACAAGGGATCTGTCTTATTCTAATCCATAGCTTACGTTCAGACAGCTGACTAGGAGATGCCTCTTGTGGGTCTGCAGTAAATAAAATGTCACAGAAATTAAAACTCTTTTCATTAGTAGAAAATTAAAAATTCATATAAAAGGATAATAGGCAGCAAAAATTTGAAACAGCACGAAAGAGACACGGTGGACAAGTGGAAAAATAACGAAGGATTTTTCAATGGCATGATAAAAAATATAAAGACATAAGTATCGACAAATAAAATGATGATATTAAAAGAAATGCATCAATATGTAACACAAACTAGTATGTTAAATAATACAATCTTCGGCATTATTTCCTAATAACCTACTAAAACATGTTATACCATACTAGATTATAATACTTATCATATTTTGACAAACACAAAGAACAAGCAGTTTGGGCTGGATTCTCCTCCCGTTGGTGGGTTAGCAGCAGGGTGGGATATTATATATTTCTGCTCTGTATACTGCAGCATTAGTGATGTTACATACTTGTGTCCTATATATGTGAGTGTTTAATAGTGCTGTTGCTTACTGCACCATTAACAGGGCTGTTTTATACTTCTGTGCTAACTGTTGCAGCATTAACTGGTACTGTTTATATACTCCTGCCCTATATCCTGCAGTGGTCACTCCTCCCTCCATAAAGGCTGGATCACCCCTTTCCAGAGCTTCATGCTCACAAGACACATGGGAATTGATAGCATGAAGCCCTATAAGTGGGTGATCCAGATTTTATGGAGGGAGGTGGCAGAGGCAATGAGTGTAACATCCACCACCCATGAACAGTGCAGCAAGAGGTTGGCTAAGTTAGGTGAAGGCAATGTCACCATACACATCCTGTAGGAATGGTAACAACATGACTCACCGCCTTACCTATCATTCCTTCCCGGTGCCATCATCTGGCTGACAAGTAAGCTGACCTATTCTCAAGAAACCTCTGGAAATAATAATGGACCACTGTGAGAACTCAGAATGCCTGCTGCAATGAGTTTTTCTAGTTTTGAAAGAGAGTTGTTTAAAAGGAGCCTGCAACTGCAAGTCTAATAACAATGGTAAGCATGCAGCTAAATGGGTGATAAGTGCTGTTCTTGCCAGTCACATTAGTTAATTCAGTGCTCTCTCATCACAAAGGAAAGGGTCGCACATAGCCAGTGCCAAAGAACTGCAACTGGAGGAAGAGCAACAGCCTTGAAAACTTTAAGTCCACACAAAAAGGAAGACAAATAGGAGAGGCCGTCAGAGATGAAGAAGTGAGAGGCAAGGTGCCAAGATCAGGCACCGTGGTTGGTAAAGGCAGGGCAAGGGGAACCATAGTTATTATCAACTTATCTGACCTGTCAAAGTATTGTAATGGCCACACACTGAGCATTATTTCTTCAAGGAGTCATCTGGGTGTTTATGCAGCCAAACAATCTTTTGTAATGTCTGTAATGACACCAACCCATAGCACATCTGAACCTGTGCCCTCCACCAGTGGGCTGCAAGGAGCTGTAACAGATGTTGAGATCTCTCATGATAGCAGCAGCTTAAGTGGATAGGGCTATAAAAAAAAGCTTTTTCTTTATTTGTTCATGGGATGTGGGCGTCGCTGGCAAAGCCAGCATTTATTGCCCATCCCTAATTGCCCTTGAGAAGGTGGTGGTGAGCCGCCTTCTTGAACCGCTGTAGTCCGTGTGGTGAAGGTTCTTCCACAGTGCTGTTAGGAAGGGAGTTCCAGGATTTTGACCCAGCGACGATGAAGAAACGGCGATATATTTCCAAGTCGGGATGGTGTGTGACTTGGAGGGGAACGTGCAGGTGGTGTTGTTCCCATGTACCTGCTGTCCTTGTCCTTCTAGGTGATAGAGGTCGCGGGTTTGGGAGGTGCTGTCGAAGAAGCCTTGGCGAGTTGCTGCAGTGCATCCTGTGGATCCTGTGAATATAAAAGTCAAAATGTAATGGTGAATCTTTATAGAATCGTAGAAGAACCACAGTTGAACTACTGCATGCAGTGTTTGGCTCCACACTATAGGAAGGATATTGAGGCAATAGAGTCGGTACAGTGTAGATTCATTAGACTGCTGCCTGGTATAAGGAAACACAATTATGAAATTACAGGGTGATTTTATAGAGACATTTGAAATTATGAATGGATGGGAGAGGGTAGATAAAACAGTGATTGAGGGATCTAAAATGAGGAGACATAGGTATAAGATTAAAAGCAAGAGATTTAGGACAAAGAGCAGGACAAACCTTTTTACACAAAGAGTTGTGAGGCTGTGGAATACACTACCAGAGTTAGCAATTGAAGTAGGGACATTGGGGGTGTTTTTAAAACAGAGCCGGGAAGGGGGGCGGGGGGTTCAAATTGAGGTCGGGAAACCCATTAGTGCAGGTTTCCCGACATCCTTACGCTTTTGATGTAAGGACATCTTTTATTTTTTTTCTCGGTTTCCCATCCCACTGACTGGCCTGATTGACAGGCTGGTCTCAGTCGGATGGGAGACCAGCCAGGGAGAGGACATGTTCAGGTAAGTCTGCAGGTAAGTCTTTGTTTGTATGAATGGGGGGTGGCACAGGGATGGGGCATGGGTGGGTACGGGGGTGCATGGGTGGGCAAGGGGGTGCATGGGTGGGTATGGGGGTGCATGGGTGGGCATGGGGCATGGGTGGCAAAGGTGGGCATGGGGGTCACAATTCATGGGGATGGGATCGGGTCAATCACAGGGTGGGGGTGTCGGGATTGGGGGGTAATCGCTGGGTCCACGATCGTTGAGGGGGAGGGTCGGGGGTCGGAGGATCGGAGTTGCGGGGGGAGGATCAGGGTCGGGGGTCGGAGGGAGAGGATCGGGGTCGGGGATCGGACAATTGGGATCAGGGGTCGGAGGATCGGAGGGGAGGGGGTGGATCGGGGTCGGGGGATCGGGATCGGGGGTCGGGGCAGGATCGGGGTTGTGGGATCAGGGTCGAGGGTCAGAGGGAAAGGATTGCAGGTAGGCTTGTTGGGCCTGGGGGAAGCACTCCTGCTCCTCCGGGCCCACAAGCTGTGCCTTTCTAGGCACCTACCTGTTAGTCTCGAGCTTTCTCGCTTCCTTTCACGAGGTGCAAAATAGAAGGCCCGGAAATCCCAGCCCCCCCGGGGTTGAAATCAGGAATTAGTGAAAAATGGAGGCCCAAAGCCTCCTTGAAACATTTCGAGGCCCGACTCGCCTCCTGGGAGCGGGTTGGTCACCCGCCCCTCGTCCTGCCCCAGTGAAAACCAGAAATGGGCGGTTGGAGGCGGTTGGGGTCTGGTCTGAAATGGTGCCAATTTTCAATGCCCCCCTGTGTCCCCAACACACCCGTTTTTTAATTTGAAAATTGAGTCTCATGTCAACATTTAAAAAAAGGTCTGCAAAGTTGCTATATCAAAGTAAATAACTATAGACAGTTCAATAGTGAGAAGATTATTAGCAACAGTAACAACACCTAGAATTCAACTTAGTCATTCTAATTAATATTTTTATTGCAACAATGAATGGGCTGAATCAATACAGTCTCCTGCGAGCATCTGTTTATGCAATCCTGTAAGGCCAGTGCTGTGACATTGATATCAGGCTCCACAACCAGTTTATATGCGGTTCACCTGGAGAACAAACAGTACCATTTGGCAACAGCCAATAATACAGGACCTATATAAGGCTTACATGAACCTACAGACTCTAAATATTGTCTTTTAGCCAGCTAAAATTTATAGCTCACCCAGACCCAGCACCAACATACTCAGGCTGCTCTACCTTTTTTTATATTTGTTCTTGAGATGTGTGTGATGCTGACAAGGCCATATTTACTGTCCATCCCTAGTTGCGCTGAGAAGGTAGAAGCAGGCCTTCTCCTTCAACCACTGCAGTCCTAATGGTGATGATGCTCTCAATGGTGTTAGGAAGGGAATTTCAGGATATTGCCTCAGCAACAATGCAAAAATAGCAATGTATATCCACGTCAGGATGGTGCGTGACTTGGGGTAGGAGGGGGGAATTTGTATTGGTAATATCTCAGGACTATCTACATAATGATGTTGGATATGCACACAATGGCAGAAAATATGTGTGAAAGAAAGCAACCTTAACTAAGTTCAAAGATAATAAACAGGCCATAAACATTAAGCATGGTTTAACTCCAAGACAAACTCTCACAAACAGTGCACAACTGACAACAGTGAAGCAGGAATTTTCCTTTCAGGATAAAATCATTGTGATTTTGTTAAATGACTCTATTGCAACCCTGCTCCTTTGCACTATATCCTGAGTGTAATGATGTGACAGCTCTAGTCTTGCCAACATCCAGGTCTTGAGGTTTGCTTAGCTCCAAAAGACAATGGCTTTGAAATTGCATCACCAGCGCCCGTTTCTTGGGCACTGTACTGACACCTACAGCCCCAAAATAGCAGGCCGGAAGTGCGCCAACTGCCATATTGGGTAAGGAAAAACAAGAGGTGCCCTTTACCCACGCCGGAAGCAGGCATTAGTCCCTTTGCATATGCAAATAAACGGCCTAACACCTGCTGGAGGTTCCCGCTCCAACATCCAGCAGCAACAGCTGCTGCGGTACTAACAGTAGCCCAATTTCTTAACAGTCCTCTCCACTCTTCGGCAAAGGGCTGTAGTGCCACGCTGGCTCTATGACAATGAGATCCGAGGCCCCATATAAGTGATGCCTCAAACTGCACAATTATTTACCATGCGCCCTCCCACCCCCATTCACCCGAAAATGGGCAATCCCAAATTTCTAGCCCCAATTCGGCAGTAGGCTCCTTTTTGATTTTCTTTGTAAATGTGATTCTTGGATTTTTTTCCACAAGTCCTATGAAATGACTGGATATGTAGACCATGATAGGAAAATTATACAAACTCAACCCTGTGTTCTTACTATTTTTCCCCTCACAGCAAGTGCAGCATTAATGAGTCGATCAATATTTTACTTCACAAAAACATTGTCGAGCTGATGAAGCTCATTCTCAAGTAGTTACAGGCTATGTTGGATTTCAAGTCACTGCAGAGAACATCACAGGTAAAGATTATTTTTCACACTTTTCTGAGGAAGCACTGCCAAATCCCTCCAGACCCATACAAAGATTTGAAACAGGCCTTTAGCAGTCCAATGATGTGCTATGCCAAGTTGCCTCTGCTTTGCTAATGATACAGGACTTCCTAGAGGTGTCAACAATTATGCCTCAGCAGCAAAACAACAATCGCCTGTGATGCTAATATACTTTCAGAAAATAATTGCATAAAGTACAATTTCCTTTGAATATATTAGTAGCAAAGGCATTATGGAGTGAAATTCTACTTACAAAGAAGGATGCCCTTAGCTACAAGATTCTGACCTGCTTGGAATGAGAGTTAATAACGGCACTTGGCTATCCCACAACCATGTGTAATAGCCTCAGCTGTACCTCACAAATTAGTTAAATGTGATTGACATAATAGTTTTTCAAAACAACACATATTAATTGTTCTGCGATGCTTTAAGAAGCCCATGGCTGCAATCTATCACAACTATTGGAGGAAATCATGTGTGACGTATACACAGCATGTTTGCTTCAGTTTACAGCTCCCGGGTGATTGTCCTCATATTCCATGTTCGAGAAAATTAATCTGGAGAATGAGTTTTATTGTAATGTATTTTGCATTTTTCATACCCAAGAAAGTTCGAGTAAAAGATTCCTGAGATATTCTTTACTGGTGAAAGTAGTTGGAGGATTCACGATAGAGCCATGAGCGTTCCCCATCACCGTTAGAACCTGTTGCTCACTTCCCAAATGACATCCCCTTTTTACCTTTGAAAATAGCCACCTGCAAAAGGTGAATTATATTTGTGATTTAATATTTGTAGGAATAATATGATTACAAAAAGTTTTGAAAACAAGCTGTAGAATTTCAGCAGGATGGGATTTAGGAAATGGTTGTTAGAAACTCAGAACTTCCCTCAAAAAGAGGAATGAACCTTGAAATCGAAGGGAGTGTTCAATAAAATGCAAATCTTCCCACTTCTGTAGAGTTCAACCATTTATATGTTCTCTGCTTAGCTGACAGCCTCAAATTGCCTTAATGCCTTATGAAAAAACTGAATGCATAAAAACCCCAGCAGAGTCAGGGCCTCCTTCCTAACCCCACCCCAACACACACACAACCATCAGTACAGTTGAGAACCAGCTCTCCATTTAATGGCCTGGCCACTCCACAGATGTACAATCTGTAAACCCCAGATAAGTAAGAAGCAGCTTCCTGGTATTTTTAAGAATCAATTAAAAAATATATGCTCGGGCATCCCTTTCAAACTTTTAATATACATTAAAATAGGGATTTCTTCACCCCTGATGCTGAGTCACTTAGAGCAGAAAAGTCACAGTTTCAATCCCAATCTGCGCTGTGTTAGCTCATTTTAGCCAGAATAGTGATAGAAGCACTACAGCTTCCCTCAGCACTCCTGGTTTAGGGATATGGAAAGTCTCCCAGGACTCCTGACCACTGTTCATTGGTGAACTTGGGCAAGAACAGGATCAGGCTCAGCTGTGATGCCCCTGTGGTCAAATAGCCTGCCAAAATCATCAAGTCACACATGATTCATGGACTCTTGTATGGAGGGTGACCGGTGCCCATGGAACTGTACCCCAACAAGATTCTGCATCTCTAGAAGAGGAAGGAAGGGGATGGAAGTGATAGAGAAAATTGACTAGATATTGCTAAAAAAAATACATCATATTTCAATAGAATATCCCAGTCACAAATGTCATTTAATAGGAAGTTTTAAATTTCCTCAAGCAAATCCACTCTGGAACAAACCAAGGTAAATCTTATTACAGCAGAAAGATTTATAAACATTCTATCCCTTTGCAATTGGTCATTGGCAAGATTGTCAGAAGGGTAACATTAGCGGCATAAACTAGAAAGTGAAGTGTAGAGCAGTATCAGCACTTCTGTAGCTTGACTTTATTAGCAACCAGTTTAATTGAGGATAATTCAGCATTTTAATGGGTTAAGAAAGGGAATTCCAATTATCAGACAGGTTCACAACAGTCTTGTCTCTTGAGCATTATTTGTTGATGGTTGTGGCAGTGATCCGGCCTTTTACAATCACATTTCCCTAACGTGCTAGCAGTATATGAAGGAGAGAAAGCTCACACCTAAAAGTTTTTTTAAAGTTTCTCTCAGAAACCAGTCTAATTATACTCGACCTGCCAGTCAATCTCAGTCAGGACAAGGCCTTTCAAAATTCATTTCCTGCCCCATTGGCACCTCTCCTAAAGCTCATCACTGCAATATAGATGCAGGAGCCTCAGGACTAAAACATCCGTCAACTCTCAGACATCTGCAATAGATTTTTAATTAGCTTCTTAGTGCCAACTGAAGACTGCAAAGTCCCTGTTCTATCTTGGTACCCTCTTAATGGGATATTCAAAACCTTTTGTTCTGCCACTTCATCATTCACAGATGTGCCATTGGTTCTCTTTCCAATAGAGCCTGAGCATTTGTTTCCATTATGAAATATACTTACATTTCAATATTTACCCTTTTTTCGAAGCCATTATTGCAGCAGATTTCTATTTTATGTAATGGCAACAGTCTCAGAGATTTAAGATGTCTTTAAAAAGCTAGCTACCTTAAACATGCTGAATTGATTTCATGCTTCTTACATTACAACAGTGGCTGCACTTCAAAAATAATTAATTGACTGTGAAGCACTTTGGAACATCCGGAGGTCATGAAAGGCGTTATATAAATTAAGCTCTTTCTTTAAAGCTCTTCAGGAGGCAAACTGCAACATTACATGAAATAAAATAGCCTAGCAACAGCAATACCTTTAACAGTGCATTCTTGAAGTTAACGGTACTCCTGAATAGAATTGGACTTCTCAGAATGGTATGTGTGATGTGGCATTAGACCTTGTGAAATATAGTCTACTCTTAATTCAATTCAAATAATCAGATAATTCAAATTGTTTTAGTCCTAAATTCCCACTTTGCTGTGTTATTTGCATTACTTAATCCAATTATTAGATAATTCAATTTTTTTTTAAGTGCAAAATATAATTTCAAATTATTAGTAGACTGGAGGCCCCTCATATCACTGTTGGGAGTGAAATTCCCTACTGGCGATTCCCCACAGGGCTTTCCCGGGAATGGGAAGCCCTGAATTATTTAAACAGTATGTTGCTTGGATAACGCATAGCTTTTAATAGGGAGAAAGTGGGATGCAGAGGAAGGATTCTCCCTAGCAAATAACTTTACTTCATATCTTTTCCCTTAATAGTTCCTCCTTTATTACCATCCTAACTCTGCTTCCTACTCATGCTAATCCTTAACATTCCTCCTCTTTCATCCCTTAACCTTTTATTGCTCCACATCACTCAACCCAATCTTCCACTTTACTAGCTCATTTGCCACTATCAACCTCTTTCCTACTTAGCACAAACAAACTGTTTCCTCTGTAATGTTTTACACCTCTTTATCTTTCAAACTCTCCAACTTTCCCATTCCAGCCATCATACATCCAACGTCACATTCATGTAACAAACTCCACCTTCTTTGAAAACAAATCTTTCACTTAAAAACTATAGGTTAAATTGTCTGATTGCACATTCCTGGTGTGGAGCCTTACTTTCAAGTAGAGTATATGGAAAATCACACGTGCGCTGTGCATAATTTTCCATTCATTTTAATATCACTGCTGAAAAATAATTTTCATTAATTAAAACTATCCCACAACTAAAACTAAAAATTCAAACATTTAATAGTAACTAAAGCTAAAATTACTTTCTGCAATTAAAGCACTGCCTCGTCCTCCCAATATAGCATCCACTGCATTTGGAACGTTATTGTATTGTCAGTGGTGGCTCAGTTGGTAGCACTCTCATCTCTGCGTCAGAAGGTTGTGGGTTCCAGGCCCAATCCAGAGACTTGAGCACAAAATCTAGGCTGTTACTCCAGTGCAGCACTGGGCAAATGCTACACTGGCAGAGGTGCCGCCTCTGATGAGACGTTAAACTGAGGTCTCAGGTGGATGTAAAAGATCCCATGGCACAATTTTGAAGAGCAGGGGAGTTCTCCCCAGTGTCCTGCCCAGTATTTATCCTCAACCGACATCACTAAAAACAGATTATCTAGTCATTATCACATTGCCGTTTGTGGGAGCTTGCTGTGTGCAAATTGGCTGCCATGTTTCTTACATTACAACATTGACTACATTTCAGAAGTATTTCATTGGCTGTTAAACGCTTTGGGATGTCCTGAGGTCGTAAAAGATGCTATATAAATGCAAGTCTTTCTTTCTCATTAGTGTCTTTTGTCTCAACTATCCTGTCTGACAGGTTATTCCAAACATTTCTCACTCCGAGTTAACAAAACTTCTTGCTCATACTATCAATATATTGAAGTTCTTACATAGGTGTATGTTCCATTGAAAAGTACTAAATAAACATTTCCAATGTTAAAATGTCTGTGCTTATCAGTTATGTTTCCCCCTGTAACACCAGCAGGTGGAGCTCTAATAATCTTGGTATGTGTAAATTGGCAGCTGCATTTGTTTACAAAACAACAGTAACTACACTTCAAAAGTGATTCATTGGCTGTACCTTGGAACATCCAGAGGGTGTGGAAAGTGCTACATAAATGTAAGTTCTTTCTGTCTTGTCCCTTTAACTGCCATACTCACTTCAAAACCACCAAAGATATTGGGTGTACTGCAGAAATTGGAAGCAAGGTAGTATTATTCTTTTTGAAGATCAGAGATCTGTCCTGCTTTGGGGAGGGAGGGGGGTTGTAGTTGTGCCTGTATTGTCGTCACATTAAGCTGGTTACTGCATAGTCGAGAGCAACCTGTCTAGAATACATCTATTATCTGGACCAGACCTCTATCAGTGGATGACAACTATGTAAATAGCCTGACTTTAAGATCCTTTTCTTCTCTGCTGCCTTTAATTATATTTGAGGAAATATGCAAGACTGAGACCAGCCATGTGAAATGGAAGTCCAATCATCCTATTGTTCAGTAAATGGGAGAAGACTTACAGTCCACCTGGCTGTGATCTTCCCATATTTTAAAGTTTATTTCATTTTCTGTTGTGCCAGATCTTTGAAGGGTCACTAGTTGTATATTATGTCCCAACAGGGGGTCATGTTCACTAGCTAAGTATCTCTGCTTTGTTCTGAAAGTTGGTGAATGAGGCAGGTTTGGGGGGGGAGGAGGGTGGTGGTATTCTTTTTGATTGACAATTCTGCAGCCAAAAACTTGCTCAAACTGAGTACGATATGCTTTTGCGAGTTCACCAATTCTGTTCTCAGAGTACTGCTAGATTGACCAAGGGTTAATAAAGAACTAGGAAAGGATTCAGACTAGTCCAAGCTGAGTGTTACTATAAAGATCTAAGAAATTTAGACATTTATTGTTTTAAAAGCGACATGGTAAGTTAAATGTAGCAAATAAATCAAATCTACTGGGTTTTTTAAGTCTTGCTTCTGAATAAATTGTATTTGTAGTTTTTAGCCTGAGATGTTTTTACCTGTCAGAATTAGAGAGATCAGAAGTGTGCGGTGATATCCCATAGTGTTTTCAGTGTATATATCAATGGTAAACAGGTTCACTGTTCACCTGGAGCACACTACATCCCAGATTACTCCACACATACCATCACATTTCTGTTGATAGGGCTGGCATCTTGCATACTTCAAGGCAAACACATAAGCATTATAAGCCTGCCAAACATTGGATTACAATACCTCCAGAACTGCAGGATTAGTCTGGGCAGGAACAAATTAAGGTCATTTTATTGTTTTCAAAATGTTTTCTTTTTTTTAGATTTGATAGTCTAGTGGAAATGGTACAAATGCTGATTGCCTAGCAATCAGCATCTGATTTCCATGTAGTCTAGTCATGATCTGCATCCAGTTCCCTTGTGTTTCAAAAGGAGTCTCCATTGGATTCCCAGCTGGTCAGTGTGGTGAAGCATCAGAGTCTTTATCTTTTTTATTGATCTACACAATCTACTCAATCTGATTTTATGGATTTGGAGGTGCCTTTGCTTGATAGTTGCCAGGCGAGTAATGAGTATATATTTCTATTTCCTAGCAAGCATATAAATCTCTGTTTCCTTGTAGCATAGAAAGGCTTGTGCATTGGCCAGAGGGATCACTTTGAGCTTTGTGGCATAAGAATACTCACAACTTAGGATCTTATAAATTCAGCTGCAAAACCAAAAACTAAAAAAACTTGAATGTTTACTATGAATAAATAGAACTGTTTTCAACTGTCATCTTAAAAAAACTTAAAAGTTCTAATTTTGTGTGTTCCGATGCATAATGGTGCTTTAAAAATTCTGAATCTTTCCAGGTAAACACGAGTGACTCACTGGTAAAGCACTTTTATTAGTCTTGAGCAGCTGACAATTGAAGATTTGAAACTTTATGGAGACAGTGATTAGAATGAAATAATATTTGTGAAGTCTATACATTTCTACCTACTACTGTAACCTTGGCAGATTAAACTTAATATACTTAACAGTACGTCTTGATGAAAGAGGGGGCGTGTGTGAAAGGCTTTTGATTTCAAAGGACAGAACAGTGAGATTGAGTTACATCGAAACTACAGCACAGAAGCAGACCATTTGGTCCAACTGGTTTATGCTGGCATTTATGCTCCACATAAGCCTCCTCCCTGCCTACTTTATCTAACCCTATCAGGGTGCCTTTCCATTGCTTTCTCCCTCATGTGCTTATCTAGCTTCCCCTTAAATTTATCTATGTTATTTGCCTCAACTACTCCTTATGGTTGCACATTCCACATTCTTACCACTCTTTGGGTAAAGAAGTTTCTCCTGAATTCCCAATTGGATTTATTAGCAACTATTTTATATTTATGACCTCTAGTTTTGGACTCCCCCACAAGTAGAAACATCTTCTCTACATCTACCCTATCAAACCCTACCATTATCTTAAAGACCTCGATGAGGTCACCCCTCAGCCTTCTCTTTTCTAGAGAAAAGAGGCCCAGCCTGTTCAGCCTTTCCCGATAAGGATATCCTCTCAGTTCTGTTATCATCCTACTAAATCTTTTTGCACCCTCTCCAATGCCTCTATATCCTTTTTATAAGATGGAGGCCAGAACTGAGCTCAATATTCCAAGTGTGGTCTAACCAAGGTTCTACACAAGTTTAACATAACTTCTTTGCTTTTCAATTCTATCCCTCTAGAAATGAACCCATGTGCTTGATTTGGCTTTTTTATGGCCTTATTAACCTGCGTCGCTACCTTTAGTGATTTGTGTATTTGTACCTCTAGATCCCTTTGTTCCTCTACCCCATTATGACTCTTATTATCCAAGCAGTATGTGGCCTCCTTATTCTTCCTACCAAAATGCACCATCCCACACTTATTTATATTGAAATTCATTTGCCAATTACATGACCATTCTGCACGTTTATTAATGTCCTCTTGCATTTTGATGCATTCTTCCGTGGTATTAACTATGTCCCCCAATTTGGTGTCGTCCGCAAATCTTGAAATTGTACTTCTGATTCCTGAATCCAAATCGTTAATGTAAATTGTGAACAACAATGGTCCCAGCATTAATCCCTGTGGAACACCACTTCCCACCTTTTGCCAGTCTGAGTAGCTACCCTTAACCCCTACTCTCTGTTTTCTGTTTTGTAGCCAGCTTGCTATCCATTCTGCTACCTGTCGCCTGACTCTACATGCCCTGACCTTAGCCATGGATCTACAATGCAGTACCTTATCGAAGGCCTTTTGAAAATCCAAATATATTGCATCAACTACATTACCCTTGTCTATTCTTTCTGTTACTTCTTCAAAGAATTCAATAAGTTTGATCAAGCATGACTTCCCCTTCTGAAATCTGTGCTGACTATTCTTTATTATATTTTCATTCTCTAGCTATCTTACTATTCCATCTTTGAGTAAAGATTCCATTATCTTTCCTACCACCAGCATTAAGCTAACTGGTCTATAGTTCCCTGGACTTGTTCTATCTCCCTTTTTAAATACAGGAATAACATAAGCTGTCCGCCAGTCCTCTGGCACTATTCCCTTTTCTAGTGAATTTTTATATGTATGTATTAGTGCCTCTCCTATCTCCTCCCTAACTTCTTTTAATATTCACAGATGCAATCCATCCAGTCCAGGGGTCCTCCCTAAATGTGATTAATTTTTCAATTATCTCCTATTGCAAATGTTTTAATATCTTTTTCCACCTTTTCTGTTGAGGTCCTGCCTACCTTGTTAGTCTCCCTGGTAAATACAGAGGCAAAGTAACTATTCAATATTTCTGCCATTTCGCTGTCGTTATCTGTGAGTTTATCTTCTGCATCTCTTAGTGGCTCTATCCCTATTCTGATTTTTCTTTTGTTATTTATGTGTCTGTAGAATATTTTACTATTTCTTTTTATATTCCTTGATAATTTACTTTTGTAGTTTCTCTTTGCTTTCCTAATTGTTTTTTTGATTTCTTTCCTAACCTCTTCGTATTCCTTTTTGTCATCCTCTTCTTTGTTGTCTATGTGCTTAGAGTACACCTTTTCCATTAGTTTCAATTTTACTCTTATCTCTTTATTCATCCATGTGTTTCATTATTGGCTAGTTTGTTCTCGCTTTTTAGAGGAATATACTTCTCCGAAACTCTATTGATCACCATTTTAAATATTGTCCACTGCTGTTCTATTTCTTTGTCTACATTATAGGGGGAGTGGGACTAGCTGGATTGCTCTTGCATAGAGCCAGCGCAGACTCGATGGGCTGAATGGCCTCCTTCCTTGCTGTAACCTTTCTATGATTCTATTAAGGACCTCATATTGTTTAAGTACAATACAAGTATTTTCTTCAATGTCTGCATCATGTGAACATATAAACATTTTGAAAAACATTGAACACTAATAATTACATTGAACCTTTATTTGGAGACAAAACAATAGTAAAAGGGTAGTATAAGAAGGTATTTTATATGGTTTCTCCATTAATGAAAGAGTTATAAACAATGCTTGTTTTATCAAAGGTAGTTGTATATTATAATCTGTTACAGCAGGGTGGTAGTGTATTTTTATGAAGAAAGATTTCCTTTAATGAGTTCTAATGCTGTGAATCATAATATTAAAGTCAAATATGGCTGTAAAGACAACATTTGTCATCTCCTTTCTCATTAGCACCACAATCAGTGACTCTGATTAGTTGAGTCTGGCATGCTGAAAGACTTCAAAATTTCAGTATTCCCTTTAAACCCAAGATACTCATCATTCTCAAAGAAATCTCAAGTTTAGTATCCACAGTTTTCTCAAATTAGGAAGAGGTGAAGAGGATAAGGAGGGGGAAAGGGGAGGGGGAAAGGGAACGGGGATGCGGAAAGGGGGAGGGAAGTGGAAAGGGGACAGGGATATGGAAAGGGAAAGGGGAATGGATGGGGAAGGGGAAAGAGGAATGTGGAGGGGGAAGAGGTCAGGGGAGAGGGGAAATCTGGTGAGAAAATCCAGAACAAGAGGGCCTAATCTTAACATTAGAGCTACAATGAAATCAGGAAGCACTTTTTCATCCAAAACGTAGTGGAAATCTGGAACTTGTTCCCCCAAAAGGCTAACTCAACAGTTACTGAGTCAATTCAAATTTTCAAGATAGATTTTTGTTAGGTAAGAGTATCAAGGGATATGGAACAATGGCAGCTATATGGAGTTTTGGTACAGGTCAGCCATGATCTGATTGAATGTTGGAACAGACTCGAGGGGCTGAAGAGTCTACTCCTATTCCTATGTTCCTATTAATTAAATGAATACCTGGGCTTCAGTCAACAAAATTAATTAGAGATTGGGGCTTCACTGGGGAAAATTGATTAAACACAAGGTTGTTGAGAGGCTGATCAGCAGGCATGGGAAGAAACTTCATTGACAACCATTTTTTGCCTCTAGTTACCACGGGCTCAATTTTAAAACTGAGCTGGGAAGGGGACGGGGGGGGCAAATTGAGAGCGGGAAACCCATTAGTACGGGTTTCCCGGATGTCCTTACAATTTTGACATCAGGACGTCTTTTATTTTTTCTTGTCGGTTTCCCGTCCGATTGACTGGCCTGAGTGACGGGCTGATTTCAGTCGGACGGGAGACCAGCCAGGGAGAAGACGTCTTCAGGTAAGTCTGCAGGTGAGTCTTTGTTTGTATGAATGGGGGGGGGGGAGGGCACGGAGAGGCATGGGTGGGCATGGGAGCACGAGTGTATGGGTGGGCGCGGGGGCATGGATGGGCATAGGTTGGCTCGAGGGCCGTGAGTTTTGGGGGGAAGAGATCGAGGGTCAGTCACGGGGTGGGGGGGGGGATGTCGGGATCAGAGGTCATTGCTGGGGTCCGCGATTGTTAAGGGGGAGAATCAGAGGTCGGGATGGGAGGTCATGAGTCAGAGGATCGGAGTTGGCGGGAGGATCGGGGTCAGGGATAGGGGTCCGCGATCGAAGTGGAATCCACAATCGGGGGTTGGGTGCCAGTGATCGTTTGGGGGGGGGGGTCAGTGCAGGTATGCTTGTTGGGCCGGCGGGAAGCATTCCAGCTCCTCCGGGCCCACAAGCTGTGCCTTTATAGGCACCTATCTGTTAGTCTCGGGCCTTCTCGCCTCCTTTCACGAGGCGTAAAACAGAAAGCCCAGGAATCCCGGCCCCCCGGGGTTGAAATCGGGAAGTCTAGAAAAATGGAAAGGCTTTGAGGCCCGACCCGCCTCCTGGGAGCGGGTTGGTCACCCGCCCCTAATCCCGCCCCAGTAAAAACTGGAAATAGGCTGGTTGGGGGTGGGTCTGAAATGGTGGCAATTTTCAATGACCCCCGCCCCCAACCCACCCATTTTTCACTTTTAAAATTGTCTGTCATTCGCTGAGAAATGCACTGCTACAGCACCACCTGTGGCAAATGTTAAGTATTGTAGTTAAAATTGAGACACGGCTTGGGTTCAGTTGATTATGTAACATTAGATGTCATAACTTTGAATACACTATTTTAATAGATTATATAGATTTTAATAGATCTATAGCTATCTATACATCACTGTATAATGGGATTGAAAGCAGCAATGGTTTCTATGTTGGCCAATAGTTGTATCTTTTCCAGGCAGTAGTAAATTATCTACATCACAGATGCAGCAGTGCCAAAACTGACGTGTATGCAGCTAAATATGCTGTGAAGTTTCTGTAGAGATGTATCAAGAGTTTCAGATGGCTCTGTCTGATTGATATTCCCTGTGTACCAATGATAGTGTGATTAATGTCACCTACCTAGCTTCAATTCAGCAAACCTTTCCTCCTGCGCCACACAAACTATGAAAAATGGCTTTTGGGGCTATCCATTTCCCTCCTGCACACAAGCAGCAGCTAATACAATTGATATTTAAAAATGTGCTTCAAAGTTGTCCTGACAGGGCTGATCATAGAATCATTGAAAATTTACGGCACAGAAGGAGACCATTTGGCTCGTCGTGTCCACGCTGGCTTAATACCAGCATGCATCTTGGTCCCTGCAGATACTTGGTTGCAAGATTGAAGGAGGAAGCCTCCGAAAGCTTGTGAATTTAAAATAAAATTGCTGGACTATAACTTGGTGTTGTAAAATTGTTTACAAAAGATTTAAGTAGGACAAGATCATATTGCTATGTTGTCTATTCGTATCGTCCACTGCCAGCTTTTTTATTTATTGTTTATCATTGTTCTTATATCCTTAGCTCCAGTGCCACCGACTTGTCATCATAGTGGATAATATGGTGTACAGGACCAAACTCTCTCAGGCTGTGACTGATGGGTTAGCCATACGCCTGATGCTGTAATCCCAAGTGAAAAGACACACAAATAGGTACTGTAAGATTAATACTATGGTTATGGCATCACAAGACATAACAATCTGGAAAGCAACTGCTTACAAAGGAAATCAGAATGTCATACAAATGCTGAAACAAGGATCCAGTGATGGGAAACAAATTTTGTCTTTCCCCTTGGCCTATGTGCATGCTCACACACGGTGTAAATGTTTTGTGATGGATGTTACAAAATGGCTTTACAAAGCAGAAAATAAAATGTATGTAAATGCACAGTGAGGAGAAAATATAACAGCAGAATTTGGAACTTGGCTGAATTTTATAAAATGCCCTCAAATAATTATTGGTCATTCTGTAAATATATATATACATAATATTTTAGTATAATATACTTAATGACTAATTTACTGGTAGTGAAGGTGATGCATTTAAGAATTGCATCAAATTTCAACGGTTCAAACTTTAGACCTCTTGAAACTGATATCTTCTTTCAAAGGAAGCTACTGTTTGCTATTAAAATAATTTACACTGCGCATATGACAAACACCACCATTTTATTTTCAGTGGTTTATTTTCTAACACAACTAGTGCATTGGGTTATTACACCCATTACAATAGGTAGCCTAGGGTTATGTTATAGACTAGTAACCGAGCAACCATGCATTCAAATCCCATCAAGGCAAGTTGTGAAATTGAATTGAATAAATCTGAAAATTTGTGGGCTAATAACAGCAAATAACCATGAAAGCTTCCAGATTGGTGTAAAAACCAAACTGGTTCATTAACGTCCTTCAGAGATGGGAACTGACCCAGTCTGGTCTACATGTGACTCCAGTCCTCCCACTTCATGGTTGACTCTTAGTGCCCTCAGGCAATTAGTTATGGGGACTAAATACTGGCAAAAGAATTAATAATTCTTAATGCTAATTACTTATTTTGTGCCAGAAATGTATTGTATTTAAGCATCAGGTCTGAACTGTAAAAGCAGAGGAAATGGCAGATCTGTAAGCATTTTTTTCAGTACCCTCTTGCTGCTTAGGCCCAGAATGGAAATACTTTGTACCGATGCAACTCTTATTTCTTAAATATTCTTGGTGAGTTTCCCTAACTGAGTACATGTTGAACAATAGTGATTACCAAGAATAATGTACATTTATATGTATATTTCAGAAATGCAAAAAAGGATTTTAACAAATGTCTGAAAATGCCAGGAGCACTATGGGTAGAGCTATAATTCAAGGATATAATATATGTCTTCTTATAAAAAACAAAATATACCATTTGGTGCAATTTAGAAAAAAAAACCTCATAATGATATACTTTAGAGAAGAAAATTAAAAATATATTACAGACTCTCTCAAATATCTCTATACGAAATAAATTTTGATTACAAAGATGCAGAAGTGGATGATGGCTATAAAACTGTGAGGTTGTACATAGTTACCATTTGAAAAGTAAGGTAAGTAATAATCAACTTTTTAAAACAATACCAATATTTAAACATTAGATCATAATATTAAAGGAATTAAAAAAGACCATGCAGCCCATTCAGTTGCCTTAATCATTGAGCTCTTGTTTCAGGACTTGATCTGTTATGTTCCTACCTCTAAATCCACATTATTTTGATCTGTGCCATATCACACGCTGCATCTACTTACCTTGGGCCGGAAATTGCTTTTAAAATAACAGTGAGCCTAACAGCACTCACCGTTATTAGTGGTGAAATCGAAGAGCAAGTTCCAGCGACTGCACATGCACAGTCAAATGTAGAAATCTGGAACTTGCTCCAGCTTCGTGTTAAAGAGATATCGCAGGCTGGAATCAATAGACCAGCGCCAACTTGTTTTCCTGCCCAGCTGGAAACTAACTATCGCCACAAAACAGGTATGCTCAGTTATATCAGGTCTAAACTAAGTTCTAACAGCACAGTAAGTCTTAATGACTGCCAAACAACCTCCCTGGCACTGAAAATTAAATTTTAATAATGTGGAGTCTCATTCATTGCGATTTTAATAGTTGTTGGACATTTTAAAAAAAGTAAATTCTTTCTGTCTCTTTTATCTCTGTCTTTTAATTTGATATTTCTTACCCTCTTTTTATTTCACTGTCTCTAACTGTTTCTACAATGGTTTTACCGTTGTAACTTTCACTTCCTGGTTTTAACTTGTTGTAACTTGCACTTCAAGATTTTGACTCTTCGCGGCTTGTCAAGGGTGTTGCAATCTGATTGGTTGAGGGGAGAGATCGATCCTCTCGCCTCTCCCACAGGTCCTAGTTTCCCGGGAGTTAACGCTGGAATGTTTTCGGCTCACCATTCAAGGAAATTGCCGCAAGAAAGCCCGTGCTAAGTTTGTGCCTCCCAGAGCAATTTACGGGACATTATTTTTAAAATAAGAATCGTGTCCTCCTCAAAATAGATTTAGTTTCCTTATCTTCATAGCTCAATAATCTAAACCCCGGAATTATCCTTTCCACCTCCCTTATGTACTTTTGTACACATGGTGACCACAACTAGAAAAAATGCATAAGCAGTCTCAATTATGCTTTAAAAGTATTAGTCACATTTCCTTGGGCTTACACTCCACCGATCTAATTATACACCTTAACATATTACTTGCCTTTGCAACTGCTAATATATTGCCATTAGAGAAGAAATAACGCTCTTTCACGATTAAATGCTGAGGCCCTAACTTGCAACAAGAACAGGTTTGGCTGAACAAGCACCAGCTACTTAGTTGACAACAGTACAGACCTAACTCTGCCAAAGGAAAATATTTATAAAAATATAATATTTCTGAAAAAGTGTCAAGAACATGATTCCACATTCTTTGTTACTTTATCTTAGGAGTTAAGATTGTTCTACAGAGGATGCCTTACTTGCTCTTGTTAAGGCTCCACTGGGAACTTATATTTCGCACATTTTATATTTGAGTGGTTAATGCATGGAAGCAACAAAATATTAAAGCAGGATTCACTCTGAAGCAAGCTTGCCTTACTTTTCCTGGTAGGAGGATCATCCTGAGGAATAGACTGGATATTTGGCAGTTCTTCTTTTCCCAGACAGCAGTGAGCCTCTGGAATGCATTGCCGGCTGTTGCAGTGGGTGCTGACTCTCTGCATGTCTTCAAGGGGGAGCTGGACCGGTTCTTGACTGGGCAGAGATCGCATCATACAGAAGGTAAGCGGCTTTACAGATAACACATGGTCCATATAATATCCTGGCTTGGTTTTGTTCGTCTGAGGGGGTCGGAGAGGAATTTTCCAGAGTATTTTTTCCCCTATTGGGCCTGGGTTTTCCTCTGTTTTTTTGCCTCTACCAGGAAATTACAGGTGGGGGGAGGCGGTGGGTGTTGGTAGGAAGTGTCTAGTGTATAGTCATGATTCTCCAGTCATCGCGAGTGTGGGGGGGCAGGCTTGATGGACCTGCTGGTCTTTTCCAGCCTGTCATTTTCATACGTTCGCACGACTTCAGTTATGTAAAACTACCTTTCTTGTATATGAAGTGGAATTTTATACATCATATCCTTGCTAACTGGCAAGCTGATAATTGCGCAAAGGAGTATATTCCAGTTCTAAAACCATCACCTTAGACAACAAGAGAGGGTCATTCTTGCCATTCTTAAATGCTTAATTTGCCTTATTACCAATATAACTAAAGAGTAACAGGATAGTTCAAGACAATGGAACCAAGTCTGATAAAATATATAATAACTTTGATTGCTGCTTAGCATGTTAAAAATAAATATTTGCATTTATATAGTGCCTTATCACTGTTGAATTGTCTCAAAGTGCACCATGCAATGAATTACTTTTGGAAATCAGTGACCATTGTTATAAAGGCAAATGTGACACCAGCAACATTCTACATACAGCTATCAGGTAAATTATTAGTTCACCTGTTTTTTGGTGGAGATGAGCAAGAGAAGAATTTGGCCAAAATGCAAAGAGTAGTCTCAGCCCTTCGAATAGTGGCATAGGATCTTTATTGTCCACCTGAGTAGGCAGACAGCATCACATCTGTAGGGCAGTTCCCCTATAGTACTGCACTGGAGTATCAGCCGACAATTATACATTCAAGGGTGGAGTGGGATTCAAACCCATAAGCTTCTGACCCAGAGACAAGAGTGCTACCTGTGGAGCTGACACTAGGGTTGATTTATAATTCCTTTTCAACGTGGCCACATTTGTTACATTTTGTTTATATTATTTTGGTCGTTTGGATAGAGGAAAGAATACAAATTGTTGGAATGAAGAATTATTTGAAATAAAGCAGAATTATTTTAACCTTTGTAGCTGTACTGATTTGATATTCCATGAAATCCTCTTTGCTCAATTTATGACATTACGTTATTACTGTACTAAAAGGTTTGGAAGGCGTAGTCTAGTCAATCAAGGCAAGAATTGCCTTAAGAAACTGAGAAACCATTGAAAGCTTTATGGTTATTCATGCAAATCTGGCTCCAATTTATTTTGGATGACCAATGGTCAGAATAAATTTCTTGATGCACAGCTACAAAACACTTAATATTCTTCTTAAATTTGAGTCAGTCCACCATTTAAATACTGAAAACTTAGCAACTAAAAGCTATCTTGACTTTCTATTAATTCATGCAAAAACTGTACTTTTTGGTGGGATAAGAGTGCCATCTGGAGCACTGCTGTATGAAAAGGACAACAAAGTATGAGCCAAATTGTTTTCTTTCCAAAGCAGCAGTACAACACTGTCTTATTCCACCAAAGAATAACAGTTTCATACAGATTAACAACAATAGGACAGAATAGAGGTCGATTATGGAAATTTCATGAAGATTTTTGACCGATGATTTAGGATTAGGAAGATGATGGGTGGAATATCTAGGATATTTGACAGCATAGCATTGAGAACATTCTTTTAAATTGGTAAAGCTAGAGTGTGAGTTTGAACTATAGAGGTTAAATAATTATATTCATGCTACAAAAGTCATTGTATGCAGGTATATAATTATGGGAGACTAATACTGGCTGGTTTGCAGAATATACAGCTGGATGACTGTTAATTGTATCCATATGATTTGTATCAATTAGTGTTAATTGTATTCAGGTGGTGCGTATCAATTGGGAACTTTCTTGTTTCCATTTATAAGCGAGCTGATCTAGGGTGTGGTGTGGGTGTAATGTGGAGCTCGGTGAATGAAGGTTTGGAAGCAACTGAAGACTAGGTTCTAGTATTCTATCCTTCACTGCCTGGCTATCCAATTTATAACATGGTAGCAGAGAATGGTTGCCTAAAGGTGAAGGTTGGAAACTACAATTTTTTTTTTGGAATTAAAAACAAAACTTGAAAGCATAGTGGCCATTGTGGAAAATGGCAGAAAGCAAGTTTAAATCGGTGAGGTACAATTTCCCTCCGATGTTCTTAGAGTTTGAGGCAGTATGACCAGTGGAAGAATGAGGTTGATAAGTGGACACAGGTTATTACTCTGCCAAAGAGAAAACAAGGTATGGCCTTGGTGTTGTTGTTTCCTGAACGAAGTAAAATCAGAAGTAAGGTATTTTCTGAGATGGATGCAGATCTTTTGGATAATGATGAAGGTTTTACCTTTCTAATAGAATTTCTGGATCAAATCTACAAGACAGATGACCTGTTAAGTGTCTATGAGATCTGCTCAGTGTTTGATAGATTTTGGAAAACGGACGGTCATTCAATGGAAGAGTATATCATGGACTTTAACAAATTGTACAAAAGGTTGACAAAGTTCAAATTGGGAATCCCTGGATCAGTACTTGTGACTAAATTACCAGATTGTGCTAAGGTGTCTCATATGGACAGGCAACTGGTCCTGACTGTCCAGTTCTCGGAAAAAGAGAGTCTGTTGGATCAAATGTCTGCTGCCTTAAAAAAATTCCTGGGAAAACAGTCATTCCTTTCAGCCTTCATGGAACAAATGGGGTCTTCCGCTGTGACACAAAGAATAGAAGATTCGATGGTTACCAGGTTTCCAAATGTTCCAGATACTAAACGCAGGCGCCAGATCGGGTTTCAAAATTTTCAAGAGACCGGACGTAGGCATTGATATGATGGAAGGATTAAAGACAACCAGATTGGTGATGAAAGCAGGTACTCAAAATCCAGTTATATCAACAGAAGACAAAATTGGGACAGTAATAACAGGTGAATGAATCCCAGGAATGCCCAAGGAAAAAATCAGTAGATGCTTTAGATGTGACTAAGTATCATTGAGGTGAATTGTCCAGAGCGAAGATGCTGGGTCTTTGAAATAACACATGAAGATAATAGTTCTGATGAAGAGGATGAAGATAATGATGAACATGAACAGACTATACTGGTCACAAGGAGTTTTAATCCTGTGATGAATGTATTAGTCATGGATTCTCTTAATTGTGCTGTGTCAGATAGTGCATGTACTTAAACTGTATGTGGGTAGATTGGTTAAAATGTTATCTTTATTTACTAATTAGTGAGGATCGACGCAAGGTTAAGGAATATAAAAGTTCTATATGTTTTAGGTTTGGAGATGACAACACCTTGAGGTCACTCAAGAGAGTGGTAATTCCATGTACAATAGCTAGAGTAAGCCATTTTATAAGTACGGATGTAGTCTCTGGTGAGATACCTGTGCTTTTGGGCAAACCTTCCATGAAAAAGGCAAAAATGAAACTTGACATGGAACATGATGAGGCAATCATTTTTGGCAAATCAGTTGATTTGCAGTTTACCCAGTCAGGGCATTATTGGATCCCCTTAATGATACCTGATGTTTCTCATCTGCGTGTTAGGCAAGTATTAATGGCATCAAGCGATAAGGATAAGAGAGAAAAATAAATTATGTTAAAGTTACATAGACAATTTGCCCACCCTACTTGTCAATGTTTAAAGATCCTGCTAAAATATGCAGGTGCAGTTGATGAGGAATATATGAGGCTCATAGAAGAGTGAGAACAGTGAAATCTGTAAGAATTATAGATGGATGCCCTCATGTCCTATTGTAAGTGTTCCATTAGCACGTGACTTGAACGAGGTAATTGTCATAGATCTAAAGGTATGGGACAAAGACAGAAATGTTTTCATCTTACATTTTATTGACCTGGCTACAAAATGTAGTATTTCTATACTAATACATAGTAAGGAGAAGGTGGTCTTTCTGGATAAAATTATGGAAAAATGGATAGGGACTGGACTTTGGATGCCAGCAAAGTTTTTGACCGATAATGGAGGTGAGTTTGCTAACGTGAAGTTCAGAGATATGTGTGAGACTATGAATATAATTTTCATGAATACAGCAGCTGAGGGCCCTTCTAGCAATGGTCTTTGTGAAAGGAATCATACTGTGATTGATAGAATGGTGCATAAAATTTTGACTAATCGACCAGTGTGTATTTAGTCAACTGCCTTAGCATGGGCAAAGAATTCTCTTCAGATGGTTAGAGGATATAGTCCTTACCAACTAGTCTATGGGTACAATCCCAAATTACCTTCTGTTCTTTGTGATAATCCTCCTGCTCTAGAAGGTACTACAATTAGTGCCATTTTGTCTGAGGATTTAAATACTATGCATGCAGGGAAGCAGGCTTTTATCAAAGCTGAGGTATCAGAGAAAATTGATAGAGCACTGAGGCATGGAATTAGACCATCTGAGACAGAGTTCAATTCAGGGGATTTGGTATACTATAAAAGAGAGGATCATAGGAATTGGAAAGGCCCTGGTATGGTATTAGGTCATGATGGTAAGACAGTAATTGTCCAACATGGCAATCAAACTGTTAAGGTTCATTCCTCACAATTAATTGGAATTAATTATAAATTAATTATAAATGAGCAGTTGATAGAAGTAAACGAGGCACCTTGTACCTCCGATGTTCATGACTTTTTTTGATAAGGTTCCTGAGGAACAGACTGAGGTAGATCAAGGGCTGAGCTATCACATCCACAAAACAATTACCCAAAGTGGGTAACGGGTGACATATGTTGCAGAGGGGACTATTGAATGGAGGGATGCGACAATTTTGGGACATGCAGGCACAGCTACTGGTAGGTTTAAATTTTGGTTGAATGTTCAGGCTGATGGCCATGCAGCGAGGTCCATGAACTGACAGAATGGGGTAAAAGAGTGGAGAGTACGAAAGCAGAGTACAAGTAGTGATAGGGAGTCCGGAAGTGAATCTCAAGCCAGAAAACAATCACGAACCAGAGATAAAAGAGGGAGATCTCGCAGTAGTAGTCCCTAGGGACATAGAAGTGGAAATAGAAGACATAGCTTGACTAGGTCAGACAATGAAACAAAGACCACAGAACAGTCACGTAACAGAACTAGGAGCAGAAGTCCTCATGATCGTGAAGTTTTGGAGGCTACCAATAAACTTGAGGATAAACGAGTAAGAAAGGGAATTAGATAGTTGGAAAGAATTTGGAGTTTATTCTGAGGTAACAGATAAGGGTCAGCTAGCTTTGTCGCGTAGATGGGTTTGTACTGAAGAAGTCCTTGCAGATGGGACTTATAAGGCTAAAGCAAGATTGGTATCTAGGGATTTTGAAGAGAAACTGGGTGATACAGATGTTCGAGTGGATTCTCCCACTGCTGGAAAGGTAATCTTAAAAATCTTTTTGGTTCTTTTGGCAACATATTCATGAGAGTGTTATTCCCGTCCTGGTGAATCGTACTAGTCCATCACAGAAAGGTAATGTTATCTGAAAGAAGAGGCGGAGCAATTACAAAGCCTGATTGGTCAGTTGAACCAGTTGTGCACTCAGACTAGATCAGATGCAAGTTTTGATGTATTGGAGTTAAATATTTTAACAAAACACTCCATGGCAGAGAATGTTTTAAGGAAAAATAATTAAACCCAGATAAAAGTGTACTTAAGTCCCAATCCTTAGGTGACCCAAAGAAAATCTTTAGCGATGCTTCACATGTTAATCTTTCTGATGGGTATTCGAGTGCAGCTGGTTTCATAGTGTTTCTTATGGGTGAGAATGGGAAATGTTGTCCTTTAGCTTAGGAAGCTAAAAAAAATAAAAAGCATTGTTAAAAGTAGTCTGACTGCTGAAACACTGGCTCTTGTCGCGCAGTGGATATGGGATTGTATTTGGCAAACATTTTGAGTGATATCCTGCACAATGGGAATACTGAAGATAGTATACCCAGTGAATGTTATGCAGACAATCGTTCATTGTGGGATAATGTACACTTTACGAAAAATGTGAGTGAGAAAAGATTATAGATTGACCTTGCTAGCTTGAAACAAATGCTGGACAGAAAGAGAATCTCTAAAATTAAATGGGTAAATTCAAGCCATCAACTGCCGGATTGTTTTACTAAAAGAAGTAAATGTATGAAGAAATTATTAGGGGTCCTGGAGAAGGGTCGCCTCACAATGTAATGGTGTAGCTTGTACAGAGTATGGAATTTTTTGCTTTTTGAAATTTTTGTTTGTATTTTATATGTAAAGTTTATTTTTTTATTTAAAGAGAGAGAAGGGAATCTGTTAATTGTATCCATGTGATTTATATCAATTAGTGTTAACTGTATTCAGATGGTGCATATCAATTGGGAACTCTCATATCCATTTATAAGAGAGCTGATCTAGGATTTGGTGTGGTTGTTCAGCCAACGGATCAGATCAAAGCTCTGCAGTCCTGCCACAACCAGTCGTGAATAGTCGTGGACAACTAAACAACTATCGGGAGGAGGAGGCTCCGTGAACATCCCCAACCTCAATAATGGCAGAGTCCAGCACGTGAGTGCAAAAGACAAGGCTGAAGCATTTGCAATCATCTTCAGCCAGAAGTGCCGAGTGGATGATCCATCTCGGCCTCCTCCTGATATCCCCACCATCACAGAAGCCAGTCTTCAGCCAATTTGATTCACTCACGTGATATCAAGAAACGGCTGAGTGCACTGGATACAACAAAGGCTATGGGCACTGACAACATCCCAGCTGTAGTGCTGAAGACTTGTGCTCCAGAACTAGCCGTGCCTCTAGCCAAGCTGTTCCAGTACAGCTACAACACTGGCATTTACCTGACAATGTGGAAAATTGCCCAGTTATGTCCTGTCCACAAAAAGCAGGACAAATCCAATCCAGCCAATTACCGCCCCATCAGTCTACTCTCAATCATCAGCAAAGTGATGGAAGGTGTCGTCGACAGTGCTATCAAGCAGCACTTACTCACCAATAACCTGCTCACCGATGCTCAGTTTGGGTTCTGCCAGGGCCATTTGGCTCCAGTCCTCATTACAGCCTTGGTTCAAACATGGACAAAAGAGCTGAATTCCAGAGGTGAGGTGAGGTGAGAGTGACTGCCCTTGACATCAAGGCAGCATTTGACCGAGTGTGGCACCAAGGAGCCCTAGTAAAATTGAAGTCAATGGGAATCAGGGGGAAAACTTTCCAGTGGCTGGAGTCATACCCAGCACAAAAGAAGATGGTAATGGTTGTTGGAGGCCAATCATCTCAGCCCCATTGCTGCAGGAGTTCCTCAGGGCAGTGGCCTAGGCCCAACCATCTTCAGCTGCTTCATCAATGACCTTCCCTCCACCATAAGGTCAGAAATGGGGATGTTCGCTGATGATTGCATAGTATTCAGTTCCATTCGCAGCCCCTCAGATAATGAAGCAGTCCGTGCCCACATGCAGCAAGACTGGGACAACATCCAATCTTGGGCTGATAAGTGGCAAGTAACATTCGTGCCAGACAAGTGCCAGGCAATGACCATCTCCAACAAGAGACAGTCTAACCACCTCCCCTTGACATTCAACGGCATTACCATCGCTGAATCCGCCACCATCAACATCCTGGGGGTCACCATGGACCAGCCACATAAATACTGTGGCTACAAGAGCAGGTCAGAGGCTGGGTATTCTGCGGCGAGTGACTCACCTCCTGACTCCCCAAAGCCTTTCCACCATCTACAAGGCACAAGTCAGGAGTGTGATGGAATACTCTCCACTTGCCTGGGTGAGTACAGCTCCAGCAACACAAGAAACTCGACACCATCCAAGACAAAGCAGCCTGCTTGATTGGCACCCCATCCACCACCCTAAACATTCACTCACTTCACCACCAGCGCACCGTGGCTGCAGTGTGTGCCATCTACTGGATGCACTGCAGTAGCTCACCAAGGCTTCTTCGACAGCACCTTCCAAACCCGCGACCTCTACCACCTAGAAGGACAAGGGCAGCAGGCACATGGGAACAACACAACCTGCACATTCCCCTCCAAGTCACACACCACCCTGACTTGGAAATATATCACCATTCCTTCATCGTTGCTGGGTCAAAATCCTGGAACTTCCTACCTAACAGCACTGTGGGAGAACCTTCACCACATGGACTGCAGTGGTTCAAGAAGGCGGCTCACCACCACCTTCTCAAGGGCAATTAGGGATGGGCAATAAATGCCGGCCTCACCAGCGACGTCCACATCCCATGAACGAATTTTTAAAAAATGTGGCGCTCTGTGATTAAAGGCTTGGAAGCAACTGAAGACTAGGCTCTAATATTCTATCCTTCACCACCTGGCTATCCATTTATAATAATGAGGATGATATAATCCATGCTAGGATCCATTTTATGGAGTACCAGAGATGTGGTAGGACTGCCACTTCAGTACAAAATTGAAGACCAAGCCACAAGATTTTAAAGTGCTTAAGCCACTCTAAAATCAGTCGGTAGACAGCACCACATCTGATTGGCTGTATCCCTTTAGAACTGCACTGGAGTATGAGCCTATAATTGTATGTTCAAAGGTGGAGTGGGATTCAAACCCACAACCTTCTGACCCACAGGCAAGGATGCTACCTGTTTTATGGAGCTCTATGTTTATGCCAAGGACATAGGACCTGTTGCTCCCAGGTGCAAAAGATGAGTCAAACGACATTATGATGTTTCATCCCTAGAGCGTCATTTATACTGTTCTACAGCTCACTAGATACACCACAAAAGTCCAGCTTCTGAAAAAGCTAAGTTCCTACCCCCTGTGAAAACCTCTGAAAATGTCATGGTTTACTGCTCTGACGTTATGTTAGACATCAAGGGAATCATCACGTTCTACACCATGAGCTTGACAGTATCACAAGTTCACCAGTTTTACAACCAGGTAGCAGGTTGTTGTGATTAAGATGTCATCACTGGCTTCCACAAGCTTTCAAATAAATGGTAGTAGGAATCACAAGTTTGGCCTTGTGGGAACCTTATTTTAATCCCTGCCTGTAAATAGGCAGGACACTTGCTGAATCAAAAGCAAAATACTACGGATGCTGGAAACTTGAAATAAAAACAGAAAATGCTGGGGAAGCTCAGCAAGTCAGGCAGCATCTGTGGAGAAAGAAACAGAGTTAACATTTCAGGTCGAAGATCTTTGTCAGAACTGGCTGTTTTCCATTTAGATGAGAAAAAAAACAATAGTTGACAGAACAGTTGAAATGAATAAGCTGAGGAGTAACTAAATCTTCAGAGATGGCTTTGTAAATCCAGTTGCCTTTGTTAACAGGCCCAGTGTCCTTTCAGTGATCACGTTGCTGCATGAAATGTTTAATTTTCTGGTGCCTGGTCTTGATTTGGATGATTGGGTTGCTGTACTTTGATGGAACCTTTGGTATTTGACCTTGGATTTCAAATAACGTTTCAGCAAATAAGAGAGTTTACTCAGCAACTCCCAGTGGGGAGTCTCATTCTACAGGAGAACTTGATGGAAACTGAGTGCTACAGTGTCGTAGCTCCATCTCCCACTTGCGTTCCCTTCAAGCGAGGCTCCCCACTGGGAGCAGAGGATTCCTGGTAGGGTGCACCAACTTCTTTGTGTGCAGAAGTGTGACATGCAACGGTTTCATTCGTACCAGACAGAAAAGTGGAGTCAACAGATTTGATTCTTTTTCACTATTCTTTGAAGGCTGTCTGATGATCCTGTGCTTAGAGCCAATCTCAGGATTTCTCATTTAATAACCATTATCAAAATGCACCAATGTTGCAATCAATTAGTAACAGTATAAAGGGAAAAATCCTAAATTAAAAATATTCTTGCATTCGCATAACTATTATTTTGGTAGAAAATGTTATTTTAAAAAGCCGTTTACAAGTTTATTCCTATTAAAAACAAGAAGAATTTTCCAGTAGTTAAAGGGAATTATTCTCATTAGGAAATTCACATTTTCATTGTTAACAAGTGCCGCACATGTTAACAGGTTGTACTAAAATTGAAAACAAAACCAGCTAATTTGCACATTTGATCCATGGATCTTTAATTCATTGCAGTGTATATTAGTGCCATACAAATGAAAGGGAGAAAAAATCCATAAATAAGAATATACGAAATAGGAGCAGGAGCAGGCCAGATGGCCCCTTGAGCCTGCTCCGTCATTCAATAAGATCAAGGCTGATCTTCGACCTCAATTCCACTTTCCTGCCCGATCCCCATATCCCTTGATTCCCCTAGAGCCCAAAAATCTATCTATCTCAGCCTTGAATATATTCAATGTCTCAGCATCCACAGCCCCCATGGGGCAGAGAATTCCAAAGACTCACAGCCCTCTGATTGAAGAAATTTTTCCTCATCTCAGTCTTAAATGGTTGACCCCTTATCCTGAGACTATGCCCTCTAGTTCTAGACTCTCCAGCCATAGGGAACAGCTTCTCAGCCTCTACCCTGTCAAGCCCCACAGAATCTTATATGTTTCAATGAGATCACCTCTCATTCTTCTAAACTCCAGAGAGTATAGGCCCATTTTACTGAACCTCTCCTCATAGGACAACCCTCTCATCCCAGGAATCAATCTAGTGAACTTTCGTTGCACCGCCTCTAAGGCAAATATATCCTTCCTTAGATAAGGAGACCAAAACTGTACGCAGTACTCCAGGTGAGGTCTCACCAAAGCCCTGTACAATTGTATCAAGACTTCCTTACTCTTGTACTCCAACCCCCTTCCAATAAAGGCCAACATGCTATTTCCCTTCCTAACTGCGTGCTGTATCTGCATGCTAACTTTCTGTGTTTCATGTACAAGGACACCCAAGTCTCTCTGAATACCAACATTTAATAGTTTCTCACCATTTAAAAAAATTCTGCTTTTCTATTCTTCTTTCCCCACATTATACTTCATCTGCCACCTTCTTGCCCAATCACTTAACCTGTCTATATTCCTTTGCAGACTCTTTGTTACCTCCTCACAGCTTACTTTCCCACCTAGCTTTGTATCATCAGCAGACTTGGATACATTACACTCAGTCCCTTCATTTAAGTCATTAATATAGACTATAAAAAGCTGAGGCCCATGCACCTATCCTTGCCGCACCCCACGAGTTACAGCTTGCCAACCTGAAAAAGACCCGTTTATCCCTAATCTTTGTTTTCTTTCTGTTAACCAATCCTCTTTCTGTGCTAATATATTACTCCCAACTCCACGAGCCCTTATCTTGCATAGTACCCTTTTATGCGGTACCTTATCGAATGCCTTTTGAAAGTCCAAATATATTATTTCCACTGGTTCCCCTTTACCCCGATAGTTACATCCTCAAAAATTCCAGTAGATTTGTCAAACACAATTTCCCTTTCATAAAACCATGTTGACTCTGCCTAATCATATTATGATTTTCTAAGTGCTCTGATACCACTTCCTTAATAATGGATTCCAGCATTTTCCTGACGACCGATGCAAGGCTAACTGGCCTGTAGTTCCCTGTTTTCTCTCTTCCCTCCTTTCTTGAATAGCAGTGTTACATTTGCTACCTTCCAATCCAGTGGGACCGTTCTAGAATCTAGGGAATTTTGGAAGATCACAACCAATGCATCCACTATCTCTGCAGCCACCACTTTTAGAACCCTAGGATGTAGGCCATCAAGTCCAGGGGATTTGTCTGCATTTAGTCCCATTAGTTTCTCCAGTACTTTTTCTCTACTGATATTAATTACTTTAAGTTCCTCACTCTTATTAGCCCCATGGTTTTCCCACTATTTCTGGTATGCTTTTTCGTGTAAAGAAAGATACAAAATATTTGTTTAACGTCATGTAACGTTTACATGAAGTAAACTATTTTTTAAGCAGAAATGGTTTGTGTTAAAATTGTTCTTTAATGAAGCAATTTCCAATTAATTATAATCCCCCTTCCCCCTCCCATTTTCCCTCGACCTTGTGCCTGATTCTAAGCATTAATATCACATCATTGTTCTCCAAATGAGAGCATATGTGACTGGATCACAATCTCATACATAGCAAAAAAATATACTGCTTATAATGTTCTATAGCTAGTTTACCAACTATTAAGAATTAATTCCTCAACTATGGAGGTGTGAAATAAGCACTGGGCCATTCAGACTAATTATGCCTACATTTCCCATGTTGAATACTGCAATGCTATATGCACACAATCTTAAGTAACAGTGCATTTTTAAAAAATATACTGTATTGCATGTATGTGTCTGCAAATGTTCAGGGGTGATGTTGATAATAAGGATTAGGAACAATATAATTGAAAAACATGGGCTCGATTTTACCAGCGGGTTCCGGGTGCGTTCCCGGCGGGGGGGCGTCGAAAATCGCGATATCCAGGTGCGTCACCGGATCGCTCCTCGATCCTGCCCACTTCCGGGTTCTGCGCTGACGTGCGGGGGTGCGTGCGCAGCCCCCGCTGGTGGGAATCCCGCAGGCAATTAAAGCCAGCGGGATGCCACTTGAGTGTATTTACCTTGCTTGTTGAGGTCATTAAATGACCTGATTCAGCTGTCTTAATAGGAAGTGTGGGATTTTACCTTCAACCGAGACTGTTTCACACACTGGGGGAAACAGTCTCACTCCAACCGGACGTGTTGCAGCCAGCAGCCTGTGGCAGCTGCCAAGGTGCACCCCACAGGGGGGGGGGCAGAGCCCTCACCCACGCAGGAGGCCACCGTGTCACATAGGGCAACCCCTGCCCTCCACCACCCCCCTCCAAGCCAGAGGAAACACCGACGTGAGACCGCAGCCCCAGTGCGAGGAAACACCTACCTACCCTGCACAACCCCTCAGACCAACACCTGCCAGATGGGTGGTGCGTTGACATCCTCGGAGGACGAACAGCATGACCAGCCCCAGCAGCCTCGCAGTCCACGCTGTCCGCCTCGGAGACGTGGAGCCCCCCAACACGGTGCTGTGGCACACCCACCTGCACAGCAGGAGGGAGGGCAACCGCAGAGAGAGATGCGTCGCAGGAGGCACTACCCTCCGCACAGGGTCTACAGACCGAGGCTCAGCTTCATGGACCTCTCCGAGGAGCAGTGCATACAGCAGCTCAGAGTCAATCGCCAGGTAGTCGCCGACATCTGCAGCCTCCTTAACGACGAGCTGCTCCCTGATGGACCAAGCAGCATCTTCTTACCTGTCACCGTCAAAGTCACCACTGCCCTCAACTTCTTCGCATCCGGATCCTTCCAGGGTGCCACCGGGGACATCACCGGGGTCTGTCAGTCGTCTGCACACAAGTGCATAAGGCAGGTCACCGATGGGTTGTTCCACAGGGCCTCGCACTACATCAACTTCGCCATGGACGAGCGCAGCCAGATGGAGAGGGCGGTTGGATTCCATGCCATGGCTGGCTTCCCACGGGTACAGGGTGTAATCGACTGCACCCACATCGCAATACGGGCACCTCCGCATGAGCCAGGGCTGTTCATCAACAGGAAGGGGTATCACTCCATGAACGCGCAGCTCATCTGTGACCACCGCCAGAGATTCCTACACGTGTGCGCCAGATACCCTGGCAGCTGCCACGATGCCTTCGTCCTCAGGGAGTCCACCGTCCCGCCCCTCTTCCACGCACCCAACGCCGGCAACGGCTGGCTCCTCGGCGACAAGGGGTATCCCCTACACACGTGGCTCATGACACCTCTGAGGAACCCCATCACCGAGCCGGAGCGTCGGTACAATGACAGCCACACTGCTACCAGGTCTACAATTGAGGAGACCATAGGGCTGCTCAAGATGCACTTCAGGTGCCTTGATCGTTCTGGGGGAGCGCTCCAATACACACCATTTAGAGTGGGACGAATCATAGTTGTCTGCTGTGCCCTGCACAACATGGCCCAACAGAGAGGAGTGCCGCTGGAGGAGGCCCCATCCACACCCGCCACCCACATTGAGGACGGCGATGAGGACGAGGAGGTGGAGGTGGAAGAGGAGGTGGAGGAGGAGGAGGGGGAGGATGAGGACGCGCCAGAGGATGATGTACGACCCATGCGCCGAACACCGGCTCACCAGGATGCTCGCCCGGCCAGGGAGGCACTCATATGTCAACGGTTCTCCTAGAGTCAGACAGTGCGAGGCGTTCGCATCTCCTCACCTGCACATGCGAGGGGCCATACCAGCCCCCTCCACTGAAGACTGTTGCCAGTAATCCTGCACCCACAGCAGTGTGCCCAATGGGCGGCAGCAGGTGTTCGCCGTCATAATGGGCCGCACGGAACGCACCTATTGCACAAGCCGCAGAAGAATGGACGAGAGGTGGCAGGAGTGGTGAGAACGATAGTGTTTAATATGTACATGGTGCAATACTATAAACAAAAAGTGTACAAATTAACAGACACCCTGGTGCATTCCCTTTGTGCTTATAACGCCTTTGGCTTTCGTTTGCGGGAACCCCTACGTGGTCCTACCCCTGTGGCTCCAGCAGAGGAGGTGGCAGGTTGCTCCTGTTCTTGCCCTGACCGGGTAGATGCTTTGGGCCGACGGCCCCTGGGTTTCGGTGCCCGTGAGGGCACCTCCACAGACTACTCCTCCTGCACCTGTGCAGGGGCAGACTCGGCCACCTGGAGAGGAGGCACCGTTGCGGGTACTGGTTGAGAGGGGGGCAACGGGTGGGACGTGGAGGCACCTTGAGAAGCGTCCCCGCTTCCATGTCCCCGTTCACCATCATCCCTCTCGTGGCCTCGGCCCACATCACCCCTTCCACCCTGCTGGACGACAGTTTGGATGGCATGTGTGAGGCCTTGCAAGGCCACCCCTAGTGTATCCGTCAGCCTGTTTATGGCGGCGGAATGTTGCTCACCCAGAATCCGTACAGCCGTTGTCAGGGCCTGCACGGACTCGATGTGGAGCTGTGCGTGACGCTCGAGGGAGGCCAGCCTGTCCTCCACCGCAGACGCTCCCGCACCTACCCGCGACACTATGTCGCCGGTACCCTCCTGTGCCTGCGCCACCAATGCCCGCATGCAGGAGTTGGACTCCTCCATCGCCTGCGCTATTGTGGACAATGCGCGCGGCACCTCTCCCAGTACCTCGGCAATTAGCTGGTGCCCCTCGACGACTCTCCTTTTGACTGGTGGCCCCCTGGGTTCAGCATCTGGGTCCGGCTGAGCAGAGCCTGGAGATGAGTGCTCCTACCGACGCGGACCCTCAGCGGCTGCCCCTGCCACCAGGGTCTGCTCATGCTCACACGTGCGCGGTGAATCACCAAGTGCTACCCCAACTAGTTGGCGAGGGGGACCCACCGAGGTGCGTGTCTCTGCGCTGGTGGATGGTTGGCTCATATGTGACGATGCACCCTCAGAGACCGGCATGTCCTCTGAGGAATCGCCCTCCTCACACACAGCGCTGGCAGACGGCCCTGCAAGAGAACAGAGGGCACTATGAGGCATGTGCACCAACGTTACGGTGCGCCTGATGGCAGGTGATGATACGGTCACTCGTGATCATGGGTGTTGAGTGTCAGCTTTCCCTTACCGGCCGTTTCTGCAGCGACAGACTCGCCATCTGCGACAGAGAGGCAATGTGGCGTGCGGGCGAGGTCGAGCGCCTCCACCTCTGCGTCTGTCAGGTCGACCACGTGCGGCAGGCCACCTCCGGTGCGTGCCCTTTCACGGTTGTTCTTGCATCTCTTCTCCTGTCAAGGCAAAACACAGATGCGTGAGTGAGTGCGTATTGCATAGTGAGACGCATCAGGCATCGGTTTGGGTGGGTTGAGTGTGGGGCAGATGGATGGGAGGATGCGTGTGCTACATGCCCATCCCATTGCATGGGGATTGGGGTGTGTGGTAGTGTTCGGGTGGGGACAGGGACGGTGGGTACTTGCGGGCACGGCGAGGATGGTGAGTGAGTGGCTATGAGGATTGCTGCGGGAGCGCAGTGGTGGCTCTGCAGGAGGGGTTGTGATCTGTTTGGCGTGATGGTGGGGACAGGTTGTGGGAGGGTGCGTTGGTGTACTCACCTTGCCGGACCTAGTGAGGTCATTGAAGCGCTTGCGGCACTGCTCCCATGTCCTGGGGGTGTTGGCCCTGCTGCTCACCTCCGCCGCCACCTCTGCCCATGCCTTCCTGGTGACGGAGCCAGGGCACTTGCGTCCGTCCGCCGGGAACAGCGTGTCCCTCCTCCTCCTCACACCCTCCAGCAGCAGCTGAAGCGCGAGGTCGGAGAACCGTGGCGCAGCCTTGCCCCTGGGTTGCGCCATCCTGTTTTGCCTCTTGCTTGCAGCAGGAGGGGCTTTGGGGGACTGCCCCTTTAAGTGGAGCTCCTCCATCGCGAAAACGGTAGTGCGCATGCGCAGCCCGCCGGCACGCAGCTGGGGAGCGGAGAACCCGGAACCACGGCTTAATGTGATCAATTATCCTGCGATCGCGCGGAGGGCGCACTCAATTAGCCGTCCGCGTTTTCCACGCTCCCGAAGGACCACCCGCTGGGAACCCGCAGGCCTGCTAAAATCAGGCCCCATGTGTTGGAAATGTTATTTTCCAAGACAAGGGACTCTTAGAAATTTCGCACTCTGCTGTCTTGGAGTTGCAAATATCTGCATTTGGCTTCGGAGTTAAAATATGTATGATTTCAAGCATCAAATCTCAGGTTACTGACAATCCTCAGGAGGTGTCTTTTCTCATCAGTAACTATCATGGATTTAGCACAATCCCTGTCAAAATCTGAGTAATTAGATTTATTTGACCCATTATATACAAATTATAATAAAGCAACACGTAAGGATTTTGCTTCTCGCAATAGTTAACTCATCAGCTTGAAGACTGGATTACATTATATATCCCTTTTTAATGTTTTCAGAAATTATTCAACTTTTTGAACAATATCCTTTTTATATGTAATTTTAGAAATGTGAACACTTTTTAAGTTAAAGTCACTGTAATTCTGGGGGATAAAGACTGTGAAAATGATGTTTATTCCCAGAAATTGATGGCCACACAGCAGCCTGAAAATAGCTCTGACATCCAACAACAGTAACAAACAACTTGCTTTTAACATAATAAATCGTCCCAAGGCGCTTCACAAGAGCATTATCAAACAAAATTTGTCACCGAGCCACATAAAGGAGATATTAGGACAGGTAACCAAAAGTTTGGTCAAAGAGATAGGTTTTAAGGAGAATCTTAAAGGAGAAGAGAGAGGTAGAGAGACAGAGAGGTTTTGGGAGGGAATTCCAGAGCTTAGGGCCGAGGCAGCTGAAAGCACAGTGGAGTGATGACAATCGGGGATATGGAAGAGGTCAGAATTGGGAGAGCACAGAGATCTCGGTGGGTTGTAGGGCTGGAGGAGGTTACAGAGATAGGGAGGGGCGAGGCCACAGATGGATTTGAAAACAAGGATGAGAATTTTAAAATCGAGGCAATATTTTCTTCAACAGTATTAAGCTAGGCTGGAAATATCTTTGTATCCCAGCTGCAAGGAACAATGAACATGAAGCCTGGGAGCAGGTGAAGGTCAAGTAATTCATGTCTGGAATGGTAAGTAGCAAAGGAAAAGTGTCAGTCTGTGAAGTCAAGATTGAGTGTGATTTGTCATGAGAAGTTCATGTTGATTTTCTGGTATATTACTTGCACTACAATGCACACTGGATTGGTGCAGTTATTCAAAGTACACTTCATGAATATATTCATTGTCCATAACTTCACAGTGTGGCTACAATTACTTCAAATTTGAGTTGGAAACAGAGACCAGTTATTTTGTCAATTCATATTTGATTTCTTACTTTCAACTACATAATTTTTTCTTTTAATTTTTGGGCTTTATGTGCAGTGACACGCAGTGTCGAACTCACTTCTAAATCAATTCAAGAACTAAAGGGGAAATTTCTAGTGCTCAGAAGCATCCGTTTAAACAAAACATGGAGTGCTTTATTCTCATTTTCCCTTAAAAATTAAAAACAGCAGCACAGGCAAATATTGAAACAAAATTAACAATCTCAAGCAAGCCTACAGATCAGTAGAATTAATTTTTCCTTATAGATCAGTAGATATGTACTACCAGGATCTAGCAAAAGCAGTTTGCTCTCTTCTGATTCATTTCTTCAAAAAACATTCAGTTGATATAATCCCTCCTAACTCCTGGAATAGACTGACTGCTTGATATACTTCGTGGTTGTATGGAAGCGAACAAGTCTATTATCACATTACCTGGATTCCAATGCTATGGAAAATAGCCCAGTCAGTGCAATTTAATGTACGGAGTCGTACAACACCAGGTTATAGTCCAACAGCTTTATTTGAAATCACAAGCTTTCGGAGCTTTGCTCCTTCGTCAGGTAAGTGAGGCTGTTGGACTATAACCTGGTCAAGCTGTTGGACTATAACCTGGTCAAGCTGTTGGACTATAACCTGGTGTTGTACGTCTCCGTACATTTGTCCACCCCAGTCCATCACCGGCATCTCCACATCAGTGCAATTTAAGTATTCACTCCTTCACAACCAAGTTTCTTCACATATGGTTCCCCCCTTCTTTAAACATTGCAAGTTAAAAGTAGCCCCAAAAGTCACCCTAGCCTGCAAAAGCAAAATACTGTAGATGCTGGAAACCTGAAATAAAAACTGAAAATGCTGGAAAACATTTAGCAAGTCAGGCAGCATCTGTGGAGAGAGAAACAGAGTTAACATTTCAGGTCAATGACATTTCTGATGAATGTTTTCCAGCAATTTTTGTTTTTATTTTAGCCTGACGCATGCCTGCCTCCCCAACCTGCTCCCACCTACTCACCAACACACCATACCTGCCAGCACCACCCTGAACATGCAGTTGATATTTGTTGTGGAGAAATACAAACAGGTTTTTGGTGGCATACAACCCTCAAATGTGTAAACAAGATGTTAAGTGTGGCAGCGTATCACACAGGGATCATAACTATTTGTAGGACCTGGCCGGATTTCTTGGCAAAATTGATGATTTGAAGAAAAGCACAAAGACACATGTGAATATTGCTAAAAAGTAGAGCATGGAACTATATGGATATGAAGGAAAGTAGTTGTTAAAGACATACAATACTGTACTGAAAAAAGTAATAGTTAGCAAGGATGAAGCACATAATGTCCTAGAAGTAAAACTGGCAGGGTTTTGCCAATTTTTTTTATATATAAGTGACAGGATAATAGAACCATAGAACCATAGAAAACTTACAGCACAGAAGGGGACCATTTGGCCCATCGTGCCCGCCCCGGCTCGAAGAACAACCAGGTGCCCATTCTAATCCCACCTTCCAGCACCCGGTCCGTAGCCCTGCAGCTTACAGCAGATTAGGTGCAGGTCCAGGTACTTTTTAAAAAAGAGTTGAGGGTCCTTGCCTCTACCACCAATTTGGGCAGCGAATTCCATACACCCACCACCCTCTGGATAAAAAAGTTTTTCCTCATGTCCCCTCTAATCCTTCCGCCAATCAGCTTAAATCTATGTCCTCTAGTTCTTGAACTCTTCGCGAGGGGAAACGGGTACTTCCTGTCTACTCTATCTAGGCCCCTCATAATTTTGTGCACCTCAATCAAGTCTCCCCTCAGCCTCCTCTGCTCCAAGGAAAACAACCCCAGCCTATCCAATCTCTCCTCATTGCTGCAATTTTTAAGCCCTGGCAACATTCTTGTAAATCTTCTCTGCACTCTCCCCAGAGCAATTACGTCCTTCCAATAATGTGGTGACCAGAACTGCGCACAATACTCCAGCTGTGGCCTTACCAGCATTTTATACAGTTTCATCATTACATCCCTGCTTTTGTATTCTATACCTCAGCTAATAACGGAAAGCATTCCTTATGCCTTCTTCACAACCTTATCTACCTATACTGCCACCTTCAGGGACCTGTGCACATACACTCCAAGTTCTCTCACTTCCTCTCCCCCTCTCAATATATTCCCGTTTACTGCATATACCCTTTTACTGTTTGCCCTCCCTAGGTGCATTACCTCACACTTCTCCGGGTTGAACTCCATTTGCCACTTTTCTGCCCAGTCCACCAACCCATTGATATCTTCTCGGAGCCCTATCCTTTTCACTATCAACTACATGGCCAATTTTTGTGTCGTCTTCAAATTTGCCAATCATGCCCCCTACATTCAAATCCAAATCATTAATATATACCACAAACAGCAAGGGATCCAACACTGAGCCCTGTGGCACACCACTGGAAACGGATTTCCATTCGCAAAGACATCCATCAACTTTTACCCTTTATTTCCTGTTATTGAGCCAATTTTGGATCCAATTCACCACATTTCCCTGTATCCCATGGGCTTTTACCTTTCTGACCAGTCTCACATGTGGGACCTTGTCAAATGCCTTACTAAAATCCATGTAGACAACATCTACTGCAATACCCTCATCAATCCTCCTTGTCACTTCCTCAAAGAATTCAATCAGATTTGTAAGGCATGACCTTTCCTGAACAAATCCATGCTGACTATCCCTGATTAAACCATGCCTTTCTAAGTGACAGTTTATCCTATCTCTCAGTATTGATTCTAATAGTTTGCCCACCACTGAGGTAAGACTGACCGGCCTATAATTGTTCGGCCTTTCCCTCATACCCTTTTTAAACAATGGTACTACGTTTGCAGTCTTCCAGTCCTCCGGTACCTCCCCTGTATCTAGTGAGGATTGGAAAATGATCCTCAGAGCATCCGTTATTTCCTCCCTGGCTTCCTTCAATAGCCTAGGAAACAATCCATCCGGCCCTGGTGACTTATCAACTTTCAAGGATTCCAGTCCTTCTAGAACTTCCTCTCTTGTAACGTTTACCTTATCCAATATTTCACACCTCTCCTCTTTAACTACTACATCCGGATCATCCCTTTCCGTTGTGAATACGGAGACAAAATATTCATTTAAAACCCTACCCACATCCTCTGCTTCTACACGCAAGTTACCCTTATCATTCCCTGATAGGTCCCACCTTTTCCTTAGCTATCCTCTTGTTCTTAATGTACTGATAAAACATCTTTGGGTTTTCTTTAATCTTACTAGATTATATTTTATCATACCCTCTCTTTGCTTTCTTTATTTCCTTTTTTACGTCATCCCTGTACTTTCTATACTCCTCTAGGCTTTCTGCAGTATTTAGTTTTCTGTGACAGTCATAAGCTTTCTTTTTCTGCTTTATCTTGGCCCGTATACTTCCAGACAACCAGGGGGCTCTAAATTTGGAAGTACCGCCCTTTTTCTTTGAGAGGACGTGTCTGCATTGTACCTGTAGAATTTCACTTTTTAGTGCCTCCCACTGGCTTGCCACTGATTTCTCCTCTAGTAGTTGTGTCCAGCCCATTTCTGCCAAATCACCTCTTAGTTCTTTAAAATTTGCCTTCCCCCAATTTAAAATGTTTACTCCTGATTTAACTCTGTCCTTTTCCATAATAATGCTAAAACTAACTGAATTGTGGTCACTATCCCCAATATGGTCACCCACTGTCACTTCACCCACTTGCCCATCTTCATTTCCCAGGACTAAATCTAGAATTGCATCCCCTCTTGTTGGGCTTGTCACGTACTGGCTAAAAAAGTTCTCCTGGACACCGATCAAGAATTTTGCACCCTCTGTGCCCCTCACACTGTTTGAATCCCAGTTGATGTTAGGGTAGTTGAAGTCTCCTACTATTATTGCCCTCTTATTTTTTCACTCAGAAATTTGCCTATATATTTGTTCTTCTATCTTCCTTTCGCTATTCAGGGGTCTATAGTACACTCCTAGTAGTGTGACTGCCCCTTTTTTATTTCTTAGCTCAATCCATATGGCCTCGATTGATGATCCATTTAGCATATTGTCCCTTCTCACAACTGTAATTGATTCTTTAACCAATAATGCTACCCCGCCTCCTTTTTTATCACCCCCTCTATCCTGCCTGAAAACTCTATATCCGGGGATATTGAGCTGTCAATTATCCCCCTGTTTAAGCCAGGTTTCTGTTATAGTAATGATATCATGCTGCCATGTGTCTATCTGTGCCCTTAGCTCATCTGCTTTGTTTGTAATACTCCTTGCATTGAAGTATATTCCCTTTAACCCCATCAAATTCCTGTGCTGAACACTATTTAACCTTTGCTTCTTTTGCCTTTCTGAGTCGCTAACTACGTCACTAACTGCTTTTCTACTTCCCGTTTCCTGGTCTGAATTTGTCCTATCTGTACCTGCCCTTTGGTTCCCATCCCCCTGCCATACTAGTTTAAACCCTCCCCAACAGAACTAGCAAATCCCCCCGCGAGGATATTGGTCCCGGTTCTGCTTGGGTGCAACCCGCCCAGCTTGTACAGGTCCCGCCTTTCCCAGAATCGGTCCCAATGCCTCAGGAATTTAAACCCCTCCCTCCTACACCATCTCTCAAGCCATGCATTCATTTGGTCTATTCTCCTATTTCTGCTCTCGCTAGCACATGGCACTGGGAGTAATCCTGAGATTACTACCTTAGAGGTCCTGCTTTATAATTTATTTCCTAACTCCCTATATTCTGCTTGCAGGATCTCATCCCTTTTTTTACCGATGTCGTTGGTACCGATATGGACCACGACCTCTGGCTGTTCACCCTCCCCCTTCAGAATGTCCTGCAGCCGCTCCGTGACATCCTTGACCCTAGCACCAGGGAGGCAATATACCATCTTGGAGTCACGTCTGTGGCTACAGAAACACCTATCTGTTCCCCTGACAATGGAATCCCCTATCACTATTGCTCTCCCATTCTTTTTCCTCCCCTTCTGTGCAGCTGAGTCACTCGTGGTGCCACGGTCTTGGCTGTTGCTGCATTCCTCTGATAAGCCATCTCCCCCAACAATATCCAAAGTGGAATATCTGTTTGAGAGGGAGATGGCCCCAGGGGACTCCTGCTCTACCTGCCTAGTCCTTTTACTCTGCCTGGTGATCACCTATTTAATTTTTGCTTGCGTAATCTGTACCTGCAGTGTGACCACCTCACTGAACGTGCAATCCACGATAATCTCAGCATCGTGGATGCTCCACAGTGAATCCACTCGCAGCTCCAGCTCCAAAATGAGGTTAGGGCCAGTAACTGCAGCTGGCCACACTTCCTGCTCACATGGTCGTCAGGAACACCGGTAGTGTCCATGACTTTCCACATACCGCAGGAGGAGCATATCATGGGTGCGAGCTTTGCTGCCATGACTTGCCTTAGATTAAGCTCATTAGTTACTCCCTTTAATTTACTCTTAATTTACAGAATGTTAACTACACTAGGGACCTTGATTCACTAAAAAACGCTACTTACTATAACTAAATTAAGTTTAGTTTTTAAAAAAAATAGTTTTATGCTATAAGTTACTTAGCCCACAGTCCTAAGAAAGAAGAAAACAGAAGAGATACTCACCACCAACCACCTACCTGCCTTACCTGTGATGTCTCACTGCAGTTTGGTTTTGTTGTTGCTGTGACCCGCTCTCGGTACGCTCCGCTCTGCTGTCTAAACAAATGCACCTCACCCCTTACTGCACCAACTCCTCTCACTCACCAAATTCTCAATTATACTCTGTCAAAACCAGACTCCATCAACAGCTGCTACTCCGTGCTCCCTCACCCCTTGCATTAGCAAAACCCTTCTGAATTTATGCTAGCTAGAATGCCAGTCACCTGAGTCAGCCCCAGCTGACAGTAGATTATCAGTTCTAACCAGACATCTAATTAACTAGGTAACCAACTGCCACTGATAGAAAATATTTTCTAGGAAATAATTTTCCAGGGCAAATGTCAGCTTCCCAAATCCTAATGTTCTTTAAAGGAAAACCTTAAAAGGAAAACCTTGTACAAGGTTCACCAGACTGATTCCTGGGTTGGCAGGACTGTCGTACGAGGAGAGATTGGGTCGACTCGGCCTGTATTCACTTGAGTTTAGCAGACTGAGAGGGGATCTCATTGAAACATATAAAATTCTGACAGGGCTAGACAGACTGGATGCAGGGAGGATGTTTCCCTTGGCTGGGGGGTCCAGAACAAGGGGTCACAGCCTCAGGATACAGGGTAAGACATTTAGGACTGAGATGAGGAGAAATTTCTTCACTCAGAGGGTGGTGAACATGTAGAATTCTCTCCCACAGAAGGCTGTGGAGGCCAAGTCACTGAATATATTTAAGGAGGAGCTAGATAGATTTCTAGACACAAAAGGCATCATGGGGTATGGGGAAAGAGCGGGAATATGGTATTGAGGTAAAGGATCAGCCATGATCATATTGAATGGCCTACTCCTGCTCCTATTTTCTATGTTTCTATGTACATGATAGGATTGCAAAGCATGGAAAAAGTGGTGGACTCTGCAGCATTGAAAACAACTCATTCCTTCAGAAAAGGTTATGGGAGGGTCTGGAAGGTACTGAGACTGAGGAGATTGGAGCGGTGTGCAGAACTACTGCTCTACCATACTAATTATGTGTCATATTCATTCATGTTTGTGCACAAGCAGGCAAAAGTGTGTTTTTTTTTGTTCTCAGGATGTGATCAATGCTGGCAAGGCCCATTCAGAGTTGCTCTGAGAAGATGTGGGCCATCACCTTGAAGCTGGATAGGCCTCTTCAGAAGGTAATAAGAGTTAACCACATGATGTGGGACTGGTAGCTACCCTTCCCTGAAGAAAATTAGTGAACTTGTTGGACTTTTATGATAAGAAAGCATTAACCACAAATCACAAGATTTGAATTTAATTTCCCAATTTGCCATAGTGGGATTCTGAACTCATGGGGCCCGATGTTAGCAGGGCTGCGGGTTCTCGGCGGGGGGGCTATCGGGCGCGTGGGTAATGCGCCCGGTGAAATTAGTCAGCTTCCCGCACGATTGTAGCATCCAATCCACTAACTGGATCCACTTACCTGCTCCTCCGGGTTCCCCACTGCTGATCTGCGCGTCGGGCGGGCTGCGCATGCGCAGTAAGGTCTGTCAGCTGGAGGAGCTCTATTTAAAGGGGCAGTCCTCCACTGACAGATGCTGCAACAAATAGCAAAAATTACAGCATGGAGCAGCCCAGGGGGAAGGCTGCTCCCAGTTTAATGATGCCTCACTCCAGGTATCAATACATGGGGTGAGGAGGAGGTGGAGGACAGAGATCTTCCTCCCGGCGTGCAACCAACCTATCGCCCACCTGCATACAGTGCAGGAGGCGCTCCAATGACCTCAGTAGGTCAGCCAAAGTGAGTAGACGTAGTCTTTCCCCTACACTCCGTCTGCCACATCACTGCCCCCACCCCACATCTCCTTCAGCACTGCCAACACTACTCTGTCACATCACCCCTCATACCCACTCAAACCTCATTCTCATCTTACCTGCACCTACTCACCTCGCCAGTACTCATCCCGCCACTACCACTCAACCTAATCCTCATACAATCTCATGGCTCTATCTCATACCCACCCTCTCGTGCATCTCTTTCACGGCCAGCCTCACTCAACCTGCCACTACCTGTGCTGCAGCCACAGGTCATGCATCACATATGTGCAGTAGGCAGCATAAGGATGCACAAGGGTGTTTGAGGGTTTGTCATGGGTGTCACTTATATTGAATTTCTGACCAACTCACATTACATATTATATTGGCACCACTACTGCCATGTCTTCACGAATCCTGTCTGGTTTGTGCAATAATGCCCTTTCCTGAGGATCACTATGAGGACCCACAACCGATGCCACCCATTGTGTCACTGCAGAGTGGGTGTAGGTGTATTTGCAGGGCTCTTCTGCGCAGACGACTGAGAGACATCGGCGATGTCCCCGGTTGCACCCTGGAAGGATGCAGAGGAGAAGTTGCTGAGGGCAGTGGTGACTTTGACAGCCACAGGTAAGAAGATGGTGCTCGGGCCAGCCAGGAGCAGCTTGGCATGAAAGAGGCTGCAGATGTCCACGACTACATGTCGAGTGACTCTGAGCCTCCGTGTGCACTGCTGCTCAGAGAGGTCCAGGAGGCTGAGCCTCGGTCTGTGGACCCTGTGGCGAGGGTAGTGCCCTCTGCGACGCATCTCTCTCTGCGGTTGCCCTCCCTCCTGCTGTACAGGTGGATGTGTCACAGCACTCTGTTGTGGAGCTCCACGTGTCAGAGATGGACGGCGTGGATGGCGAGGCTGGTGATGCTGTTCGCCCTCCGAGGAGGTCATGACTGCAGCTACGGCGGCCCCCATCCGCAAGATGTACATCTGAGGGGGTCCGCAAGATAGGTACATGTCTCCGGACCCCGGGGTAAGTGTGCAGGTTGGTGACTTTGACTGTCAGGAGGAGGGTGGTGGAGGCCAAACTTTGTCCCAAGTGACAGAGTGGCCTCCTGCAATGGGTGAGGGTCTCCCCCCCCCCCCCCCCCCACCTGTCAAATGGACCTTTGCAGCTGCCACAGGCTGACAGCTGCAACAGGTCCATTTGACCTGGGAGTGTTTCCCCCAGTGTGGGATCCCACCCCTCCTCACATAATCCCTTAATCAGGTCAGTTAATGACCTAAATAAATACTTTCAAGTGGCATCCCGCTGGCTTTAATTGCCTGCGGGATTCCCACCAGCGGGGGCTGCGCGCGCCACCCGGAAGTGCGCGGGTTAGGGGCGGGCTCCGGTCCCACTCCGGGATTCTCCAATTTTCGGAGCCCCCGCTGCCAGGAACGCACCCGATAGCGGGTGCTAAAATGACGCCCATGACCTCTGGATTATACGTGCAGTACCGTAACCACTACACTATACAAGGCACAAATAGAGCTGTATCGATTTATTTATTTGATTCTAATTTTGCAGGTGATAGGAAATATGTGAATACTCTAACGGTGCAGTACACAAAGTTAAATCAAAGACTTAAACTGCCATTTTGTACAGCTTTTATTTATGTTCAAAATCCAACTAACTATTTGGGAGTAGAAATAGAGGTCATCCACTGAAATTGCCGTGTAAAAATAGCAGTAAACCTTCATATAAAAAAATGCTGCAGTTGTTTTTATTTTTCAAAGCTGAAGTTCATACCAATATCAGTTAGGCCCAACCAAAAATCAGAAACCCAGAATGTATGACCACTAGTTTTTTAATTTTAAAAAAATTGATGCTATGAGTGTGAGGTGGTGTATTTTGGTAGGATGAATAAGGAGGCCACATACAGCTTGGATAATAAATCTAAATTTGGGTAGAGGACCAATAGGATCTAGGGGTACAGATACACAAGCACTAAAAGTAGTGACGCAAGTTAATAAGGCCATTAAAAAAGCAAACCAAGCACTGGGGTTCATTTCTAAACGGATAGAAGAGAAAAGCATTCACTCCCTTCACCACCGGCGCACAGTGGCTGCAGTGTGTACCATCCACAGGATGCTCTGCAGCAACTCACCAAGGCTTCTTCGACAGCACTTCCCAAACCCACGACTTCTACCACCTAGAAGGACAAGAGAAGCAGGTACATGGGAACAACACCACCTGCACGTTCCCCTCCAAGTCACACACCATCCCGACTTGGAAATATATCGCCGTTCCTTCATCGTCGGTGGGTCAAAAACCTGAAACTCCCTACCTAACAGCACTATGGGAGAACCTTCAACACATGGACTGCAGCAGTTCAAGAAGGAGGCTCACCACCACCTTCACAAGGGCAATTAGGGATGGGCAATAAATGCGGATCTCGCCAGCAATGCCCACATCCCATGAACGAATCAAAAAAAAGTTATGTTAAACTTGTATAGAACGTTGGTTAGATCACACATGGAGTACTGTGCTAAGTTCTGGGGATAAATTTTAATGGAGAGCCGGGAAGAGATGGGAGGGGGAGGGGGAATTCCTGACGGGAAACTCGGAAGTACGCGTTTCCCGGACGTCCTTACGATTTTAACTTAAGGACGTCTTTCATTTATTTTTGTAAGTTTCCCGCCCGACAGGCCAGCCAGACTGACAGGCTGGCTGTCAGTCCGACGGGATAACAGCAGGGAGCGGAAGCCAGTAGGTAAGTCTTAGATGGGGTGGATTAGGGGTCATCGGGGAGGGCGGGGGTCGGTCATCGATGGGGGTCATCGGGGGGTCAGTCATCAGGGGAGATTGGGGGATCGGTCATCGGGGGTCAGGTGTCATCGGGGTTCAGTCACCAGGGGGGTCGGTCTTCGGGGGAGTCATCGGGGTTGGCAATCATTGGGAGGTCATCAGGGGGTCAGAGATTGTGGGGGTTCAGAGATCATGGAGCGGGGGCAGAGATCATGAGCCAGGGTCGGAGATCGTTGGGGGGTGTGGGCATTGGCCGATCGCGTGTGTGGGATCGAGGCTGGTTAGGCCTGAAGGAAATAGTCCTGCTCTTCCTGGCCCACAACAGTGCAACCAAGGCACTTACCTGCTGAGCCAGACTTTTTTGCCTCCTCTTACGTGGCGTGAAGCAGAAGGCCCGGGAATCCCGGCCCCCAGGAGTTAAAAATAAAAACCTGTCAAAATGGAGGCTTTTTCTGACCGACCCGCCTCCTGAGAGCACGTTGGTCACCCGCCCCTCGACCGCTTCCGTTAAAACCAGAAGTGGGCGGGTTGGAGACGGGTTTTACATTTTTACAATTTTTACCTTCCCACTCGCCCTCAACCCACCCGTTCGTGGGGTTAAAATTTAGCCCCTGGTCTCCATATTATTAAAAGGATATAGAGGCGCTGGTGAAGGTCCAAAAAGAATTCGCAAGGATGATACCAGAACAGGAAAGGCTGAACAGGCTGGGGCTTTTCTCTCTAAAAAGAGATTCCTGAGGGGTGACCTGATAGAGGCCTTTAAGATTATAAAAGGGTTTGATGGGCTAGATGTAGAGAAAATGTTTTCACTTGTGGAGGAATCCAAAACTAGGGGTTGTAAATATAAGATTGTCACTAATAAATCCAATCGGGATGTCAGGAGAAACTTCTTTACCCAAAGAGCGATAAAATATGGAACGTGCTACCACAAGGCGTAGTTGAGGCAAATAGCATAGATGAATTAAAGGGGAAGCTAGATAAGCACACGAGGGAGACAGGAATAGAAGGGTATGCTGATAGGGTTAGATGAAGAGGCGTGTGAGGAGGCTTATTTGGAGCATGGATCAGTTGGGCCGAATGGCATGTTTCTGTGCTGTAGACTCTACGCAATTCTCTAGGTAAAAAATCAGAACATAGTCAGCATTACTTGCATTCAAATTCATTAAAGCTCACGTTTTAGTTCTTGAAATGTTCTAATATTAATTTTTTGTTAATTTAATTTATATTTAGTAGATTTTAGACTGGGGCTGGTTTCTGGGTGAAGCTCTGTTCCATCTGTCCTTTTTCAAATAAAGGGATATATTGGAACCTCAGTCAGCCAAGTGTTTAGTTTCACCTCTCCGCACAGCACTCTGTAGTCTTGTGATACTAATAGATTGCACTGAAATTAAATTTCAAACAATCTTACAATCACTCTCAGGTCTCCTCACATCATGCTTGGTGTGTGTTCCCTTATCTATTTTATTTTTTTTCTTCCCCTTCTGTAAAGCACCTTGGAATCTTTTATGTTAAGGATGTGATATAAATGCAAGTTTTGTGATGTAAGTTCATTTTTTTCAAAAATGAAATCAATCTTCATGCAGTATGTAGCTAAAATTGTTTGAAAGGACATGTCTTCCTAATTCCTTCTACACAAATTGAATAATGATAGCCATTTACCAGGCTCTGTAAAGTATTGAATGAATATCTGCTCCAAAAGAAAACCTTGCAATTATATAGAACCTAGCCAGTAATGATACACCATGAATGAATAAAGGAATAAGGACAAAATTGAAACTAAAGAAAAAGGCATACACTAAGGACATAGACAACAAAGGAGAGGAAGACAAAACAGAATACGAAAAGGTTTGCAAAGAAAATTCATTAGAAAAAGGAATAGTGCCAGAGGACTGGTGGACAGCTAATGTGATTCCTGTATTTAAAAAGGGAGATAGAACAAGTCCAGGGAACTATAGACCAGTTAGCTTAACGTCGGTGGTAGGAAAGATAATGGAATCCTTACTCAAAGATAGAATAGAAAACAATCTAGAAACCAAAAATATAATAAAGAATAGTTAACACAGATTACGGTAGCATAGTGGTTATGTTACTGGGCTAGTAATCCAGAGGCCTGGACTAAAATCCAAAGTCATGAGTTCAAATCCCGCCACGGCAGCTGGTGAATTTAAATTCAATTAATTAATTTAATTCAATTAAATAAAAAATCTGGAATTAAAATACTAGTATCAGTAATGATGGCCATGAAACTACCGGATTGTCGTAAAAACCCATCTGGTTCACTAATGTCCTTTCGGGAAGGAAGCCTGCCGCCCTTACCCGGTCTGGCCTATATGTGACTCCAGACCCACAGCAATGTGGTTGATTCTTAATTGCCCTCTGAAATGGCCTAGCAAGCCACTCAGTTGTAAAATCTCGCTACGAAAAGTCATAATAAGAATAAAACCGGACGGACCACCCAGCATCGGACCACTAGGCACCGGACACGACAACGGCAAAACACCAAGCCCAGTCGACCCTGCAAGGTCCTCCTTACTAACATCTGGGGACTTGTGCCAAAATTGGGAGAGCTGTCCCACAGACTAGTCAAGCAACAGCCTGACATAGCCATACTCACAGAATCATATCTTTCAGCCAACGTCCCAGACTCTTCCATCACCAGCCCTGGGTATGTCCTGTCCCACCGGCAGGACAGACCCACCAGAGGTGGCGGTACAGTGATATACAGTCAGGAGGGAGTGGCCCTGGGAGTCCTCAACATTGACTCTGGACCCCATGAAATCTCATGGCATCAGGTCAAACATGGGCAAGGAAACCTCCTGCTGATTACCACCTACCGTCCTCCCTCAGCTGATGAATCAGTCCTCCTCCATGTTGAACACCACTTGGAGGAAGCACTGAGGGTAGCAAGGGCACAAAATGTACTCTGGGTGGGGGACTTCAATGTCCATCACCAAGAGTGGCTCGGTAGCACCACTACTGACCGAGCTGGCCGAGTCCTGAAGGACATAGCTGCTAGACTGGGCCTGCGGCAGGTGGTGAGCGAACCAACACGAGGGAAAAACTTACTTGACCTCGTCCTCACCAATCTACCTGTCGCAAATGCATCTGTCCATGACAGTATTGGTAGGAGTGACCACCGCACGGTCCTCGTGGAGATGAAGTCCCGTCTTCGCACTGAGGACACCATCCAACGTGTTGTGTGGCACTACCACCGTGCTAAATGGGATAGATTCAGAACAGATCTAGCAGCTCAAAACTGGGCATCCATGAGGCGCTGTGGGCCATCAGCAGCAGCAGAATTGTATTCCAGCACAATCTGTAACCTCATGGCCTGGCATATTCCTCACTCTACCATTACCAACAAGCCAGGGGATCAACCCTGGTTCAATGAGGAGTGTAGAAGAGCATGCCAGGAGCAGCACCAGGCATACCGAAAAATGAGGTGCCAACCTGGTGAAGCTACAACTCAGGACTACATGCATGCTAAACAGCGGAAGCAACATGCTATAGACAGAGCTAAGCGATTCCACAACCAACGGATCAGATCAAAGCTCTGCAGTCCTGCCACATCCAGTCGTGAATGGTGGTGGACAATTAAACAACTAACGGGAGGAGGAGGCTCTGCAAACATCCCCATTCTCAATGATGGCGGAGTCCAGCACGTGAGTGCAAAAGACAAGGCTGAAGCGTTTGCAACCATCTTCAGCCAGAAGTGCCGAGTGGATGATCCATCTCAGCCTCCTCCCGATATCCCCACCATCACGGAAGCCAGTCTTCGGCCAATTCGATTCACTCCACGTGATATCAAGAAACGGCTGAGTGCACTGGATACAGCAAAGGCTATGGGCCCCGACAACATCCCAGCTGTAGTGCTGAAGACTTGTGCTCCAGAACTAGCCGCGCCTCTAGCCAAGCTGTTCCAGTACAGCTACAACACTGGCATCTACCCGACAATGTGGAAAATTGCCCAGGTATGTCCTGTCCACAAAAAGCAGGACAAATCCAATCCGGCCAATTACCGCCCCATCAGTCTACTCTCAATCATCAGCAAAGTGATGGAAGGTGTCGTCGACAGTGCTATCAAGCGGCACTTACTCACCAATAACCTGCTCACCGATGCTCAGTTTGGGTTCCGCCAGGACCACTCGGCTCCAGACATCATTACAGCCTTGGTCCAAACATGGACAAAAGAGCTGAATTCCAGAGGTGAGGTGAGAGTGACTGCCCTTGACATCAAGGCAGCATTTGACCGAGTGTGGCACCAAGGAGCCCTAGTAAAATTGAAGTCAATGGGAATCAGGGGGAAAACTCTCCAGTGGCTGGAGTCATACCTAGCACAAAGGAAGATGGTAGTGGTTGTTGGAGGCCAAGCATCTCAGCCCCAGGGCATTGCTGCAGGAGTTCCTCAGGGCAGTGTCCTAGGCCCAACCATCTTCAGCTGCTTCATCAATGACCTTCCCTCCATCATAAGGTCAGAAATGGGGATGTTCGCTGATGACTGCACAGTTTTCAGTTCCATTCGCAACCCCTCAGATAATGAAGCAGTCCGAGCCTGCATGCAGCAAGACCTGGACAACATCCAGGCTTGGGCTCATAAGTGGCAAGTAACATTCGCACCAGATAAGTGCGAGGCAATGACCATCTCCAACAAGAGAGAGTCTAACCACCTCCCCTTGACATTCAACGGCATTTCCATCGCCGAATCCCCCACCATCAACATCCTGGGGGTCACCATTGACCAGAAACTTAACTGGACCAGCCATATAAATACTGTGGCTACGAGAGCAGGTCAGAGGCTGGGTATTCTGCGGCGAGTGACTCACCTCCTGACTCCCCAAAGCCTTTCCACCATCTACAAGGCACAAGTCAGGAGTGTGATGGAATACTCTCCACTTGCCTGGATGAGTGCAGCTCCAACAACACTCAAGAAGCTCGACACCATCCAAGATAAAGCAGCCCGCTTGATTGGCACCCCATCCACCACCCTAAACATTCACTCCCTTCACCACCGGCGCACTGTGGCTGCAGTGTGCACCATCCACAGGATGCACTGCAGCAACTCGCCAAGGCTTCTTCGACAGCACCTCCCAAACCCGCGACCTCTACCACCTAGAAGGACAAGGGCAGCAGGCGTATGGGAACAACACCACCTGCACGTTCCCCTCCAAGTCACACACCATCCCGACTTGGAAATATATCGCCGTTCCTTCATTGTCGCTGGGTCAAAATCCTGGAACTCCCTTCCTAACAGCACTGTGGGAGAACCGTCACCACATGGACTGCAGCGGTTCAAGAAGGCGGCTCACCACCACCTTCTCGAGGGCAATTAGAGATTGGCAATAAATGCCGGCCTTGCCAGCGACGCCCACATCCCGCGAACGAATAAAAAAAAAGGATTTCAAAAGGGAAGGTCATGCTTGATCAACCTTATTGAATTCTTTGAAGAAGTAACGGAAGCAGTCGACAAGGGTAATGCAGTAGATGTAATATATTTGGATTTTCAAGAGGCCTTCGATAAGGTATACTCTGACTAAGGTCAGAGCATGTGGAGTCAGGGGACAAGTAGCAGAATGGAGAGCAAACTGGCTACAAAACAGAAAACATAGTAGGGGTTAAAGGTAGTCACTCAGACTGGCAAAAGGTGAGAAGTGGTGTTCCACAAGGATCACTGCTGGAACCACTGTTGTATACCATTTACATAAACTATTTGAACTTAGGTAGTACAATTTCAAAATTTGAGGACAACATCAAATTGGAGGGTATAGTTAATACCGAGAAGGACTGCGACAAAATACAGGAAAACATTAATAAACTTGCAGATTGTGTGTCTAATTTGCAAATGAATTTCAAAATAGATTAGTTTGAGGTATTACATTTTGGTAGGAAGAATAAGGGGGCCACAAACTGCTGGATAATAAGAATCTAAATGTAGTAAAGGAGCAGAGGGATCTGGGAGTACAGATACACAAATCACGAAAAATAGTGAAGCAGGTTAATATGGCCATAAATAAAGCAAACCAAGCACTGGGGTTCATTTCTATTGGGATAGAATTGAAAAGCAGTCCCATATTGGGACTTCAATATCAAGTGTAGAATCTTGGTTTGACCACACTTGGAGCACTGTGAACAGTTCTGGTCTCCATATTATAAAAAGGTTATAGAGGCAATGGAGAAGGTGCAAAAAAGATTTACTAGGATGATGCCAGAACTGAGAGGTTATACCTATCAAAAAAGATTGAGCAGGCTGGGGCTCTTTTCTCTAGAAAGGAGAAGACTGAGGGGTGAGCTGATAGAGGCCTTTAAGATTATGAAAGGGTTTGATAGGGTGGAAGTAGAGAAGGTGTTTCCACTTGCGGGGGAGACCATAACTAGGGGCCATAAACATAAGATAGTCACTAATAAATCCAATGGGGAATTCGGAGGAACTTCTTTACCCAGGGAGTGGTTAGAATGTGGAACTCACTACCACAAGAAATAGTTGAGGCCACTACCATAGATGCATTTAAGGGAAAGTTAGATGAACACATGAGGGAGAAAGGAATAAAAGGACATGCTGATAGGGTTACATGAAGTAGGGAGGGAGGAGGTTCATGTGGAGCATAAACACTGGCATGGACCTGTTGGGCTGAATGACTTGTTTCTGTGTTATATCTTCTACTAATTCTATATAAAATATTGATTTATTTAAATATAGTTAGTTAAATAAATTAGAAATGTAATATATATGCACACAATATTTCAATACATAATTATAACCTACTTTTGCTAATTTTGTATCTTTGAAAGACAATGATATGGGCCACATCCATGCAAGACAATTCAATATCAGAATATCAAGTAGACTAAAGTGAGAAAATGATGGCATTTTTATATGATGCTATACAATAGGCCCAAATTTTTCCTGATTGTACCTGTTCTGGCCATTTTAATTTTTGTCTGTGTATGACCTGTAATTATCCCTTCCTAAATTATATGTACCTGCTGCCAAACTCCTCACATTCTGAAGATCTCTGATTAGTGTTTAATTTCCCCTCTGTTTCCATATTCCTGTTTTAAGATATTTCTGAGCAGAGTTTAATAAAAGGCCCCCGGCCAAAAATAGTGCATAATTTTACTGTTATCATTCTAAGTGGGTTTACTATCAGCAGCTGCCTGCAGCCACAACTTTTCTATTAAACCAGAAGCCCACACACAGATTTCATTTTACTGCTGCAACCACTTTGATAAACTGACAGTGGCATCGCAGCTCTCCAAACATATTCTGTTTTCATTAAATGGCTAATCTAAAACCAATCAAGCAAAACACATAGAATTACTGTCCTGAATAACAATGCTTTTTGCCTACCATTGTATCACATTAATACAAATCCACAGTAATTGGTTGAGTATAATTGACCTACTGTTTCCATACAAGTACTTGTTTTGGCTCGTATCTTCAATGTGGGCCGAATTAGGGGACTTTCCCCAGCATCGTACCATAGGATGTACAAGGAATATCTGATCCAGGACATTGCAAGCATTCTGCAGAAGAAAACAAAGGGAGGCTGCCACCTGAAGATACAACATTTTTAATTAATTTCTACTCTCTATTCCTCGATGTCACACTGTTAACGTGCCTGGGTGTAGTCTGATGTCTACCCAGAGAGCGATGTGCAAACAACATGCTCCGCAGACAGCACCGCATCACTGCAGCTCTTACTAAATCAGCCTCCTACATTAAAACCTGTGATTTGTCTTTGTCATGGTGTGGTGAACATAAGCTCCCACTGAGGCTGAGAGGCCTTTGAAGAAATCATTTTAGCAAGGATGAATTGAAGGAGGCTGCGCCCTGCTCTGCTGCAAGATAATCCATTCTCCACGAGACAGCCCATTAGTTTTGCTGGTGATTTTAGGCTCCAGGCTCGCGAAAGTTGGCACTACATTTAGTCACTTTAATTGTTCTGTTAATGAATTCAAAGTCACTGCAGGGCTTCCTGAGACACCAATTTACATGTTAACCCATCTCCATCGGAATTTGGTGAGGTTGCAGCTCCTAGTAAGTTACCTAAACACTATCTGACCAAAACACTATCTGACTGTCTCTGACCAAAACACTATCTGCCAGTTTGATTACATTTCACAAATCAAGGCAATAATTGCAACATACACATTAATCAACTGCACAGCAGAATTTGAACAAACTACTGGATTTCTGCCAGAAGTTGTTTTGCATATCTAAACATTTCTCTAAGCACTCAGCTCTGTGGAATATTAATTATTATACCAGCTGTTTCAATTTCCCTTATATTATAGTGGACAGTAACAGTAAAGTCATTTTAAAAAATTTAAATAGTCCATTATGCACCCTTTCATGGATGATAAGTATTCTGGTAAAATATATACTCTTCTGCACAGGTGCAAGAAAAACATCCTGTATGAAAGCTGAACCTCTAAAGAGTAAGAACTCGCAGTGGTGTCCAAATAAATTATAATAATTAAGATTTCCAATAATTTGTGGGAACCAATTCTGAGATTCCTCTAGAAATACATTTAGTTTTTCCTCTGTTGTTTTCTTAATCAATATTCGGATAAAGAATTATCAACCATTGATAGTGCCTTCCTCATTCTTCAAATATGTATTATTCATAAATCATAGAAATTAGTCCCTTGTCCCAATGGTCTTGGGGAAATATGTGATCAACATAAAGACCATGAAGTCATAAAGTTATTGTTGACAATTGCTTGTCTATTGACTGTTTGCATCCAATATAAAAAGCTTTACATTAAATATAACAAATATACAAACATGTCATCGGCCTACCGATTGTCAGTTCATTTGAACCTATGCTACATAATACATAATATACAATAATTTTTAAACAAAAACCCCATTCAAAGGCTGTATGGATAGATGAGAGGGAACGCGGTATTAGCTCGTACAAATTATTGAAATACATTATTCAAAAAATGAAGATACTTGCAAAGGTAGGTAATTCCTCTTCTTTTTTTGCATTTCCCACTCTCCACAGATGCATGCTGAAGTATTAAGATCCAGGAGGACAGAGTCCTCCACAATAGGTTTTAGTAGCATTTAAGAGAACAAATCTGCCAAAGGTGAGATCCAAATCTGTCAAATCCAATGAGTAAAGCTTTGTGAATGTGAGCAGATTGTTCCATGAAGCAGCCTTACAGATTAGTTTAATAGTAACATGACTGAACAGTGGAGAAAACATTCTACTACCCATTCAGTTATACTCTGTTTGCTTAATGATTTACCCATAGTCTTTGAAACATAAAAAATTAGCAGTTATCAGGGTTTATAAAATGATTCAGTACATCTGATGCAAAACTATAAAGCTTTATATGCATCTAAAAAAAACAAAGTTAATGATATGACTTCATTTTCTGAGGATTAATATAGAATGAGGAAATGATAATCTTGACCTAAGTGTTTCTTGTAAGACCCCAATAAAAGTTCTATTTGGGCACCAAAGGCATCTTTTCCATGAAATGGAAGTTGAACACTTTTTGGTGCAATTCATTTAGTAGGGATGCTAAGCAAAGCCAGAACAGCAACAGAGAACATGATCAGTTTTATATATTCATTTTACAATACAAGGAAGATTTTTTAATTATCTATGAAATTTTATTAAGATCATTTTCAATTCTTCTTTTCTCTAATGCCCCATTCTTCCACTACTATTTTATACAGAAGCTGGAAACTTTCATTTTGCCACATGTTCACCCTGCTTGTTGCAGCTATGTTTCTGGAATGTTCTGTTACATGCGGCACTCTTATCTTTTGGGTCATGCTATCCTTTATATATTCTGATAGAAGTTTTCCAGACTTGTGCTCGTTGAAACATATAAATTACTTTCTCCACAAAAAGGGTTGCACTTACAAATATTTCTAAGTATCCATTCAGAACAATTCACTAATGCAGTGCAATGCAAATTGGTATGTTGAACACATTGGACAATGTAATAATGCAAGAAAGGCCAATAATAGTGCTTTATGAATCTCCAAAATCTTTCAGTAAGCTTCAAACACCAATGTTCAATTTTTGATTAGTAATTGAATTGGGTGGAAGAAAAAAATTAAATATATTTCCTTAAGTCTGTCGGTGGTATTAAAGTTGGCTTAACTGACGTTTGGTGCTATTAGAACAAGAATTTTAAAAGATTGGAACATGGTTTCTTACTTAAGTCATTTGGATCTACCATTGATGATTGGCAAAACTAGATTTTTTTTCATTTCCCAAGTAGCAGTCATTTGGTAAAATTACCAACACTGAACATCTCCAGATATATTCTAGCAAATTCATTCCCTCCACCTCCTTTTTTGGCTAGTATTGGCTCCAGTAGATCATCATGACTGGATATTGAGCAGAATCTATTCAGGAAGTTTGCTCTACATTAACATGTTTCCACAGTGAGAGGTTGTAAAGCTGGTATTGCTGATTTTAACGATGAAGTGGAAGGGGCGGGAAATTTCTTTTTTTGCTAGAACAGAATATTTGGCAGACATGGAAATATTATAAATATTGGCCCAGAATTTGCTGGAGTGCATCATCTCGTGGTGCGCCCCATTAGTTAGGCTTTCTCTCTCATCCTTCAACTCAAAAAATGTTTGCATCGCAAATTGCTGGAAGTGTGAGCTGATAGCAGTGCCATGAGGGCAACGGGGCATCTGGGACCTTGGTGAACAATGACACCAACAGTCTATTTAAATAAGCTTGATTTCCATTTTTGTGCCACACTTGATTCTTTTTGTGATGCCAGGCACAGAGAAACTGCCAATATTTATGTTAGAGTATAGTGTCCTCTGCTGGGCAGATTATCCTGAAGAATCCTAACTTTAGAACAATAGGATTCCTCCTACATCTTTTTGTGAATTAAAATGAACCAAACTATTTATCAATTACTGTGAAGTCAACTTTGTCACAAAAAATGTAAAATTTATAGAACTAGTAAAGGCAGAAGATCACACTCCCCCTCAAAAATTACCTCAATGCCTTCTACAATTTTCCATTTGATTAATGGTTCAATTGCCATCTCTCATGCTATACAGAAGAAGTGATCTTACAATGCTTTTGTGGTCTAACACATACTATTATTGAAAAATCTCATTGAACTAGTTATCAAAACTAAATAAAATGGTTCCTTGCAGCATCCAGGGTTCTAAATTGGGCCGTGTAACTGCTGTTGTTTTGGCGCTGCATGCCTCTCTGACATCCAAAATGGCATCTTGGATGCGCACGTACATTTCCAGCGTGACGTGCGCCGGACGCCATCTTGGTATAGGAGTTAACGCATGCGCAAATTCTGAACGCTGGAAGCATGTAAAGTAGGAAGAAAATGCGTGCAATCAGTGTGCAATGCTGATTTAAAGTGATAGACACCATTTTGGACCTTATTGCTCAACTCAATTCACAGTCTTAACCCTGACAATCTGAACATGTCTTACAGTGCCTGAAGGACTCCCTCCACCAGCACTATTTAAAGGGGCCATGCAGGTGTTGCAGGTTAGTTGCTGGATTATTGCTTCAGGCTGCTGGTGGAGTAGGAAGTGTTTTTTGAAGCTCCCTACACTTACTGAGAGTTCCTAGACTACATTTGAGAGTGGTTTGGCAGGTACTGTCTTACGGTTCAGAAAGTTAAAACTGTGGTTGAAAAATATTCCTGGCAACCATGGGAGGTCTGCTAGGGCTCCCGCTGGGGATTGAGCACGACTGGGAGCATGCAGAGAGGCCATGCATAGCAGGTCAAGCTGCGAGGTGATGGAGGACGGGGAGGCGCAGGGCACTGAGCAGGAGGCCCTAACCAATGAGGGCTTTCTGGGACCAATTCTCTTACCTTAATACGACCAAGGAGGATTGCATCCAACGCCTGAGGTTCACCAAGGAAGCCGTGACCGAGATCTGTCAACTGGTGCGGCCACAACTGCAGCCTCAGAGCAGGGCAAGGACAGCATTGCCTGTGGCTGTGAAGGTTACCTTGCACTGAATTTCTACGGCTCAGGGTCATTTCAGGCCTCTGCTGGCGACATGTGCAACATCTCGCAGTATGCAGAGCACTGCTGCATAAGGGAGGTCACAGATGCACATGAGGAACAGGTTCATCACCTTTCCTCGCGACAGAGACAATCAGAATGAGCAAGCAGGGGGGTTCACTCACATTGCTGGCTTCCCCATGGTGCAGGGTGCCATTGACTGCAAGCATAATGCCCTGCGTGCCCCGCATATCAACTCGGCTGTCTTCGGCAACCGAAAGGGCTTCCCCCCCCGAACGTGCGGCTGGTGTGCGACTACACGCACCGAGTCTTGGAGGTCGATGCCCGCTATCCTGGGAGCAGTCACAACGCCTTCGTCATGCAGCAGTCCAACGTGCCAGCTATCTTTCACCCGACTCCTCAAGTCAAAGGCTGGCTACTGGGCGACAAGGGCTATCCCCTCACGCCGTGGGTCATGACACCGGTCAGGAACCCATGCATATGTGCACAGCAGGCCTATAATGAGAGCCATGCTGCCACATGCAACATCGTGGAGCACACCATTGGCCTCCTCAAACAAAGCCTCCGCTGCCTGGACCGGTCTGGAGGAGCTCTGCATTACTCTCCTGAGCGGGTGGGCAGATTCGTGGTGGTATGCTGCATGCTGCACAACCTCGCCATCATGAGGGACCAGCCATTGCCACCAATGATTGGAGAAGACCGTGAGCCAGAGGCTGAGGAGGAGGAGAAGGAGGAAGAGGAGGAGGAGAAGGAGGAAGAGGCTGAGGAGGAGGAGGGGGTACAGCCAGGAGAGGAAGTGGAGGAAGATGCAAGGGTACAACAGGAACCACACACCTTGTCTGCAAGGGCTCTGCGTGCTCGCCTGATCCGTGCCCACTATCAATAATGTCAACTACATCCCCTACACTCCCCACCTTTCCGCTCCCACAAGACAATCAAATCGCCCTCCATCTGATTACACGTTGATTTCCCTCTCAGCTCATTGCATAAATAAAAACCACCACCAAAAGCAAAATCGAAGTCTCATTTACCAATGAATAAATGAAATTATGCAAACAAAGCAGAACTATTCACCCTTGTGCATTCCCTTAGTGCCTTTTGTTCGTGTGCCTTTACCTATCCTAGTGCTCCTACGAGGTGCTTCCCCAGTGGCTGGAGCGTGGGTGGTAGGAGTCTGCTGGCCTTCAATGGAAGAGCATGCAGATGGCCTTGGAGGACGACCTCAAGCAGCTCTGGGCCGGGAGGGCCCGGCTTCAGACTGCACCATCTCAGCATGGGCTGCAACAGTCTGGCCTGGCTGGCCGATAGGCAACAACAGGGGCACTGGCGAAGTGTCAGGGGTGGGAGCAGGAAGGCTGTCGTCCTGAGAGAGGACAGCAGGTCCGACTGCCACTCACATGGGGCGGTGACTCAGCAATCCTGGTGATCAGCTGGAGAACGGATTGCTGGAGTGCTGTGGTGCCCTGGAAGCCCCGTTACACAGTGATCCCCAGACCCATGATAGCAGCAATCTGAGCTTCCAAGGCAGCAATCTGAGCTCCAAATGCAGCAGTCAGACCTTGGATGGCAGATGTTTGCGCTGCAATGGAAGCTGTGACATCAGTCATCAGACGCTGCATCATGGTGGGTTCCACAGGTCCGCTGATGGAGGTGACCACCCGTTCCATGTTGGAAAGGATGGGCTCCGAGCTCTGCGCAAAGCCCTGTGCCAAGTTGGACTCCTCCATGCCCCTTCTCATTGTGCACAGGCTTTCTGGCAGGCTTTCCAGTGCCCCAAGCATTTGTTGGTGTACGCCCATCAGCCGTCTTCTGTCGCCTGGCCCATCAAAGTCCTCATCTGACTCCTCTGCAGCAGAACTAGTGAGCGACCTCGTCCTCTGGTGAGCTGGCACCCGTGGTATCCATTCCTCCCGCCCCGGCTCCTACGCACTCGTGCTCGGTGTCTCACCGCGTGCAGATCCCTCCTCTAACCTAGCCTCTAAAGGACGCGCATTGTCAGTCTCTGAGCTGGTGGAAGAAAATGTCAGATCGAGTGACGGTGTGGCTTCAGTGTCCCCCTCCCCCTCCACCTCCTCCTCCTCCTCCTCCTCAGACGGTGCTGCCACGTGTTCTTGGCTATCTGCAATGACAAAGGGAAACAGGTTGAGTTGTGGAGTGGGGAGAGGAGCAAGTAAGACATGCGTGCTGACAGCATCTGCAGCACGTGAGTCAGAAAAGGTTATGGCAGGAGGGAGATGTGGAAAAGGAGAAGAAGATTAGATATGCAGAAACCTCCTTCATCGGGACCTCCACCGACGGCCCGCCCAATGATCCGAAGCACTGTCTCCTCTTGGGAGGTGAGGACATGTAAGTGTCCCCGTCCACCCTCAGGTCTCTCCTGCTGCCGGCTGTTATGCACCACCTGCTCCTGCAAGACAGAGGACAGTGTGTCATTCAGTGTCCTGCAAGGTGTGTGGGTGATGTGTCTGTTGTGGTCGAATAGCTGCCAGTTGTGTGACCTGTGAGTGATGGTTTTATGGCCTGCAAGTGTGGTGCTATGTGCGGGTGAGATGCAGCATGCTGAGTGCAGCATTGTGTATGGATGGGCAGCGTTTGATGGTGGGTGGGTGATGGGGAGTGTGATGCATGAAGCAGTGGTGCAGTTGGTAGGATGTGCCACTTGACACTTGCATTCACTCACCTTGACCACTCGTGTCAAATCACTGAACTTCTTTCGGCACTGCACCCAAGTGCGTGGTGCAATGCTCCTGGCGTTGACTTCCTGAGCTCCAGCCTGCCAACGCCTGCGGAGCTACAGTCTGGAGGTTCTCCTGCAACCCTTCGGTTGTCCCTCCTATCATCCACCCCTTCCACCAGGGCCTCCAGTGCATCATCGTGAAGCATGGAGCCCTCTCTCGTGCCGGTCCTACTATTCTCATGGCCATTTATTCCTCCTCCTGGTAAGCTGTGTACCTGCCATTTGAAATGTGCACCTGCACCTTTAAGAGGTGCAGGCTGCTGATGACGTGCGCTGTGCACGCCCTATTTCCAACTTCCTCATTCTCCGTGCAGCCTCTCAACAGCGTGGGTAATGCTGGCTGCACGGAGATATCATGGTAAGTAGCAGGCAGCACGAAGTTCACGTGCTGCCTGTGTAGGGGCCATCGGGCGTGGGCACTAACGCATCATGCTACCCCCGCCTGAAAACTGCCCTTATCAAATTATTCCCCCCCAGTCTTCAATCATTTTTTATTATCTTTCAGTCATTAAATGTTATTTGAAACTTGCAACGTGAGACAAGCAGCACTCTGAATCAATAGCTATGTCTGGTAATCTTCAGTGAAAGCAATGTGTCTTTGTAACATGGGTATCTACAGTATTTTATTAACTAGTCAGCGCAGTCTAAACCAGACTGCAGCTCTGTATGGAAACCATTCCATTAGTATTAGAATTTAAAAACATAAACATTGGAAATTTTAAGCTATCCTTTCAGTGACACAAAATTATGAAAAGTTGTCATATTTCACTGTGCTGTTTTTGTTTAAATCAACACAATAGTTATATAAGTGGATCATGAATCTGGCAACACACAAATATACCCTCAAGATTAGTATTTTAAATTATTATCGCTACCACTATTGCCACTATGAGTTTTAATGAGAAACTCTTTGTTACAATTGTATAAGATGTCCTTTGTGCATTTTCTCGTCAGTCTTCACATAACCATAGTGTGATGGAAGGTATTAAAGAAAACAAAGCCCCACAAAACAGTCCCATTAACTGTTTATGGCTTAACTGCTGACCAGGTCACCTTGTTGAGTTTCAGGGTTTGTCTCTGTGCAATCTACTTGACTGATTAGCAGTGGGCAAACTGGGTAATCCACAATTCATCCTGATATACTGGACAAGCTAAATATAAATGATAGTGCCTAGTGCCTGCAAAGATATGACAAAGTAGGTGGAAAACATTTCTAAAAATAAATCCACAGAAGATATTGTATGTAAAAAAATGTTCCTGTCTTTTCAAACTTTACTCCATAAAAATAGCTGCAAATTTGATGAAGCACAATATAAATGCAAATTCTTTCATTCTTTTTAATTAAACCCTTTTGTGCAGACAAGTGCCAGGCAATGACCATCTCCAACAAGAGAGAGTCTAACCACCTCCCCTTGACATTCAACTTCATTACCATCGCAAAATCCCCCACCATCAACATCCTGGAGGTCACCATTGACCAGAAACTTAACTGCACCAGCCACATAAATACTGTGGCTATAACAGCAGGTCAGAGGCTGGGCATTCTGTGGTGAGTGACTCACCTCCTGACTCCCCAAAGCCTTTCCACCATCTACAAGGCACAAGTCAGGAGTGTGATGGAATACTCCCCCCTTGCCTGGATGAGTGCAGCTCCAACAACGCTCAAGAAGCTCGACACCATCCAGGACAAAGCAGCCTGCTTGATTGGCACCCCATCCACCACCCTAAACATTCACTCCCTTCACCACCGGCGCACCGTGGCTGTATTGTGTACCATCCACAGGATGTGCTGCAGCAACTCGCCAAGGCTTCTTCGACAGCACCTCCCAAACCCACGACCTCTACCACCTAGAAGGACAAGGGCAGCAGGCATATGAGAACAACACCACTTGCATGTTCCCCTCCAAGTCACACACCATGCCGACTTGGAAATATATCGTCGTTCCTTCATCGTCGCTGGGTCAAAATCCTGGAACTCCCTACCTAACCGCACTGTGGGAGAACCTTCACCAGACGGACTGCAGCAGTTCAAGGCGGCGGCTCACCATCACCTTCTCAAGGGCAATTAGGAATGGACAATAAATGCTGGCCTTGCCAGCGACGCCCATATCCCATGAACGAATAAAAAAAATTTAGAGAGAGCTAACTGTCCCATCAGCTCTCTGCTAACATCAACATTTAACAGCTATTAGAAAGATTGTGAGCAGAAAGCTATACATGCACACTTGTACGTTTCCCCTGCCAGAACATATCAAGGGGCCAGCAGCATAACTTGGGTCTGACCAGTTTTAAACAAGTACTGGTCTCAAGTTGGTAGCTGTAGTTTAATGGCGATTTAAAACATGCAGTTGCCTGGAATGGCATTTTCACAGTTCTCTATAGGAGTCATGCTCCAGCAACGCTGGTTAGTCTGCAATTAAACTAAGTACAAAGGACAGAAGTCCAAGAAATGTCAATGTCTGGAAGAAAGTTTATTCTGCAGCAGTAAAGTAGTCCATGAAGCTTCTCTGCTAATTTTCTGTACAGACTTTTTGTATTCATACAAAAGGTTGAGTTACAGTTGTAGGAGCTCTGTGATCCTGACATGAACAAGAACCTGTGGCCTACAAAGAAATTACAGCCTTTGCATTTATATAGTACATAATCACATGTATATATTATCATAAATCCTGCTTGTAGCACATACTTCCTGTACACATTAGCCTTACTTCCTGTGTCACAGATTTATAATGTAAACTCCTTATGTCAACATGTCACAATGGAAAAACCCTTTCTAAACAGGTTAACATTTCAACATCACTATTTGTTGATGCACCAATCGAATCACTCAAAACGATTTTTGAAAAACCTTTCATCCGCCATTTTAACCTGAACCACTGGAACAGGCAGATGGGGCTTTGATTTAACATTTCATCCAAAGGATGGTAATTCCAACAATGTAGCGTTTGCTCTGAACTTTATTGGAGCGTGATGGAATACTCCCCCCTTGCCTGGATGAGTGCAGCTCCAACAACGCTCAAGGGTGAGGCTTAAACTCACAACTTTCTGTCTCATAGGTGAGAATGTACCAACTGAGCTCGACTGACCCAAAAATCCTGGCAACTCTTCTGATGATGCTCCAGCTACAGATTGCTCCAATACTGTGGGGTGGGGTGGTGGGATGCGGTGGAGGGGTGGAGGGGAAGGTGGCGAGCATTGAGTTAGCTGTCCTCAACCGCTTCACACAGTTTTGGATTTACTGAGTTACTTGTAATTATACAGAAATTACAATATGGACACATGCCACTCAGCCCAACCTGTTCACGTTGGTGTTTATCCTTCACATCAGCAGTAGTTCGAATCCCATGTGCTTACCTTGTTCCCATACCTCTTTATTCTTTTTTCCTGGGTTCAGGAGTAAGATAGATCTGTTTTTATGCATTCTGAAAACAGGACCACAATATTTCAACACTAAGAAATAAACAAAGAACTTGCATTAATACCAGGCCTTTCATGCCCTCAAGGCATCACAAAGCACTTCACAGCTAATGAAGTACTTTTGAAGTGTAGCGACACTTGTAACACAGGCAATCATGGCACCCAATTTGTGCACAGCAAGGCCCCATAAACAGCATTAAATAAATTACCAGATTATTTGTTTTTAAGTGGTATTGATTGAGGGATAAATGTTAGCCAGAACAACTCCACTGTTCTTCTTTGAATAGGGCCATGGCATCCTTTATGTCCACCTGAGAGGGCAGATAGGACTTCGATTTAATATCTCATCCAAAAGGCAGCACCTTTGATGGCACTGCACTGAAGTGTCAACCTAGATCATATGCATAGTTTGTGGAAGTGGGCTTGAACCCACAACATTCTGATTCAAAGGCAAGAGTGCTACCACTGAGCCATGGCTGACACACCTTTATCACCAATAGGTGGATATTGGAGATGAAAAGAAAAACCTGAAATAAATAATGGGTCCATTGGAACATGGTGAAAGAGAAGATCATTTTTGTTTGAGACACTTTGTCAGAACGCAGCTGGCTAGCCATTAGCTTCACAAAATGAAGTTGCTGATGGTAACCAGTACGGGTATGATTTTGCGAGGATTTTAATTCTTCTGCTATTTTTCCTACCAGTTATGACATTGGTTTGTTCCTTTGTGTTCCCTCCATGTGTTAGTAATCGCAATTGCAAACAGAAAAAGCAAGCAATTGTTTGCTACTATTCACATCAATGGAGCAAAAGGATTCAAAATTGCATTTCCTGATATGCAGTGACTGAATTTATTTCCATACCTTCCTGATCTATGAAGCGGTAACCAAATAAAAAAGATTTAAAACTGGATAGAAGCAGATTTACAACCAATAAAACGCATGCATGAAAAATAGTCTTCTACAACATGACAAGCTAAGAATATCACTTATTAATGAAAGCTGAATTACAGCCAGTGGGATTTTAACATCAAGATAGGTCCATTAAATGAAATATCAGAACTAGGAATAGGCAAAAGCACCTTATGGTTTCCCCTCTGAAATATTCTGGGGATCGCCAACAGTATAGTTTGGGCTTAAGAGCAGTAAAGATTTTCTTTAAGTAATTATTGCAACTGAATTAATTCAACACTGAAATTGTTCTTACAGTTCCAATTGAAAGTCAATCAAAACCGCATCAAAGTTTTCCAACATTTTAGACTAGATGTTATTATATCATTAGATTACCAGTTGTGTCATAGGTATTTCCTCAATTTACTAACCTGTTACCTTTCAAGAGAATTAACATGACAGACATCACCTCTTTAATAGTTGAGTAATTGTACAGAGTACACATTCATTTTACATCATGGAGTCTCATGCCACTAGAAGAAAACACTTGGTTATAAGCAAAATTGATTTCCTTTGACAGAAATTTACAGCGTTAAAAATAATGAAAAGAATCTGCACATGGATCAAACTTGTTGTGAAGCGAATGTTACGATTATTGTATATGTTTGCTCATACCAAAAATAGAGATCAAATAATGATATATATAGCCAGTATCAGAAGGTCAAAAGTACTTTTCCTAACAAAAGCGGTAAGTTAACCATTCACAATGTTTTATTAATAGCAAAGGCTTATTATAATCCTTGCCAATTGTGGAGTATTTGTGACCTTTTTGATCTGTGAATAAAGTAATGTCGTGCACTGTTAATTTTTAATGTTATATCTGAATACATGAAAAATGACAGCAGCATATGAGAGGCTGCTGATTAAAGTGCTTTGTATTGTGAAAAGCATAATTAAATAACTCTCAAATCCATTACTCTCAGAAAGGAGGATATATTTCAGATGAAATTAGAATCTCAAATGAAATGGCCAGATAACCATCCAGTTAATAAACTATTTAATTATGCCTGCTAGGCTGTGCAATACTCTGTAATTTTGTTTTAGTCACCAAACTATTTAATAAATTAAATGACAAATCACATTTCTGAGCTTCTCTATCCTTATAACTGCACAGTATAGAATCTAAATATAGAACATTATGATTTAACAAATAGCTGTCTTCTTTAGCCAATAAAACATTTACTTTGCAATTTGCATTGTCAAGGCATGTTATAATGGTGACTGGATACAAAGATGCGTATAAAGCAATGGGCCAGATTTTGCTGCAGCAGGACATCTAATAGAGTCTGCCATTAGTTAGACTTGCCCCTGCACACTTCAGCTCCAAATATTATTGTCCACTGAGTTGCTGAAAGTACGAGCTGATAATGGCGCAGGGAGGGGAACGGGGCAACTGGGACCTGAGTGATCAGGGCAAGCAACTGTGTATCTCCTTAACCAAACAGATTGAAGGATTGAGAAATTAACAGCGGAAGGACTGAGAAGGAAGTGTAAATTAAAGTGGGTGATTTTTTTAAAATTCGTTCATGGGACGTGGGCGTCGCTAGCAAGGCCAGCATTTATTGCCCATCCCTAATTGCCCTCGAGAAGGTGGTGGTGAACCGCCTTCTTGAACCGCTGCAGTCCGTGTGGTGAAGGTTCACCCACAATGCTGTTAGGAAGGGAGTTCCAGGATTTTGACCCAGCGACAATGAAGGAACGGCGATATATTTCCAAGTCAGGATGGTGTGTGGCTTGGAGGGGAACGTGCAGGTGGTGTTGTTCCCATGTGCCTGCTGCTCTTGTCCTTCAAGGTGGTAGAGGTTGTGGGTTTGGGAGGTGCTGTTGAAGAAGCCTTGGCGAGTTGCTGCAGTGCATCCTGTGGATGGTACACAGTGCGCCGGTGGTGAAAGGAGTGAATGTTTAGGATGGTGGATGGGGTGCCAATCAAGCGGGCTGCTTTGTCCTGGATGGTGTTCAGCTTCTTGAGTGTTGTTGGAGCTGCACTCATCCAGGCAAGTGGAGAGTATTCCATCACACTCCTGACTTGTGCCTTGTAGATGGTGGAAAGGATTTGGGGAGTCAGGAGGTGAGTCACTCGCCGCAGAATACCTAGCCTCTGACCTGCTCTTGAAATGACAAGACTTAACTTTCTGTGGCGAGTTTAGTTCGTATCTAATGGTGAGGCAGAGAGCGAGATGCCATTTTCGTGAAGCTAACGGCAGAGCGGTACAAGTCGGACGGTAACTTTCGGGTATTGGCATTTAACCATGCATCTGCCCCTCGTCTGAAGTTCCTGTACCATTAAGGCATAAGTAACGGTGAGTCACCGTTATTTTGACAGCAAATTCTGGCCCAATATGATCACCACACCTTCTAGTCAATCTAAGATGAAACCTCAAGGCATCACTGGACTGGTCGAGTTATTTATTATTCTTGGACCAAATGACACTCCAGTTAATGGTATTCAATCGATTCACCACATTGTTTTCCCTCCAATAGTGATAGTGCAAGGGGTTTTAGTCCAATCTAACGGAGAGGAAGAAAATATGAGAAGTACTGGTAATAAAACAGTAGAGTTTTTGTAGTAAAAACAGAAAATGCTAGGAACACTGAGCAGGTCATGCAACATCTGTGGAGAGAGAAACAGTTAACATTTCAGGTCTATGATTTTTTTTAACCAGAACAGAAGTGTTTTTGCAGTGGTGTACTGACCATGGCCCATTCCTAATAATTCCACTTCCTCAAAGGCAGCATAACAAGTCTCACTGTTCACTATTCACAAAAGAATTCTGGATTATTGGAGTTATTTTTTAAAAATATATTTACAGGCCTCTAACCACAACATATGGATTCTTTGTGGTCTTTTGTGTGATTATAAAAGTTTTTATGGGGATTTTCTGCACTCAGATAGGAAATGTCCACTGAAATTCTCTGCATTATGTGAATGTATTTCCTCTCCAGTAAATTGTCATAAATACAACTTACCAAAACATATGTCAGAAATTACATTGAATTGCGTTTAAATTACCCAGTGATTACAATGTATCATTGTTATGGTTCCAGCACTCGGAATTACACTTAAGAGTTAGTGTTAACACTGATGCACAGACTGTCAATAACATTTTGGCCCCATCACTGTATAATACCACAAGCTCTAATTATATGAGTTGCCTGCATTGGATTTAGATCTGAAGAAAGAGGAACATTTTGAAAGGACTTATTACTGCTAAAATAACTGTATATTTTTCACTCCCAGCACTCTGCCGGATGGCTACACTATGGAGTTAGATTCTCCAACCCCAACAAATCCTCTAGGTTAGCCAAATTAGTGCTGCTAATGCAAATTCTCAATATGGAATATGGCTAGCACTGGGAGCTGGCTCATTGAAGGGGTAAAATTTTCCACAGAAAGGGCTGCAGCAGTTTAAAGGGAAACTGGCCACTCTGAAGATCAAAAAAATCTCTGGCTAAAATTGAAGATGGCCAAGTTATTGAGTGGCAAACAGCCGGAGACCCATTTGATGGATTGTGAATGGAGATGGTGCTGAATGAGATAGATGAGATGAGAGGAGGGTTGTCCTTTTTAACAATCCAAAGCATCCTCCTCAAATGACAGCAGAGCAACATGCCTGTTAGGAAGTGGCAACCAGAGTCAACATTGTGCCCACTATCCAAAGCACTTGGGAATAGACGCAGAAGAAGATGGAAAGGCTTATGGAAATTGCCAAAGCAAGGGTACCCATTAGTACCATATACCAGGTACATGGCCCAAGTATGCATGCCAGAAAGTGTTACCTGACAGCCCGCTGCACATATGGATGCCAATGACTCCCTACATTTTGGGAAATGCAATATTACAGTGACTTTGAGCGGCCATATCATTCTCCTGTTACTATTCAGTGGGAAAGGTATCCTGTTCAATAATGCATCAGTCATTTGTTTGATATCCCTATGGGCAGAAAATTAGCTGATTGGTGGATGATCCTCAAACTAGCCTGGATTGAGGCAGAGGCATAACAGAGTTGAGGGAGGAGGTAACCTTGGTATGGAGGAGGCTGGCTGCAGATCTCCTTGCAGCAGATACCACAGCTGTGCAACTGCCTTCATGCTAACATGGAGCTTACAGAGGCAGCTGCCTTTGTCATGGTCAGGTAAGTGTGTCAAGACCTGCTAGTTGGTGCCTGGTATGGGTAGTCCAGCTCTGGTGTGGGTTCATTTCCTTAGGATGCCTTCTTTTACCACTTCAACTTTGAAACACTAACTTTGGCACTTTTAAAAAAATAACTCACAATTTTACATTGACTTGCCAAATAGTACTGGACTTCGTAGTTTGCAGTCAAATACCCAATCACCTCTGAACTGCAACAAAAGTTTATATTCTAGAATCTTGAAAAATCATCTGTTCTTTAATGGTCTTCCTGTTCCGTTGAACTCTTGTAAATGTTTCATTTACAAATGGCTTTCCAGTGATGTTCGATGGGATAGATTTTCTGGTCTGTTTTGCACAATTTTTGGGCATAATTGGTCAGAAAAAGGAGCATTGATCCGCTACACAGGATCTCCACCCATATAGCACCCCGTGCACATTTCTGACTGAGGATTTCACGGGTGCAGGAAATTCCTACTTGAAGCAAGCAAAATCTTAATTTTAATATGTTAATGAAGTCCAGTTTATGTTATTTAATTGTCCATGCAATTTCCCAGTGCTCTATCCACAAAGTACTGATTTATGTTTCTGGCCATTTAGGTAGAGCCTAGTGGTCATGGTACTGGGTTAGCAACCCAAAAGTTGCATGTAAAAATCCTACCATAGGAAGTTAGGAACATAGGAACAGGAGTAGGCCATTCAGCCCCTCGTGCCTGCTCCGCCATTTGATAAGATCATGGCTGATCTGTGATCTAACTCCATATACCTGCCTTTGGCCCATATCCCTTAATATCTTTGATTGCCAAAAAGCTATCTATCTCAGATTTAAATTTAGCAATTCAGCTAGTATCAATTGCTATTTGCGGAAGAGAGTTGCAAACTTCTACCACCGTTTGTGTGTAGAAATGTTTTCTAATCTCACTCCTGAAAGGTCTGGCTCTAATTTTTAAATTGTGCCCCCTACTCCTAGAATCCCAACCAGCGGAAATAGTTTCTCTCTATCCACCCTATCCGTTCCCCTTAATATCTTATAAACTTCGATCAGATCACCCCTTAACCTTCTAAACTCCAGAGAATACAACCCCAATTTGTGTAATCTCTCCTCGTAACTTAACCTTTGAAGTCCGGGTATCATTCTAGTAAACCTACGCTGCACTCCCTCCAAGGCCAATATGTCCTTCCGAAGGTGCGGTGCCCAGAACTGCTCACAGTACTCCAGGTGCGGTCTAACCAGGGTTTTGTATAGCTGCAGCATAACTTCTGCCCCCTTGTACTCTAGTCTTCTGGATATAAAGGCCTGCATTCCATTAGCCTTATTGATTATTTTCTGCACCTGTTCATGATACTTCAATGATCGATATACCTGAACCCCTAAGTCCCTTTGGACATCCACTGTTTTTAATTTTTTTACCATTTAGAAAGTTGTGAAATTAAATTGAATAAATCTGGTAAGTTGTGGGCTGACACCAGAAAATGACCATGAAAGCTGCCGGATTGTCAGAAAAGCCCATACTGGTTCACCAATGTCCTTCGGAGAAGGGAACCTGATACCCCTACCTGGTCTGGCCTCCATGTGACTACAGTTCTACATCAGGTGGTTGATATTTAATGCCCTCAGGGCAACTGGCAATGGGCAATAAAAACTGCCTTGCCAGTGTTGCCCACATCACAAAAATAAAATTAAATTAAAATGGAAATCAGGATTGCAAAGGACAGAGCTATATATGGAAGTGGATTTTAAAAGCATGAAGACGTTTTCAGGGCATTTTGAACTTTTCTTTTGCTGTTGTCGCTTAGATGGTCATGGAATTTTGTGGTCAGCTGTGGTAGAAACATTTTTTTTTGCAACGGCAATGATAGTGACACAATGGGATTTTGATGTAGATCACCATAATTGTGATTTTTGAAACAAAAAGGACCAGTGGAATGATTCTAGGTAGGTCAGGCTGCAGTACAGACTCTCTGCACCTACCTGCTGGTACCTTCATACTCATGCCTTTAGACAGATGCTTTGTCAAGTAGCAGTGTACGTGGAGGCTCTAATTCTCAACAGAGGCCGTGACAGAGTTGTGCTGCGTGCTCTACGGTGACCTGCAGTCAAACCCCTCCACAGGCACTGAACTGCCAATGGCTGTGAAGGTCACACATGCCTTTAAATCTGCCTCCACCTCCTTCCAGCCATGCTGCAATGCTGGCCTGTGGGGACAGTGTCCTACTTGCTAAACAGGGCCATTTCCTTCACAATTGACTCAATGAGATTTCAGGGGGAATCACTCATATTTGTGGCTTTTGAAACAAAAAGACCAGCGGAATTATTCCAGGCAGGTCAGGCTGCAATGCAGACTCTCTGCTCCCACCTGATAGTATCCTTATACCCACTTCTACAGTCAGAGTAGCAATGATCATGGAGGCTGGACTCTTCCATTAGCCTGTGTACTTCATGTCACGCCTCCACATTGGAGTTCTTTTCACTTTTTTTTTGGCTAGAACTTCTTTCCCCTCACCCCATGTTGTCAATGGGTTAAAATGTCTTTTGAGCTTTTCCGAACACATAACCTACAGGAGTCGATCATATTCATACCATCTGACCTCATTCTTAACTCCCCTAAATTATCTACAAACTGCTCATTAATATTCTTGAATTACGAGTGATGTAATCATTACATGGTTTTTGATCCAACAGAGAAGTCTTAGTTTCCATTTCTAACATCTGAAAAAATGCACTGCAGTGGATATGACTGTTAATGTGGATGGCTCAGGCACTTCAGGTGAGCACTTTATCTGTTACAGCCTGATATAACTGCAAAGATTTTTGAGTAGGGATATATTTTGAGACACTATCAGTGCCCTGCCATGCCTTTGGCTCCAGATGGACCTCCTCCTTTACTTGTTCCATGGTTAGACCTGCCTGTATGACAAAGTTGTGCAGCACGCAACAATGATAATCTGGACGGCCAGACACTTTAAGTTGTCTATAGTATGCTCAGTAATGATTGAATGTAAAGGACTGCTGTGAATAAATCATTAAATGATTGGCACATCAATTCTTGGCAGAAACCTGTACAATCACTGTTCAACATCAGTTAATCGACATGCAGGTGGTTGGAGCAGCATTATGTGCACATCTACTTTGATTTCATACAAGTGACAGGAACAAATTTGTTTTATTAAGAAGAAATCTAGGACAAAATATTTTAATCAATGAAGGATTAGTCTACAAGGTAATGCAGTAATCTTTATGAGTATGCTTGCGCTTTTCACAATGTAATGTTTTGTACAAAATTCCCATAAGAAATCAAAGCATCTTAACTGATAGATCATTGTGTGAAAATCTGTACATTATACCAAACTGTCAACTTTAATAATACTTTCTAGACTCAGCTGCTTGACTTTTTTGACAATAACATCAAGCATTTCTTCACTGTGAGGGAAATCACTTTGTAATCCGCCTTGGGCCTCAGGGACGCTGACTGGTATGATAATATAGCTGATGGCACATTACATTGCTAAAGAACATCTTTTTTGTTTTAAAAGTTGCTTTCTTAGAATTTTCATGTGCTGTAAATATAATTTCACAAAAGCATATTTGCCTCAAACAAGAATTTCAAGGAGGGCGATTAACTCAATCTTCCTTTTTTTTGGTACCAGAATATACTGTCAAATCCCATTACATATAATAGGTTAGGACTGCGAAAATGTTGCATAATAACAGAATTGCATACAACAGCAATGTACCAATCCTGACTAAGCAAGTCCACTAGTGTATTACATCAGCCATGACAGGCAGGATAGTGAAATAAGACTGATAGGAAATACTGGAGTAAATTGGTCTCATAGATTTACTTCTATATTGATTCAGAAACACATCTCAAACATTTTTCAACAATGTCACCTTTACTGCAGCAATCATAGAGTTCTTCGACTTCCATCAACAGATTCATCATTACAAATACTGCATCTGGGAAATGGAACCTCGTTGGCATCATCATGCCCAATGTAACACTGATGTAGCAGTGACCATAGATTGTGTTTCAGTCATTTTCTGCTTTGCATTGGGTGCAGGCAAGTAAAGACAGATTCATTGGGCCGGAAATGGCTTAAAACAGAATGATGAGCTCAACGGTGCTCACCATTGTTAGTAGCCAAATTGAGGAGCAAGTTCCGGCGTTCGCGCATGCGCAGACAAACGTGAAAATCTAGAACTTGCTCCTTTTGGTTCTCCGGCGATCTGTCAGCTTCACCTTAAAAAGGGATATCACCAGCTGCAATCAACTGACCAGCGCCAACTTGCTCTCCTACCCAGCTGGAAAGTAACTAATATCACCACAAAACAGGTACGTTTAAAAATACCAGGTCTAAACTAAGTTTTAACAGCGCATTAAGTCTTAATGGCTGCCAAACAACTAAAGAATAACTTTTAAAAATGTAGAGTCTCATTACTCCTTATTTTAATAGATTTTGGTCATTAAAAAAAATTAAAATTAAAAAATGTTTTAAAATTTTTATTTTACTTCTTCCTTCTGTTTCTTTTATTTAATTCGATTATTTCTTACCCTCTCTTGTTTTTCACTGTCTATAACTGTTTTTACAATTGATTTTAGTGATGTACCTTTCACTTCCTGGATTTAGCGTTGCAGCTTGCAGAAATCCTGCAATCTGATTGGTCGAGGGGAGAGAGCGATCCTCTCGTTGCTCCCATGGTTCCTAGCTTCGCTGGAGCTAACGCTGGGTTCTTCTCTGCTTCCTTTTAGAGGAAGTGCCCGCAGTAAAGACCACGGTAAGTTAGTGGGTGAGTATAAATCTATGGAGCGGCGAGCACTGTTGAATCACTACTCGGAACAATTCACGGGCCATTATTTATGTAATCTAAATGTGTTCCACTAAAGGTGTCCTTTTTTTTTAAAAAAAGACTTTTTTTGTGCTCGAGGTGTTAATGGTGAGGAATGGAATCCTTTGCTATTCAGGTATTCAGTGTCACTATTTGCCTCAGCCCCAATCTCAAAGAAGCACTCCACTCTGCATGAGTGTAACTTTTTTCCATTTCTACTACAGCCATCCTGTGACCTTTCTGAGTGGGGAAAAAACAGTTTAGTGGCAAATTCTAAAAATAAAAACATGGAAAAAGAAAGGAAGAACTAGCATTTATATTGCACCTTTCACATCCTCAGATCATCTCAAAGTGTAGTCATTGTTGTTATGTAGGATACCACCAAGGACCTACAAACTGGAAGTAAGATAAATGACCAGCAATCTGTTTTTGGTGGTGTTGGTTGAGGAATTAATGTGGGCTGGGGTACCAGAAGAATTCCCCTCTCCTCTTTGAATAATGCCATGGGATCTTTTGTGTCCAGCTCAGCAGGCAGGTGTGGCTTTGGTTTAAACTTCTCATCTAAAAGACGACACCACCGACAATGCAACACTCCCTCAGTAATGCAATGATGTGTCAGCCTGGCTTATGTGCTCAAGTCCTGGAGTGGGCCTTAAACTCATGACCTTCTGACTCAGATCCAAGCTGACACAAATTATGGATAGTTTTGTGCTGTGGAACCATGCTACTAGGAACTAGATTAAGACTGGTCCAACTCACTTCGCAGCCCTCTGACAGTTACTTTGATCCCAACAATCTAAACTGGATTTGATGCAAACATGAAAAGCCTGAATCTAACAAAGTTCCTCACTTTTTTCATTTGATTGCAGTGGGCGCTTTGCTCAGTTGATAGCATTCTCACTGGTTAGTTCGAAGGATATGGGTTCAAACATTTCTCAGTATTGAGGAGTGCTACATTGTCAAAGGTGCCGATCTTTCGATGAGACATCAAACTGAGGCCCAGTTTGCCTGTTCTAGTAGTTCAGGTGGACTTTAAAGATCATGTGGTACTATTCAAAGAACACCTGAGAGTTCTCGCAGTGTCCATCAATTTTCTTCCCTCAATAGTCAAAAACTTATTCGCCTTAAAATTTCTTTGCTCTGGGGGACCCAAATAAATCAAGTGATCTGGACAGATGGGGAGAAATTGAGCACAGGACCCAGGGAGTCTGGGTCTCCACCCCTTTCTCTGTGGATTTTAAAATTCCACCAGAAGTGAGGACAGGCACTTCTTGTTTCAGACCCCTATGTGAGTGTCACTGAAAGGCGAGATGACGACCTTATTTATCGGAATTTCCGTCCGTTTCACCTCCGTTACCCCTACATCAATGTATGCCAGCATCAATCAGGCATTCTTACTTACCAGGACCTGGTCCTGGTGGAAGTGAGGGCCAGTGAAATCTACAAAGGTTGGTTTCCCAAGGTAACCGATCTCAGAGCAATTGACTGCAATTGGGAAAACAGTAAATTCACAATTAGAGCTTTTAAAAACATTAAAGACCTTCATCAGGCACTGCCAGCCCACTTATACAGCAGCGACTTGCTGTACGCTCGTGCTCCCCCAAGCTATTTTCACCACAACTGAGACACCCACCAAAATATGCTAATGTCCACGACCCGGATATGGGACAGGGTCTAGGATTTATCCGTGATGCAGGCGGACATTCTGCCCCACCACACAGCAAGCTCCAAGGGGCCATCCCTGGAATTTCCAATCTATTCATTTCTCATTCAACCTATTGCAAGTTTGTGGGATTTTGCACAAAAATGGACATTTTGTTCACCCATGTAACGATAGTCATTGCAGTTCAAAGAAATTCAAGTGAAGCAATTCGTGATCTGATAAGGTTCTATATAATTGCAAGCTTTGCTTTTGGAGCAGATCTTCATTCAATGATTTACAGAGCCTGGTAAATGGCTATCATTATTTACTTTGTGTAGAAGGAATTAGGAAGACATGTCCTTTCAAACAATTTTAGCTACATACTGCATGAAGATTGATTTCATTTTTGAAAAAATTAATTTACATCACAAAACTTGCATTTATATCGCTTGCTTAACATAAAAGGTTCCAAGATGCTTTACTAGAGGGAAAGAAAAAAAATAAAATAGATAAGGAAACACACACCAAGCATGATGTGAGGAGACCTGAGAGTGATTGTAAGATTGTTTGAAATTTAAGTTCAGTGCAATCTATTAGTATCACAAGACTACAGAGTGCTGTGCGGAGAGGTGAAACTAAACACTTGGCTGACTGAGGTTCCAATATATCCCTTTATTTGAAAAAGGACAGATGGAACAGAGCTTCACCCAGAAACCAGCCGCAGTCTAAATAAATATGCAGGGAGGTTTGATATTCCAAGAGCCTAAGGTCCAGCTGTACATACTCCAATGAGACACTGAGTGGGGAATTATTTATCCTCTTCTGTTACTTTGGGCCCGATATTAGGAGGGAGGCGGGTTGGCAGCGGGGGGTTGACTGGGCTCGTGGGTAACGCGCCCAGTGAAATCGGGGTGCTCCGCACGCAATAGCAGCTTGCTTGAAGGTACTTACCTTTGCTTCCGGGTTTCGCGCTGGAAAGCTGCGCAGCGGGCGGACTGCGCAGGCGCATCATAGGCTGTCAGCTGGAGGAGCCCTATTTAAAGGGGCAGTCCTCTACTGACTGATGCTGCAGAAAATAGGCATAATTACACCATGGAGCAGCCAGTGGGAAGGCTGCTCCAGGTTTAATGATGCCTCACTCCAGGTCTTACTGGATGGGGTGAACAAATGTAAGGAATCTTACAACGCCAGGTTATAGTCCAACAAATTTATTTTAAAATCACAAGCTTTCGGAGATTATCCCCTTCGTCATTCACCTGACGAAGGGGATAATCTCCGAAAGCTTGTGATTTTAAAATAAATTTGTTGGACTATAACCTGGTGTTGTAAGATTCCTTACATTTGTCCACCCCAGTCCATCACCGGCATCTCCACATCATGGATGGGGTGAGGAGGAGGGGAAGGACAGAGATCTCTCCCTGGCGGACGGGAGGAAGTGGCCTGCCTCTGCCACCAAGAAGGCCTGGCACAAGGTGGCAGAGGAGGTCACCAGCACCACCAACATATCGCGCACCTGCATACAGTGCAGGAGGCGCTTCAATGATCTAAGTAGGTCAGCCGAAGTGAGTACACTTACTCATTCCCCTACACTCCATCTGCCACATCACCGCCCCCACCCCACATCTCCTTCTGCACTGCCAACACTACTCTATTACATCACTCTTCACACCCACTCAAAGCTCATCCTCATCTTACCTGCACTTACTCACCTCGCCAGTACTCATCCCACCACTACCATTCAACCCAATCCCCATACAATCTCATGGCTCTATCTCATACTCACCCTCTCATGCATCTCTTTCACGGTCAGCCTCACTCAACCTGCCACGACTTGTGCTGCAGCCACAGGGCATGCATCACATATGTGCAGTAGGAAGCGTAAGGCAAACATGTCGTGAGCATGAAGGGGATGCACAAGGGTGTTTGAGGGTTTGTCATGGTTTTTACTTATATTTGATTTCTGATCAACTCACATTACATATTATATTGTCACCATTACTGCCACGTCTGGTTTGTGCAATAATGCCCTTTCCTGAAGATCACTATGAAGACCCACAACTGATGCCACCCATTGTGTCACTGCAGAGTATTTGCAGGGCTCTTTTGTGCAGACGACTGAGAGACGTCAGCGATGTCCCCGGTGGCACCCTGAAAGGATGCGAAGGAGAAGTTGTTGAGGGCAGTGGTGACTTTGACAGCGACAGGTAAGAAGATGGTGCTCGGGCCAGCCGGGAGCAGCTCGGCATGAAGGAGGCCGCAGATGTCCACGACTACATGTTGAGTGACTCTGAGCCTCCGTATGCACTGCTGCTCAGAGAGATCCAGGAAGCTAAGCCTCGGTCTGTGGACCCTGTGGCGAGGGTAGTGCCCTCTGCGACGCATCTCTCTCTGCGGTTGCCCTACCTCCTGCTGTGCAGGTGGATGTGTCACAGCACTGTGTTGTGGAGCTCCACGTGTCAGAGGTGGACGGCGTGGCCGGCGAGGCTGGTGATGCTGTTCGTCCTCCAAGGAGGTCATGACTGCAGCTATGGCGGCCCCCATCCGGAAGATGTACGTTTGAGGGGGTCCGCAAGGTAGGTAAATGTGTCTGCACACCGGGGTAAGTCTGCAAGTTTGTGAATTTTATTGTTAGGAGGAGGGTGGTAGAGGCCAAACTTTGTCCCAAGTGACAGAGTGGCCTCCTGCAATGAGTGAGGGTCTCCACCCCCACCTGTCAAATGGACCTTTGCAGCTGCCACAGGCTGGTGGCTGCAACACGTCCATTTCAACTGGGAGTGTTTCCCCCAGTACGGGAAACAGTCTCAGTTGAGAAGAAAATCCCACCCCTCCTAAAATATCATGTCAATCAGGTCTGCTAACGACCTGAAGTATCAAAATAATTACCTTAAGTTGCATCCCGCCGGCTTTAATTGCTGCGGGGGCTGCACGCACATGTAAGCGCGTCACTGGGGAACCCGGAGGTGGGCGGGTTGGAGCCCCCCGCCACGAACCAGCCGGCTCGGGGGTCCGAAAATCGAGCCCTTTGTGTCTGCATAAAATCTACTAAATATAAATTAACAAAAAATGAAAATTAGAACTTTTCAAAAATTAAAAAATGAGCTTTAATGACTTTGAATGCAAGTAGTGCTGACTATGTTCTGGTCTTTTACCTAAAAAATTACATCGAGTCTACAGCACAGAAACAGGCCATTCGGCCCAACTGAAATAAAGTCTGATTAAATATACAGCCTGAACTTTTGGATGAGACGTTAAACTGAATCCCTGTCTGTCTTCTCAGCTGGACATAAAAAATACCATGGCACTATTTAAAGAAGAGCAAGGAAGTTCACCCGGTATCTTGGCCAATATTTATCCCTCAACCAACATCACTAAAAGAGATTATCAAGTTACAACAAAACCACAGCACAGAAAACTGGTCTATGCCAGCGTTTATGCTCCACACGAGCCTCCTCCCACCCTTCTTCATCTAACCCTATCAACATACCCTTCTATTCCTTTCTCCCTCGTGTGCTTATCTAGCTTCCCCTTAAATGCATCTATGTTAGTCACCTCAACTACTCCTTGTGGTAGCGCGTTCCACATTCTTACCACTCTTTGGGTAAAGAAGTTTCTCCTGAATTGCCTATCTGATTTATCAGTGACTATCTTATATTTACGACCCTTAGTTTTGGATTCCCCCACAAGTGAAAACATTATCTCTCCGTTTACCCCATCAAAACCTTTCATTATTTTAAAGACCTCTATCAGATCACCCCTCAGCCTTCTCTTTTCTCGAGAAAAGATCCCCAGTCTGTTCAGCCTTTCCTGATAAGTATATCCTATCAGTTCGGGTATCATCCTTGAGAATCTTTTTTGCACCTACACTGTATCCTTTGATACCTCTGTATCCTTTTTATAATTTGGAGACCAGAACTGTGCACAGTACTCTAAGTGTGGTCTAACCAAAGTTCTATACAGGTTTAACATAACTTCTTTACTTTTCAATTCTATCCCTCTAGAAATGAACCCCAGTGCTTGGTTTTTTTTTTAAAAGGGCCTTATTAACCTGCGTCCCTACTTTTAGTGATTTGTGTATCTGTACCCCTAGATCACTTTGGTCCTCTACCCACATTTAGACTTATTATCCAAGCAGTAAGTGGCCTCCTTATTCTTCCTACCAAAATATACCATCTCAAAATTAGTGACAATTTTTTTTTACATTAAAGAATTAGTAGTCACATATTCTGGATTTCTGATTTTTGGTTGGGCCTAATTGATGTTGGCATGAAGATCAGCTTTGAAAAATAAAAACTACTACAGTTTTTTTTAATATAAAGGTTTCCAGCTTTTTTTACATGGCAATTTCAGTGAAAGACCTCTATTCCTATTCCTAAATAGTTAATTGATCTTTGAACATAGATAAAAGCTGTACAAAATGGCAATTTAAGTCTTTGATTTAACTTTTGAGTACTGCACCGTTAGAATATTCGCATATTTCCTATCACCTGCAAAATTGTTTTTATGTAAAGCTTCTATGCTGGAAAACTATAAATTAGAATCAAAGAAATAAATAAATACAGCTCTATTTGGGCCTTGTATAGTGTGGTTATGGTACTGTACTTATAACCCAGAGGTCATGAGTTCAAATCCCACTATGGTAAATTGGGAAATTAAATTCAAATCCGATTTGTGGTTAATGCTTTCTTGTCATAAAATTCTAACAGGTTCACTAATTTTCTTCAGGGAAGGATACCTACCAGTCCCACATCATGTGGTTAACTCTTATTATCCTCTTATGAGGCCTACCCAGCTTCAAGGTGATGGCCCACATCTTCTCAGAGCAACTCTGAATGGGCAACAAATGCGGCCTTGCCAGCATTGATCACATCCCGAGAACAAATTAATTTTTTTTATTTTGCCTGCTTGTGCACAAACATGAATGAATATGACACATAATTAGTATGGTACAGAGCAGTATGGTGCACACCGCTCTAATCTCCTCAGGCTCAGTACCTTCCAGACCCTCCCATAAGGAGTTAAGGAATGAGTTGTTTTCAATGATGCAGAGTCCACCACCTTTTCCGTGCTTTACCATCCTTTAAGGTTTTCCTTTAAAGAACATTAGGAATTGAGAAGCTGTCTTTTGCCCTGGAAAATTCTTTCCTAGAGAATATTTTCTTTCTTATCCTGTCACTTACAAAGAATTTGGCAAAACCCTGCCAGTTTTACTTCTAGGACCTAATGTGCTTCATCCTTGCTAACTATTCCTTTTGTCAGTACAGTGTTGTATATCTTTAACAATTACTTTCCTTCCAATCCATATAGTTCTGTGCTCTACTTTACAGTAATATTCACTGTGTCTTTGTGCTTTTCTTCAAATCATCAATTTTACCAAGAAATCCGGCCAAGTCTTACAAATAGTTGCGATCCTACTGACCCTGTGTGATACGCTGCCACACTTAACATCTTGTTTACACATTTGAGGGTTGTGTGCCACCAAAAACCTGTTTGTATTTCTCCACAAAAATATCAACTGCATGTTCAAGGTGGTATTTCACGATTTTCTCACTTGTCACCCAACCATTTTGTATAAAGGTTGCACGCTGCACAGCTAGATTAACAATCTATTTGACATCCAGACTACTTAGCTGTCTTGTTAACTGCTTGTGACGTATCAAAGATATTATTGCACCATGATTAGCTTCTAATTTTTTTTATTACCATTAACAAAATCGCATTTTCGGAAAGCATGGGTTTTGAAACCTTGTGTTACTGTAATTTCTTTAAAGATTTAACATGATTCTAAAAATTAGCATTTTCAACATTTTTTAATTAAAAAAAACAATGTCAGGCCACCTAGAAAGTTATATATTTAGAAGAATGAGAGGAGAACTTACTGAAACATATAAGATTCTGAGGGGGCTTGACAGAATAAATGCTGAGAGGATGTTTACCTTCATAGGGGAATCTAGAACAAGGGGGCATAGTCTCAGAATAAGGGGTTGGCCATTTAAGACAGAGATGAGGAGAAATTTCTTCTCTCAGAGGGTTGTGAACCTTTGGAATTCTTTGCCCCAAAGAGGAGGCTGAGTCATTGAATATGTTAAAGGCTGAGTTAGACAAATTTTTGATCAGCAAGAGAGTCGAAGGATATGGAAAACAGGCGGGAAAGTGGAGTTGAGGCCAGAATCAGATCAGCCATGATCTCAGAGCAGGCTTGAAGGGCCAAATGGCCTGCTCCTATCTCTTATGTTCGTATATATAATCTTGGTGCATGGAGTGTTGTCTGTCTCTGAAGAGTCCTCACTGATATTTAGAAGGTTGCTTATTTAGTGAAAATGCTGAGTTTAGGTAATTCACATTCCACTGAAAGTATAAACTGTAACTGTTTAATTTAAGATCAAAATGTAAATTGATTTGGCATCTTTGTTTTTAGTCAGTAAAAGCTGAGATGAATGTGGTCATTAAGTAAATCATCATGAAGTTTTTAGCTCTTAGTTGAAATGATAATTAATCACATCACACAAATATGTTGACAATGAAATCCCATTATATTCAAATGCTTAGAAACTGAAAATAATGTATCAAAATTTGCATAAAAGTAGGTAAGCAATAAAGTGCAGTTAAAGTCAGTGCCTATTAAAACGAGACCACATTGCAAAAAAAAAGTCACTGCCCATTAAATGATTTTCAGACTAAGATAATCATTTAACATTCACAGTATTTTCTTAAAATGACAAGCATTCTCTTCCACATTTAAAATGAGATCATGAATACTTCAAGGTGCTCCAGTTACATGTAAACCTGGATTTTATAGATTGTTGAAAGCATTTGACTTGTATGTAATTGAGTATCACTCAGTCAGAACACACAAATCTCACTTCCCCTTTGTGTAAATGTACCACTCATATGGAGACATTTATTAAACACAGTTTAGAATGGTCTAAAATGGATAAACAAAGGGAGAACCTAAAATGGATGTAAACACATTCTGCACTTAGCTACGTTGTTTATAACTAGCCTTGATAGAGGACATGCACAAATGTTTTTTTGAATATAAAAGGGAGGGAAACAAGGGACTTCACAGTCCAATCTTAACCTCAGTCCTCACCTCCATGTTCAGTGCTATACGCATATGATCTTGCAGTGTATAAAGTCGAAACGATAACTGATACCACACTACTGACTCAGGAACAGAAAAATTGTTTTTGCAGAGAGAATATAACCAGCTAGAACAATGCTAGACAATTTAGCAGGGTGCATGAAGCTGACATGATCATACCAAGTATCTATCGGTACAATTATCAGTGGATACACTGCATCAGCCTAACCAAATATTTCATTTGGGATAGAATTTTATCCACATCACTGAGATATCGGGTTCCTTATTTGTCTCAGTTAAATATGCAAACATCTATATGCATATGGAAAGCTATATTGCACAAATATGTCACCGGTAGCATTTATCTTTACTTTCAGCAACGCAACAGGAACAATCTAACAGCAGTCAAACTGGCATCAGTTCATATTTAGTCTTATATGTGAGATCGCTCAAGAAAGTAATTTCACACCACATAAACTTCACACTGACTGCAGTATGACTCTGTTTACTCTATTGATAATGGCAGGATAACTTGGTGCTGTTCACTCCCACAACTCTCCAGAACGTCCCAGGGCACAATTAGTAGATGCAGTAATTGCACTTTGAATGATACTTAGTGTTGAATTTTTGTCAAGTACAAACATCCTCAGTGGACAGAATTTATTTTAGCAGTGGCTGTGCCTTGATAAACAAATACATTGCAGCCATTATGCTCAAACTTTACAGCCATTTAGCTTGGACTTTAAAAAAGTCTGATTTCCTTTATTTAAATGATATGAAACAGTTTCCAAGATCTCTATCAAAGAGCAATAATTAATGCAGACCACAACAACAACAACAACTTGTATTTATAATGTTAAGAAAAATCACAACTGACCTGACAGAGGCATAATCAGAAATAAATAAACACCCGCCCATGGAGAAATTAGAAGCGAACAAAAGCTTGATCATTGAAGTAAGTTTTAACAAGGGCCTTAAAGGTAGTGAAGTGAGGGGTTTAAGAGACGTCACGGGGTTCAGACACCTGAAGGCACAGCTGCCAATGGTGGGGCAAAGGAAGGGGTGGTTGCACAAGAGACCAGAGTCAGAGGAACAGACTGCTGGAGGAGGATACAGAGATAGAGAGGACCGAGACTATGGAGCAATTTAAACATGAGGAGAAGAATTTTAAGTTTAAGCTAGTGGAGGCAGGTTGGGGGGGGCAGGTGACTAGCCTGCTCTCCGGAGGTGGGTCCCTAATTTAAATATTTTAATGAGGCTGCGTGACTCAAATTTTAACTGTGTTACAGATTTAACGCTGGCCGGCAACCCAGTAACTGAAGGGAGATGAGAACGGCTCAATCCAACAAGTAAGTGCCTTTCCAGCACTGCTTGTGGGCCAGGAGCAAGAGTGCTTCCCCCCGGCACCCCCGAGCAAACCCGTTAACCTCCCCGTGGTTGCCACCCACCCCCCATGATCGATCGGACCCTTCCCAACCATGATCGATCGGACCCCCGCCCCACCTCTCCAACCTTTAACCGTTCTCTCCGGGCCCTCTCCCCCGATCTCTTCAGGCCACCCCATCCAATGTTCCCCCCTCCAACCGATCACTGCCCCCCCCCCAATATTTCTGACCCCTGACCGATCTCTCTGACTCCCGAACTACCTCTCCGGCCCCCAACCGTTAATCAGCTCCTGCCATCTCAGCAGGACCTGCGGGAAACACACATTTCCGGGTTTCCCGGCCGCTACACCTCCTCTCCCGTCCCCCCCTGCCTCCCCATAAATATCGGAGCCCATGTCTTCAGATGATGTCACCAAGGGGCAGAATGTAGATAAGGAAGAGGAGGGGGTCGAGGATAGATCCTTCGGAGGATTCTGGAGGTAACGGTGTGGAGGCGGGAAGTCCATAGCTACAGATGCCCTGACTACGATCGGATATATGAGTGGAACCAAGTGAGGGTGGTCCCGCTGAGTTGGAGAGGTGATGGAGGGGGGGATGATGTCAAAAACTGCAGAGAGGTCGAGGAGAATGAGGAGCGTCGCAGAGTATGTCACTTGTGACTGTGGTTAGAGCCATTTTTGTGTTGTGGCAAGGGCAGAAACCTGATTGGAGAAATTCAAACACAGAATTAGGGAAAGATGGGCACAGATCTGGGATGCGACAACACGTTCAAGGACTTGAGAGGGGATGATAGTTTTCAAAGTTAGAGGGCTAATGGGTGAGTTTTTTTTTGAGGAGAGGGTTTATGATAGTAGCTTTGAAAGCGAAGGGCTTAGCATCCGAGGAGATGGAACCATTTACAATGGCACCTCGCATGGGGCCGGAGTGGAGGTTGGATAGTGACCAGTTTAGTGGGAATAGAGTCAAAGGAGAAGGAGGTGAGTCTGAAGAACAAGATAAGCTCAGCGAGAACATGAGGACGTGAGAGAGAAACTAGAGAGAGGAATGGGGTTGATTTTGCAATGGTTGGGGGTTGGCAGCGAGGGGCGGTGAAGGTGCGCGTGGCAAACCTGCATGAACAAAACTTACCGTTTCCGTCACGATCGCATGGTGATTGCTGATGATTAACATCCTCTCCGGATTTCCCTAGGCAGGCTGCCATCAGGAGCTCCAACGCGAGGCGGGGAAGGGGGGGGGGGGGGGGGGAGGGGGGGGCGGCGAGAAAGGGAGAGAGTGAGACGTCATCCAGTGCTGGACAGAAAGACACCAGGGAGGAGGGTGGAAGACCGAGGTGGGGGGGGGGGTGGGGGGAAGTGGGGAAGATCGGGGGGGGGGGGGGACGATCGGGAGAATATCGGGGGAGTGAAGAGTGGGACATCGGGGGGATATCGGGGGGGGGTGAAGAGGGGGACATCGGGGGTGGTGAAGAGTGGGACATCGGGGGGGGGTGAAGAGGGGGACATCGGGGAGGGTGAAGAGGGGGACATCGGGGGGGGTGAAGAGGGGGACATCGGGGGGGGTGAAGAGGGGGACATCGGGGAGGGTGAAGAGGGGGATATCGGGGGGGGTGAAGAGGGGGACATCGGGGGGGTGAATAGGGGGACATCGGGGGGGTGAATAGGGGGACATCGGGGGGGTGAATAGGGGGACATCGGGGGGGGTGAAGAGGGGGACATCGAGGGGGTGAAGAGGGGGACATCGAGGGGGTGAAGAGGGGGACATCGGGGGGGGTGAAGAGGGGGACATCGGGGGGGTGAAGAGGGGGACATCGGGGGGGGTGAAGAGGGGGACATGGGGGGGGTGAAGAGGGGGACATCGGGGGGGGGGTGAAGAGGGGGACATCGGGGGGGGTGAAGAGGGGGACATCGGGGGGGGTGAAGAGGGGGACATCGGGGGGGGTGAAGAGGGGGACATCGGGGGGGGTGAAGAGGGGGACATCGGGGGGGGGTGAAGAGGGGGACATCGGGGGGGGTGAAGAGGGGGACATCGGGGGGGGGTGAAGAGGGGGACATCGGGGGGGGTGAAGAGGGGGACATCGGGGGGGGTGAAGAGGGGGACATCGGGGGGGGTGAAGAGGGGGACATCGGGGGGGGGTGAAGAGGGGGACATCGGGGGGGGTGAAGAGGGGGACATCGGGGGGGTGAAGAGGGGGACATCGGGGGGGGTGAAGAGGGGGACATCGGGGGGGTGAAGAGGGGGACATCGGGGGGGGTGAAGAGGGGGACATCGGGGGGGGTGAAGAGGGGGACATCGGGGGGGGTGAAGAGGGGGACATCGGGGGGGGTGAAGAGGGGGACATCGGGGGGGGTGAAGAGGGGGACATCGGGGGGGGGGTGAAGAGGGGGACATCGGGGGGGGTGAAGAGGGGGACATCGGGGGGGGGGGTGAAGAGGGGGACATCGGGGGGGGTGAAGAGGGGGACATCGGGGGGGGTGAAGAGGGGGACATCGGGGGGGGTGAAGAGGGGGACATCGGGGGGGTGAAGAGGGGGACATCGGGGGGGTGAAGAGGGGGACATCGGGGGGGGGTGAAGAGGGGGACATCGGGGGGGGGTGAAGAGGGGGACATCGGGGGGGGGTGAAGAGGGGGACATCGGGGGGGGTGAAGAGGGGGACATCGGGGGGGGTGAAGAGGGGGACATCCGGGGGGGGTGAAGAGGGGGACATCGGGGGGGTGAAGAGGGGGACACCAGGGGGGTGAAGAGGGGGACATCGGGGGGGGTGAAGAGGGGGACATCGGGGGGGGTGAAGAGTGGGACATCGGGGGGGTGAAGAGGGGGACATCAGAGCGGGAGGCATTGGACATTGGAGTAGGGTGCAAAGGTAGGTACATTTTGTGTTTACACTTCCATCTATGGTTTTTTTATTCCGTTTCTTTCTCCCTGATCCGGCCCTTCATGCCTGGTTTCACCAGGCGTGAATCAGAAGTGGTGGGCAAGCCCCCCAGGTAAGTTAAAAATTGTTCTAATCACTTACTCTATCACAGGTAAAGTGCCTTAAGAACCTCAATGAGGTACATTTGGCTCTTTAACTGTTATCCCGCCAGCTTTAATTACTGGCAGGACATCCGTTTTCGGGTCACCCGCACCGACACAGGTGGGTCCCTGGGAAACTTGGAAGTCAGCGGGTTGGAGCCGGCTTCCAAACCCGAACGGGACTTCCGTGATTTTCGGAGCCCCCCCACACCCCCAACGCACCCGCAATTGTCTCCTAAAATCACCCCCATGTGGATTCTGGTCTGGGGCAGAGGAACGCCTAGGGGACGTTTGGCTTGGTAGGCAAGGGAAAGAGACGGAAGTAGCAGCAGCAGCTGAATCAATGGTCTCAATCTTAGTGACAAAGATTCCTTTCAGCCTTGGCAAAAGCTGCCAAAATATCAAAATGCCTTTAGAACCTTTCCAAAAGAATTTTTACCCCCAATACCACCACTTACCTTTGAGTGGTAACCTACAATAAGCAGCATTTATATCGTACCTTTAATGTAACACATTTATATCGTACCTTTAATGTAACACATTTATATCGTACCTTTAATGTAGCACATTTATATCGTACCTTTAATGTAGCACATTTATATCGTACCTTTAATGTAGCACATTTATATCGTACCTTTAATGTAACACATTTATATCGTACCTTTAATGTAGCACATTTATATCGTACCTTTAATGTAACACATTTATATCGTACCTTTAATGTAACACATTTATATCGTACCTTTAATGTAACACATTTATATCGTACCTTTAATGTAGCACATTTATATCGTACCTTTAATGTAACACATTTATATCGTACCTTTAATGTAGCACATTTATATCGTACCTTTAATGTAGCACATTTATATCGTACCTTTAATGTAACACATTTATATCGTACCTTTAATGTAACACATTTATATCGTACCTTTAATGTAGCACATTTATATCGTACCTTTAATGTAACACATTTATATCGTACCTTTAATGTAACACATTTATATCGTACCTTTAATGTAACACATTTATATCGTACCTTTAATGTAGCACATTTATATCGTACCTTTAATGTAACACATTTATAGCGTACCTTTAATGTAGCATATTTATATCGTACCTTTAATGTAACACATTTATATAGTAGCTTTATGGTGCTTCACAGAGCAGAAAAGGATGAGCCCATTCACCTAACTCTCTGCACATAGTCAAAGCTACACATGAAGCTACAAATAATTATACTAATGAGCTGATCGAAGAAAAACGCATGTAATCAGCACACTGCACTTCACATCACTTTCCACATGTTTCTAGCCATTCTGGATCAAATAATCTAAGCTTAAAAAGTATGGTTTCAAATTAAAAATCTATTTTTTCCACTTATATGACTGTATACCCAATACTTTCCAGGATCCTCTCACTGCGAGCACCTATCCATGTTGGAAAGCCAGATCACCCCTATTATTTGATTTGTAATGCATTATTTTGAAAGCAGTATAGTTTACCTTGTTACTGATGTTACTTAGGATCAGGTTAAAACTCAAAAAACAATGGTCATTCTTAAACAAGATGGTAGCTGAAATAAATTAAAATTTTGCCTTGACGGCTTAGCTGGTAAAGTCAACCTGTAACTAAGCTATAAAGAGCAGAAGATTTCAGCTTAAATTCCCACTCTATTCAGAGTTATCTCATTTCAGCCTGGGCATCAGTAGTGATATTACAGTTGATCTCAGCACCTTGGACTAGAGAATGGAAAATCAGCCAGAGTTCCCACTCTTAATCGCTATCCAGTAGATCCCTGCTGGCGTGCACAGAGATATTATGTGAGGATAAGATCGGTATCAACCCTAGCAGGAGTCAAAACCTTTAGTAGATAAGGAGAGAAGAGGATGAAGGAAGAATTGATAAAACTGAAACATATAGTTAATTGTTCTGAAATGTCATGAACTACAGAATGGGAGGTTGGATTCAGCGACTCTTTGTTTCAGCAAGATACCAGCGTCTGCACAAGATCTGCTTTGATTAGACACAGTGAGAAACATCTTTTAACAAAAGATGAGAACAAGGAATAAATCATTGATCTCAAGAGAGAACCATCTATAATATATAAATATTCACTTTTGAATGACAAACACATCAAATAAAATTCAACACTGTTTTTCTATTGTTATCTCCAGCAATCACCTTACGGTCTTTTTCGCTTACTATGGCCTACTTTGGTAAAGCACTAATACCAAAACTGTACTAAAATAACATTAAAGCACAGCATCCAGTGCAAAGAAAATAACAATTTCAAAAGCTTTACAATTTCTGCATTCCGTTTAATGAAATTTTGGAGCAACAATAGCGCAAATGAGCAGAGACATAAAAAGACAGAAATTCAACCACACAGCATCAGTTGTTCAGGTAATAAATGGCCTCCTAAACCTCCAATACAGCCGGCAGGAAGTGCACTCTCATTACGAGCCGGAGGTGCACCACCCGCCAAATTGGTGTAGGCAAAAAAAAAAAAATCGACCTACAGGTTCCATGCCTGCAACAGGCATTAGGCCCTTTGCACATTCATATAAGGGGCCTAACACCTGTTTGAAACCCCGTCTGCAATATTAGGTTGTCCTGAACGCAGCTGGAGCCAGGCCGACTACATTCAGGAAAACCAGGTCTACATGTGACCTAACAGGCGATCCTTAAAGGGACTGCTGTAAGCTGCAACCAAGATAAATGTTTAAAATATAATTACCTGAGTGGAGCAGGAGTGCTGACCACTGCTTTCCCTCCCGCACCCCCCTCCCCCACCCCATCACGACCTCAACAACCCCGATCGCCGCTACCCTCCTTCCCGAATGCCCCTCCTTCCCAGTCCCCTCTAAGGACTTACCTAGGCCGTTGCTGGTGTCGCAGAGGCCTGATATCCGAGTCCTCTTCTACGGCCTGTGGATACCCATTAAGTGTACAGTTCATCGGCTTGATGTTAATGAGACCCAAGGTCCAATCTTACTTGCACCTCAGACCTACCCATTCAGGCATGGGAACTGTTCCCTGTGCCCCCGTTTTTGAGCGCACTTAAATTTTTAGGCCATGGGGTCTGATTACATTCAGTCACTACTCTTTGAATGCTATGGTACATATGTTCAATTTTCTATGGGCACATACCTGTCACCTTTACTGTTTCTTTTTGAATAACTTTTATAGTTCATAGTCCTTATGCTGTCTTGTTAAAATATCTATACTGATTTCTTGCTTTTCTTTTGCAAGATACGTTTCCATAACACGTGTGGTTCAAATTAAACGTGGCTTTGACCAAGCTTATGAATAGCTATCATAATATATGGGTATCTTAACAGCCACTGACTCCGTTTTATTCAAAATTTATAAATTCTCTGTGCTTAATCCCATGATCTCATTCATTTGAATCATTCTATCTACACACAGAAAATAAATTCTGATTCAATATACAGCCGAATCTTTTGGATGAGATGTTAAGCCAAGTCCCCATCTGTCTTCTCAGTTGGACATAAAAGATTCCATGGCACTATCCAAAGAAAAGCAGAGGAGTTCTCCCAGTATCCTAGCCAATATTTATTCCTCAACCAACATCACTAAAAGAAATTCCACATTCTTACGACTCTTTGGGTAAAGAAGTTTCTCCTGAATTCCCTATTGGATTTATTAGCGACTATTATATATTTATGACCTCTAGTTTTGGATTCCCCCACAAGTGGAAACATTTTCTCTATGTCTACCCTATCAAACCGTTTTATAATCTTAAAGTCCTCTATCAGGTCATCCCTTAGCCTTCTCTTTTCTAGAGAAAAGAGCCCCAGCCTGTTCAGCCTTTCCTGATAAGTATATCCTCTCAGTTCTGGTATCATCCGAGTAAGCTTTTTTGCACCCTCTCCAATGCCTCTATATCCTTTCTATAAGATGGAGAGTGTTGTCTAACCAAGGTTCTACACAAGTTTAACATAACTTCTCTGCTTTTCAATTCTATCCCTCTAGAAATGAACCACAGTGCCTGGTTTGCTTTTTTATGGCCTTATTAACCTACGTCACTACTTTTAGCGATTTGTGTAACTGTACCCCCTGATCCCTTTGCTCCTCTATCCCATTTAGACTTCTATTATCCAAGCAGTTTGTGGCCTCCTTATTCTTCCCACCAAAATACACCATCTCACACTAATCTATATTGAAATTCATTTGCCAATTCTACACCCATTCTGCAAGTTTATTAATGTCCTCTTGCATTTTGATGCATTCTTCCTTTGTATTAACTACACCTTCCAATTTGCTGTCATCTACAAATTTTGAAATTGTTCTTCTGATTCCGGAATCCAAATCGTTAATGTAAATTGTAAGCAACAGTGGTTCCAGCACCGATCCCTGTGGAACACCACTTCCCACCTTTTGCCAGTCTGAGTAGTTACTCTTAACCTCTGCTTGCCATCCATTCTGCTAACAATTCCCTGACTCCACATGCTCTGACCTCAATCATGAGTCTACAATGTGGTACTTTTTTGAAGGCCTTTCAAAAATCCTATTACATCTACTGCATTTCTCTTGTCCACTCTTTCTGTTACTCCTTCAAAGAATTCAATTATCTGGACATTTATCTTACAGCTTTTCATTGCTGTTTGTGGGACCTTGCTGTGTGAAAATTGGCTGCTGCATTTCTGAACATTACAATAGTAAGATAAGATTATGTACCAGCCTTGATTAATATTGAAGATGTGAACTGAAGGAAAAGATAGTGATCCATGTTCTACAGGAATATAGCAAAGTTAAACTCTCAGTGTAGCAATACTAGATACTGTTGAAGGTACAACTATTTGAATTTCACAAGCCTGTAGTGCTTCAATACAAATTTCTGGGAATCTGACCCCCAGTTGGTGGAATTAGGGGAAAGCGGCAAGCTAGTGACCCACAGGGAGCAATATTAGACAACACTCAACTTGTTGGCCCAGCACAACATTCTGTAAAAGTGGAACGCTTCTCGTCAATTAGCTCAAAAAAGGCTGAGTACTTAATAGTATAGTTAATTACTTAATTAGTATAATTAATCACAAATGTTTTACACACTGCCTTAAAGGTAAAGCTCACAAATTGAATCATAATGCGAAACCATAGAAATATTTATCAAAGGTTTAGTTCAAATGGTCACAGAATCAGATATATAGTCATTGTCTACCATCTCCCTGTGGCAGAATTTGATCTTCCTTTTCTGTCTTATCATTTTTCTTTTTCAAATTACATAGTCCGTTCTATACAATGATATAATACGAAAAAAATCTGTTTTCCTGTAAATGTATGTGTAATTGTATATGTAGAAAAATGGTCAAAATCCTTTTACATTAAGGTTAAATCTAAAATTGACACACCGGGGGAAGGTTTCAGCTGTGTACTATGTGTAAACAAAACGTAAGTCAGTTTATAAATAACAGGTTTACAATTTGATCACACATAGCACAGAAAGGAAATTTTACCACGCTATTTGTTCACAAAGATATTACAATTTTGGATATTTAAAGTATAATTTCTCTTTCCCAACAGATTAACATCAGATATAGCAGGAAGAAATAATGCTATAAGTATGAAGGGTGTAGAGTTTGCTACTTCAGTTGAGCATAAATCAGATGATGTCATGCTAAAACTGTACAGTGCCTTGGTCAGACTCTACCTTGTTCAATTTTGGTCACCAAGACATAAGGAAAACATTTGAACCGTGGAGGTGGTGCTAAGAAGAGCCACAAGGCTGATCTCTAGCATCAAAGGACTGAGTTATGAGAAAAGAGTGGCAAAACTGGCAAAGCTTTGAAGGGAGACAATTGAGAGGACCTTATAAAAGTATGCAATCTATTTAATAGCATAGATAGGTTAATCTACATTAAGGTATGCCAGGATACCAGAACAAGGCGACGTAACTTAAAACTGGTAAACAGAAAGTTTAGGACAGACATCAGATAGAACCTAATCACACAACGAATAATTAACACCCAGAATGGTCTTCATGGTAGAGAAGT